>NW_028274881.1:0-305819 GCF_037043125.1 Eumetopias jubatus
TACTGGATCTTATGGTACCTCTATTTCCAACTTTTTGAGGAAGCTCCATATTGTTTTCCAGATTGGTCACACCAGCTTGTATTCCCACCAACGGTGTAGGAGGGTTCCCCTTTCTCCGCATCCCTGCCAACATCTGTCGTTTCCTGACTTGTTAATTTTAGCCATTCTGACTGGTGTGAGGTGGTATCTCATTGAGGTTTTGATTTGGATTTCCCTGATGCTGAGCAATGTTGAGCACTTTTTCATGTGTCCGTTGGCCATTTGGATGTCTTCTTTGGAAAAATGTCTGCTCATGTCTTCTGCCTGTTTCCTGATTGGATCATTTGTTCTTTGGGTGTTGAGTTTGATAAGTTCTTTATAGATTTTGGATGCTAGCCCTTTATCTGATATGTCATTTGCAAATATCTTCTCCCAGTCTGTCGGTTGTCTTTTGGTTTTGTGGACTGTCTCTTTTGCTGTGCAAAAGCTTTTTATCTTGAAGTCCCAATAGTTCATTTTTGCCCTTGCTTCCCTTGCCTTTGGTGATGTTTCTAGGAAGAAATTGCTGAGGCTGAGGTCAAAGAGGTTGCTGCCTGTGTTCTCCTTTAGGATTTTGATGGACTTCTGTATCACATTTAGTTCTTTCAAAAATTTTGAGTCTGTTTTGTGTGTTGTGTAAGGAAATGATCCAGTATCATTCTTCTGCATGTGGCTGTACAATTTTCCCAACACCATTTGTTGAAGAGACTGTCTTTTTTCCATCGGACAGTCTCCCCTGCTTTGTCAAAGATGAGTTGATCATAGAGTCGAGGGTCCATTTTGGGGCTCCCTATTCTGTTCCATTGATCTATGCGTCTGTTTTTGTGCTAGTACCATATTTTCTTGATGATGACAGCTTTGTAATAGAGCTGGAAGTGTGGAATTGTGAAGCCGCCAGCTTCGCTCTTCTTTTTCACCATTCCTCTGGCTATTTGGGGTCTTTTCTGGTTCCATACAAATTTTAGGATTATTTGTTCCATTTCTGTGAAAAAAGTGGATGATGGGGATTGCATTAAATGTGTAGATTGCTCGAGGGAGCATTGACATCTTCACAAAGTTTGTTCTTCCCATCCATGATCATGGAACGCTTTTCCATTTCTTTGTGTCCTCCTCAATATCTTTCATGAGTATTTTATAGTTTTCTGAGCACAGATCCTTTGCCTCTTGGGTTAGATTTATTCCTAGGTATCTTATGATTTGTATCTTGTAAATAGGATCGACTCCTTAATTTCTCTCTCTTCTGTCTTGTTGGTGTACAGGAAAGCCACGGATTTCTGTGCATTGATTATATATCCTGCCACTTTACTGCATTCCTGTATGAGTTGTAGCAGTTTTAGGGTGGAATCTTTTGGGTTTTCAACATAAAGAAATATATCATCTGCAAAGGGTGATAACTGCATAGTTCCCTCCCTTGATTTCATTTGATTTAGGTTCTCTGTCTCACAGGCATGTGCCGTGAACTTCCCAACACACACACACAATTTTGTATGTGTAATCCCACACCCACATCATACACAACCCTTCTCCAGTACAGAAGAATACAAAATTGGCCCCAAAAACTTACACAAATACGCACACACACACACACGATGCATAGTGCCAAGAAAAACTCAAGGAACACACAGTCCTCACTACACAAGCATACACCACTGTTCCTGCACCGACAGACACGCGCACACACACGAGCCCATGCCAACACATATACCTGCAATGCACACAGAGCCACACTTGTTTTTGACACACAGGTGTACACACATGACCACCCAAATACACACACATGTGATAAAGCAACACACACACACAACGCACACACACAGTCTCCAACACAGAGGCATAAAAAGTTGGCTACAGATGTGCGCACACCCACCCCCCCACACATACAAAAACCGAAAGGCCTACAAACCCGCAGACACACAACAACCCCCTTGCGCACACAAGCACACATACACTCAAGACTCACACGGAAGTTCTCTGACACACGTCCATACATACATGGCCCCGCAGAAAGTCACACATCCTGAGGCACCTGAAAACACACATAAACGCCATACATCCATGGACTAGCACACACAGCCATGCAGATTTCTCTTTGCATGCACACACATGTTCAGGTGCACTGGGAAACACACACACTACGCAACACACACACGGTCCCCGCACACAGGCACTCACACTTCTCCACCCAAGCACAGACCACCATGCGCGGACAAAGACACACTCAGGAAACACACACCCCATACATAGGATCTCCAGTGCACAGGAATGCACACTTGACAGGAACACACACTGACGTGCACAAGAAACACACACTCACACACACTCACACAAGACTGGGAAGCACACACTATCGCCGGCACACAGGCATGCACCCATGGCCACACACATACACACATACGCACTCAGGCAAACACGCACACACATGAAATAGAAACACACACGGTGCCCGCACACAGGTATATGCACTTGGCCGCACATGCACACACAAACACATGCCCATCCGTGTGCAAACAGACATTCAGGGAACACCCGCCAGCTCTCAAGGTCTGTGGCACACAAACATGCACACTTGGCCACACTCACCAACACATACGTGGGCATGCAACCACGGAACACATAAACACCCAGGATTCCGACACAGTGGCACACACACGTGGCCTCGTAAACACACACACCCGTGCACCTGCAAACACACCCTCCCGATATACACACCAAGACACATGGTCTCCGGTCCACAGGCATGCACTCTTACCACACCCACACGTTCACAAGCAAACTCACCCACACCGCACAAACAACATGATCCCTGGCACAGAGGCATGCTCAGGTGGCCTTCCGCGCAAGCGGAACTCCCTCACACACAGCCCACTCACAAAGCCACAGTGCCTTCCAACACTCACATCTGCATTCCCTCACATGTCTTTGAAACTGTGCCCTGTGGGCGGGTGTGGCAGCGCGGGACGGCGAAGGTCCACAGGGTCCATGAGGGATGGCCTCCTCTTTCGTACTACCGGGACTCGGGGGGTTTGCGGTGCTGCAACAGGAGGCATGCATGTGAGCACATCACAGTAGTGCGGGGCCCGCTTCCAGGATAAAGAGTATTGGGCCAAGCTTCCTAAGCGGTGTCACTGCACCGACATCGGGAGCCACAAGGCCACGAGGGCCCCGCTCGCCAGAACACTTCCCCACCTGTGTGCCCTGCCCTGAAGAATAAGGCACCCATGAACAGAAGTCTGCGTTTTCCACCCGCCTCCTAGAGCCTGCCACGAGTGTCCTCATGCCATGCCCTGCACTGCGCTGTCCCCATGCTGAATATCACCACTACACAGGCAATCCCACACGTCGGGGGTTGGAGGGGCCCACCAGATAGTCTGCTTCCTCGCCATGTCCTGGCTCCGAAGTCAAACCTACACACAGACGCAAAGCCCTTCTTCAATTGTTTATGTCTCCTTTCCTGTCCCTTCAGATACTTGCTGAATACACTCCAGAGCTTCCACTGGTGATGCTTTCCCCCATTTCTGTCCTGTGTAGGGAAAGCACCACGTAGACTCGCCCACAAATCTCTCACAGCGGTGAACGCCTCCTCGAATTCTTGTGCTTGGTCAGACTCTGATGCTCTGCGTGGTCCACATCCACACAACTGCTGTGCCCCGTGAACACACACACACACACACACACACACACACACACACACACACCCCACAAACACGTTAGGGATTCGTGAAATTACATAATGCCAAGGATCGTCAAGGTGGGTTAAGGGCATCCCCTGTCCTCGTGGGATACTGTTCCTCCTCACCTAGAGACTCAGGAGCCTCCAGCCCCTGGCCCAGTGCCATTCCCAAGTATGGCCATGTGGCTGTGGGAGGCCACGCGTTGGTCGGGAACACCGAGGGAAGTGGGAGATTCTTGGCACAGGATTGGGATGGGTCAAGGGAGCCCGGGTGTCTAGGGAACCAGCACTGGCTCTTCCGGTGGCAGCTCCTGCTGCTTCTCGTCCTGCTTGGCTCATGCCCCCTACTGCTGTTCCCCCGCCACAACTCCACCACTGCCATGATATTCTCCACCACGACGACCAATTCCTCACAAAGGCCGCAATCGCCTCTGCGCACCCAGGCCTGACCTCCTGCACAGCCTGTGCCACCATTCCCCCTAACGTAGGGCCTTCGACACCCCCGCCTCGCCTCAGTCGCCTGCCTCCCCGTAGGTCCCGGCATCCTCACTTCCCCCTCCGCGTACCAAGGTGGTCCAGGATTCCGGGACAGCCTGGGTTGCCCTGGACAATGCCTCGCTCTCCATTTGGACATAGAGCCGAGCCTCGGCCCCAAGCTGCGGCATCAGCAGAGGGAATGAGCTGCAGGTGTGAGCGTGCGTCGTCCGCAAGCAGCCGGCCTGTGGAGATTTGGTGCTCAGGCCTAGAGACGGGTACCTATCAGAGGCTGCACACCTGCGGGATGCTTGCAAACACTAGTTTGGTGCCAGGTGGCTTCTGGGTCGCGGGGGCGTGAGCTCCCTGGACGTGGCCTTGGCTGGATGGAACCCTATGGCCAAGCCCAGGATGTGACCGGACCCCGGGACCACCCAGTGGCAAGGCGGTGGTCGTGGCCATAGCCAGCACCACCCGTTGCCCCAGCGAGAGCCAGACAGCCATCCAGGGAGCCTGACAGTGTGGCCCCTCCGGGATGGCCTCAGCCTCCCAGCTGCACCGAACGCCCCCGCACACCAACTCCCACACCGCAACTCCACCCCCGCCAACAGCCCGGTGTGTTCCATTCCCGCAGCCCTGTCAGGAGCGCCGTCTGCCTGGTATTTGTACTGCCAATGGGAAGCTGTCCCTTGCCCTTCCCGAATAGATTCCTGTAAGACTCAGGAACCTGTGTGTAGGAACGGGAACCCTGGTCAAGTGTGCGTGGAAATAGTCAGCCCAGGCCCTGGAGGAAGAATAGTGTGATTCCAGGAGACAGAGGCCACGAAGCCGTCTGCCTGCTGTGGGGAAATGTGCGGCTACACTTTGTCCCAGTGCATGCCCTTTGCTGGTCAGGAGCAGAGCGACGAAGAGTGTTCTGGCCATCGGTCCGCCTGTCCTTTCCTCACACTCTCCTCTCCGTCCTCCTCTCTGATTTCTCCTCCCGCTCTCTTTTTCTAACCCCTCTGGCCACACGGCCTCTGAAACCTAAAGGCTTCCAGAAAGGAAGAAGCAGATGCGTCTCTGAGCAGGTCCTTTCCCAGGATGTGAAAGGCTTCTCCCACTTTGTGACCGGCAGCCAGGCCAGTGAGCCTCGAAACGGTGCCACACTGGATGCCCACACAAAACCATGCTCACACACTCACACAGACACGCAGTGTGTTCAGCATGGAGGACAGAGAGACGCCTGCCTTTCCCGGAGCCAAGAGCGTACAGCAAAGGGGACCCAGATGCCCCTCCCTGAAGAGGAATTCTGGGTGAACCCTGTGGAGAGGGCAGCAGGTGGAGGCTGTCCGCTGGCTAGGTGACCTCTACCACGACCTACCACTCGTGGTAGACCAGGCGGCAAGGAGCTGAGGACGGCACCCAGGCGACAGGCAGCACGAATGCCTGCACCCGCAGAGACGGAGCATCTTGTGTTGCATGCTGCTAAAGGCACGAAAGCCCCGGAAAGGGGTTCCCGGCTCGTCTGACCTGCAGAGGAGAACGCATCCACTCTCGACTCCCTCGCTCCAGGCCAGCCGGGTGAGACCATGAGCGGAACATCAAGCCGGCCATCACATCCCCAGAGCTGGCCCACATATGTGGTGAGAGAATGCCAAAGTTGCTTTCAAGTCAGCAAAGTAGGCTTGGGGCCATTGGTCTGGCGCCAATGCCAGCCAGTCTCTCCAGGCATCACCGACAAGCAGGTGAAGTCTGCATGGGTTTGTGACTGCGTGCGTGCGGTCATCTTCCCTTATGTGTGTGGAGCCCGGGGGTCTGGGTGTGTGTCGTGTGTGTGTGTATGCATGAGCTCATTTGTGTGTTGCGTGTCTCTGTGTGTTTCCAGTCACTGAGTGTTTCCGTCTCAGTCAGGGGAAGCGTGCACCTATATGCAGGCATAGTCCCCAACCGGATTTCCACGCGTTTCCCCCAGAATGGATTTCATATGCGCCCCCACAGTCTTGGACCGTGGTTTCCATTTGTTCGCCCTTCATGTGGATGCTGTCCACATCCACTCCCACTCCCGGGTGACATTCGTGCAATGACAGACCTCTGGCATTGTCCTTGCTGGGTAAGGAAGGTGAGAGGGTCCACACAACAAGAGGTGTGAGGCCCGGGAAGGAGACTGAAAACCCTAGCTATTTCCCACACCTGGGACCATCTGTGCAAGCAGCACAGAAGGGTCGTGCGCCTCACACCCGCCTGCCAACTGCCACCCGTCCCTCCTTGCCTTGGCACCTGTGCGTCTGTGCATCAAGAGGGGAGACAGACCTCTGAAGAACCATGTAATACACTCGAGACCTGTGTGTCTGGAGGGACGTGGCTGCACTCAGCCTCTTGCCCCTTTCTCCAACATCGGCAGAGCTGGAAATCCCGCAGTCCCTCTCCTTTGCTGCCCGGGGCCTACACACACCCTCCTACACACGTGTGCACATGCAAACGCTTGGACACAACACACACACGCATACGGTCTCCACACACAGGCATGCGCCAGTGGCCACACACTCTCACAAACACACGTGACTGGAAACACACAGAGACATGAAACACACACACGTGCTCATGCATACACACACATGACACACACCCACACAGCCGGGCTCGACACAAGGGAAAGATGGCCGCACGCACGCACACAGACACAAACCCATGTAGACCGGCACTGCTCTCTCTCTCTCACCCAGGTGTGTTGCGCACAAACACACACACACAATCTGTGGGCCACAGGCATGCATGGTGTCTGCACAGGTCCACTCCCACGCACACCTGTGCATGCCCACACACTCAGATCACATAACACACAAACACACGTGTCCTGCACACAGGCATGCACACTTTCCGTGCAAACACACACAGCTGCGCTTGCAAACACACGCACAACACTCACACAAGCTCTATGGCAGAGCCACACACACTTGCCCCGGCATTAACACACACACGGCCCTCCACCCCAGAACACACGCAGACACACGCGCAACAAATACACATGTTCTTAGACACACATGCATACAAAACTGGCCCTCACCCAGACACAGGCACAGACACCTGCCCTCAGGACACCCACAGGGAACGGAAACACACGGTCTGCATCACACAGGAATGCAATCTGAGCCTCACCATGACACACGCACACACACGTGCTCACGCAAACATGCACAAACCCACCCCATACATATTCTCTGTCTCAAAGGCATGTGCGGTGAGCTTCCCAACATACACACACACTTTTAAACATGTAATCCCACACCCCCAACATACGCAATCATTCTGAGGGAAAGTAGAATACAAAATTCGCCCCGAAAACATACACAAACACACACACACACACACACACACACACACACACACACACACACACACGACACATACTGCACGGAAACCCTCAAGGAACACACACAATCCTCACAAAACAGGCATACACACTTGGTCCCGCACCGACAGACATGCACACGTACAAGAGCTCATGCCATAAGCATACATGCAATGCACACAGAACCACACTTGTTTTCGACACACAGGTGTGCACACATGACCACCCAAATACACACACACGTGATAATGCAACACACACACACCAGGCACGCACAGTCTCCAAGACAGAGGTATAGAATTGTGGCTACAGATGTGCGCACACCCACACCCCCCCACATGCAAAAACCGAATGGCCTGCAAACACACAGACACACCACCGACACCCTTGCACATGCAAACACACAGACACACAACAGACACCCTTGCACATGCAAGCACACATACACTCAACACTCACACGAAAGTTCTCTGGCACACGTCCATACATACGTAGCTCTGCATTAATTCACACACCCAGGTGTGCCTTAAAACACACACACACGCCATACACCCATGGACTAGCTCACACAGCCAGGCAGATTTCTGTTTGCCTGCACACACATGTTTATTACAGAAGTGGAAGACTATTTGAACATACAAATATCAGTCAATGTAACATAGGACAAAAAACCCATAATCTCACTAGATGTAGAGAAGGCAAATGACAAAATCCAACAGCCTTTCATAACTAAAATACTCAAAAAACGAGGAACAGAAGGAATTTCTTAAATCCAATAAAGTGCAATAACAAAACCTGTCAACTTATATCATACTTAATGACGGAACACTTTAAATTTTCCACTCAACATTGAGAACACCCACTTTCACCATATCCTTCAACATTATGCTTTATGTTTTAGTTAGGGCTATTAATAAACAAAGGTGTCAAGAAAAAGTGACAACGAGATTGGGAAGAAGTAAAACTATCTCTAGTTGCAAATCATATGATCTTGTACATACAAAATCTAGGAACTCCTTAAGAAAAAAAAATATATATGTATATATATACACACAACAAGTAACAGGTACTATAGGGTTTTAGGACATAAATAAATTTTAAAAGCTTAACTGTATTTTCATTTATTAGGTATGTTTTTCTATATTTTAGATAAGAACAATCCCAAAACAAAAACAAAGCAAACACTTTCACTCAAAGTAACATCAAAAACAGCACACTGCTTTAGTATAAGTTTAGCAAAAATGAAATGAATATGGGGGGGAGGTAATACTGCTGAAATTAAAGGGGATCTAAACAAATGGAAAGACAGCTCCAAAAAACTGAAAAATATTCCAGATTCATGGACTGGAAGACTAATATTGATAGGACAGCAATACTATACAAATGATACAATGCCCTACAATGTCTATCAAAATTTCACCTACTTTCTTTGCAGATACTGACAACCATACTCTAAAATTCATAAGGGAAGTCAAGTGACTTCCAGCAGCCAACGTCCTTTTCTTAAAGAGGCAAAAGTGAAGGACTCACACTTCCTAACTAGAAAAATTTAGACAATGTTAATACTGGCATGCACACTTGTTAATACTGGCATAATGACATACAGATTAACAGAATAGAACACAGTGAAGGGAAATAAAACCCTTATGTGATTCTGACAATTATTAAAGAACTGATTTTAGACAAAAAAAAAAAAGCCAGGACAGCTGAATAAAAAGAATAGTCTTCTAAACAAATGTTTCTGGGACACGTGAATATAGTATCATGCAAAGAATGAACTGGAACTTCACCTCACACCACTGCAAAATTTACTTGAAAATGGAACGCAGCTCTAAATATGAGTGTATATACTTACACCTAAACTCAACTTTAGGTATACCCTTATACTTGGAAGAAAACATTTTAAAAAAATCTTTTGAGACTGTACACTAGAGGCAGTAATGTCTAAAATATGAAACCAAAGCCCAAGTTATCAATAAAATGAATACATAATTGGACTTCACAAAATTAAAAACTTTACCCAGAACAGGTAAGTCTTTTTTTTTTTTTTAAAGATTTTATTTATTTATTTGAGAGAGAGAGAATGAGAGATAGAGAGCACAAGAGGGAAGAGGGTCAGAGGGAGAAGCAGACTCCCTGCCGAGCAGGGAGCCCGATGTGGGACTCGATCCCGGGACTCCAGAATCATGACCTGAGCCGAAGGCAGTCTCTTAACCAACTGAGCCACCCAGGCGCCCCAGAACAGGTAAGTCTTTACAGACAGAAAGATCGATTTCTGGTTTCCAGGATGCAGGAAGCAAAGGGTAGACAGAGAAATGACTGCAATGACAAAGATGTTCTGCAATGTGATAGAAGCAGCAGCTGTATAACACTGGATGTACTGAATTCCAATCCACTATATATTTTTAAATGTTTAATTTTATGTGATGTCAAAGTCACCTAACCAAAAAACTTTTTAAACTCTGTTACAGAAGGAACACCATCAAGAAAGAGAAAACACAACCTATCAAGGAGAAAATATTTGCAAAACATAATTTCATAAGGGACTTATATATAGAATGTATAATTTCTATAAATAAAAAATTAAGACATAAAGAATCTGAACAGGAGTTTCTTCAAAGATGATATATAAATGGTCATTAAACACAAATATGTTCATCATCATTAGCTATTAAGAAAATGCAAATCAAAACCACAACAAAATTTTACTTCAACTCCACTAAGATGGCTAAAATCAGAAAGACAACAGTTGACAAGGATGAGAAGAAACTGCAACTCTCATACATTGATGGAAATATAAAAAGGTACAGGTACTTTGGAAAACAGCTTGGCAGTTCCTCAAAATGTTATACTTTAAATTACCATGTGACCTAGCAATTCCTCTCCATATTCCATGAGTATATACCCAAGAGAACTGATGATATATGTCCAAAGAAGAACCTGTACACTAGTGTTCTCAGCTATTATTCATAATAGCCAGAAGTGGGAAATACCCAAATGATGAATAAATGTGTTGTATCTATACAACAAAACATCATTTGGTAATATAAATGAATACATGTCCAAACAAACTTACACATGAACTTTCAGAACAGCAGTATTCATACTAAACCAAAAGTGGAAACAACCCAAAGTTCATTAACTAATTGATCAATGAACAAAACTGGTATATCCACACTACTGAATCTAACTTGCCAACAAAAAAATCTAATACATGATATAGCATAAATGAACCCCGATACCATTTTGCTTAGTGAAAGAAGGAAGTCAAAACAGGCCATGTATACAGATAAATGTCCTGAGCAGAAAATCCAGAAAACAGAGCAGTAGGGGCAGAAGCTGGACGGAGGACAGAATAAGGACTGATGTTTAATTTCAGGATACTGACAACATCCTGAAATTAGGCAGTGGTAGTGATACCGTAATTTTGTAAATATACGGAAACACACTGCCTCATACTCTTTAGTGTGTACCTCTCAGTCTGTGAATATCTTTATAAAATGGCTTTGTCAAGAAGTAAACTAAAACAGACTAAACTAAATATGCAACTACTATGCAACACAGCAACTGCAATCTCAGAGATACGGACTATGTTCACACACAGTAAAATGTCTGCACACCAATGTTCATAGCAGCTTTATTTGTAAAAGCTCTACATGAGAAAATCTTCATACATCCATTTATGGGTGAGTAGTGAAATAAGCCATAACCAGTTAAAAGTTGTATCATGAGTACCACTCAGGAACAAAAGAAACAATCTACAGATACATAAACAAACTGTATGAGCCTGCAGAGAATTATGCTGAGTGAAAAAATCCCCAATGGCTATATATTATATGATTCCATTTCTTTAACAATCTCAAAATGACAAATGGTAGAAACAGACACCAGGCCTGCAGTTGCCAAGAGTTACGAGGAGGGGCAAGACAGAACTGCTGTGGCCATAAAAGGACTAATGAAGAGTCCATGTGGTGATGGAAATAAAACTTAAAGTACGAGTGTCAATATCTTAATTAATACTGTACTACTTTCTGCAAGATGTTTTCACAGAAGAAAACTCTAAAGAACGTATGAAATTCTCTGTATTATTTATTAAAGTTCACGTGAACCTTCAATTTCTCAAAATAAAAAATTTATAAAATAAAAATAAAATAGTGTTCTTTAAGGCCAGTTAATACAACATAGGGGAAGTTTTATATATTCTTTCTGCTTGCATTCAATGGTTGCCAGAACATAAGGAACTGCTAGTTGCCTAAATATCCAAAAATTGGAGAAAAGAATAAATAGCTCTTATTGGAAATATTATACAATTTAAAATGATAAATATGGAAAAATGAAATGATAAAAATGGGACTTCTAGGAAGACAACTTGAGTGCTTGCTTCTAAAGTGTTCTAGCTCCTACAAAATTCCCTCTGAAATGATGAAAGGAACACAAAAACTGTGTTTATAATCATGTATGTGATTATAATCATGTATATTGCAAGAACAAAACAGATAATGGCAACCACCACAGAATCAAAGAGGATTAAAACCCACCAACCAGTCATACAGTTAGGATATTTCATTCCTCATTCAAAGTCCTAATAAAACCATGAGAAATTATTTTTTAGCCAAATGTGCAAGGACTGAAAAATCAGATATACGAAATACTTAGGAATGCATAAAAAAAGGAACACAGGGCACCTGGGTGGCTCAATTGGTTTAGCATCTGACTCTTCATATCACCTTAGGTCATGATCCAGGGCTGTGGGACTGAACCCCATGCTGAGTGTGGAACTTGCTTAAGATTCCCTCTCCTTCCTCCTATATCTGCCCCCCTCACATTCTCTCTCAAAAAATAAAGGAAAAAAAAAGAGGAACAACAATCAAATAGGAAAAATAAACAGGTAAAAGATATGAATTACCTCTCACTGGAAATGACACAAATAGTTCAAAAACAGGTAAAAAAAAAGTTCAATTTCATTAATCACTAAGAATATGAAAAACAGTAACACAGTAAGACAGAGTTTCAAACCATGAGGACAGTGATAATTAACAACTCTGACAAAAATTGTTGTCAAGGACTGGAAATTAGTAGCCTGGTAGACAAAGACTTACAAAGGACTCAAATATTTATAGACCACCATTTGAGCAATACCATAAGCAAATATAACTAAGGACAAATATTTAGAGAAAGTCAGGATCACTTAGTTACAACCTACAAAGACCTGTTAAGTGACCTACACTTTAGGCTTTAAAGTGCTTTTAGTGAGACTTTTCGGTAAGGCCTTTCAAATCACAATAAATTATACCATACAACATCTCAAAATATAATGCTTCTAACTAGACATAATAATAATAGACATTCAGTAAACACTTGATAACTCAAAAGGGCTATGCATCGGTGATGGGATTTTCACTATGATTATAGTTAAAGAATCTTGCCAATATTAGAAATAAAAAAGGAAAAATTGATACCACTCCATCTTTCTGTCACTGTGGCTATTATAGATACATCACCATTTCAGAAGTTACCTCTTAAACTAACTTTTACAGTATCCACAATATCTTCCCAATATTGATTTCCTTCCCTGCTTTGATATATTCAATGGATTAAAAAATATACAAAAAATTTCATCACATTACTAAGATTCACCCATTTGTTAAATTCCTCTAATATATTAATTTTCACTGTTGTATGTATTTTTCCTGTTACTACTTATAGACACTTGGTTCTTTCCAGTTCGAGTTTAATACAAATAAGTTGCTCCATTGTGTTTCTTGATAAAGATATTTTTAAGTAATCTCTATATCCAACATGGGGCTCAAATTTACTGAGATCAACAGTTGCCTGCTCTTTCCAACTGATCTAGCTAGGCACCCTGCTACAGATCTTTTGAACACGCATCCTGATACACAATGATGAATTTTTTTAGGGTACACATTCAGAAATACAACAGGTGTATCACAGAACACAAAACATGTATTTTGACAGATGCCAAACAGTTTCTCATTTCTTGTACCAAATAAAGTTACCAAGAGCTATGCAAATTACTTTCAACAAGAAATACTGTGATTCTAATGCCTATGGTTACCAGAATAATCGTTTATGAACGATGGCATATGATTTTATCTTCCTAATCTATAAATTCTCCAGCCAGCATTGCCAACTGAAGAGACTGAATATAAAAAAGTGCCCAATTAGATTAATGCAGATAAGTTGCCAGAGACTCTTAAGAGTTCTTTCTGAATCTTACTTCTATTTTTCATATACGTTATCTCAGAGAACCACTGCAGTTGAGTGTATTATTATATCTCTATAATTATAAATGTCTATTTATTATAGCAAATAACATTCTCCTCCATTTCCAAATGCAGAAGTATGCAAAAATAAAATTTGCCACAGGAAGTCAAACAAACTGAAATAACCTGAGTGAAAAATACGATTATTCTGTGATGGAAATTATAACTATAATAAAAACTAATGTTAAATTCTGGCTAGAATAAAAAAGCAACAACCAATTCTTCATGAAAGATTCTTTGTGAAATTTGTTAGTAAGTATATATTGACAAAACACAAATATATCTAATTAATTCTACTTAAGATGAGATAGTACTACTTTACTATTTGAATTACTACCTTAAAGCAATCAAAAAGATGATCAAGTTGTTCAGGAGAAAAATCCCAAGCCAACTAGGCCGGCAGATCGTGTACATTCTTCACAATGGCTTCATGTTTCCCTGCCTGTTGAAAAATAATATGAAATATATCAAAGTAAACAAAAGAATCACCGTGTACTTAAGTTTAAATAAAAAATGAACTAAGTAAGTAGACTACTGTGTCCACTTCTTAATAAATAAAATATTTCCACTTGCCTCATCTGCGGTTAATGTTTTAAATGCTTTAGAGCTGCCACGTATACCATTTTATACTCAATTTCTTGGTATAAATGGTAATATACTTTCAGGATTCAAATGAAAATTTATTACAGATATTTCTAAATAAAATGAAGAGAAAATAAGGCAAAATAGTGGATCATCTCAAAACCGAATCCTTAAGTACTCAATGATGGGAAGACTGAATATTTTGTTAGTTTTTCCTTAAAAAGGGTGGGCTGGGCAGGACTCTGTAATCCCTCCAACTTATTCATGAAAAAACTAGTATTATTCTTCTAACATTTTTTCCTTCATACAGTTTGCAAGAAAAAAACCCAAATTTATTATTGTTGTAAGTCTATATGTAATACATACAACTGTTGTACAAATTGTGATTTACACCTGCAAAGGACGTCAAGATCAGGGTAACTTGTTTTTTCACTTAAAAATATCCTTTTTTTTTTTTAAAGATTTTATTTATTTGACAGAGAGAGAGACACAGCAAGAGAGAGAAAGAAGCAGGGGGGAGTGGGAGAGGGAGAAGCAGGCTTCCCGCGAAGCAGGGAGCCCGATGTGGGGCTCGTTGCCAGGACCCTGGGATCATGACCTGAGCCAAAGGCAGACGCTTAACGACTGAGCCACCCAGGCGCCCCTCGTTTAAAAATATTCTTAACAGAATTCTGTGTATATCAAAGAGTTAAACTTAAAATCAAGTAATACAGATTCATATGCCAACACCTAATAACTACAGCAAAATAATAATTTTTGGTATCTTTCTTATAAAGTAGCTGTCATCTTAAATTCCTTACCTGTGCTGCCCAGATGTTACCAAGATCCTGTAATGTAAGAGGTTTTTCTTTAATCACAAAACGAAGAATCTTCTCTAGCTTTTCCACATACTGAGGTTGATGAAAACTACCTCACAGCACTATGGATAAGATATTGTTCTGTTGTATCCATTCCTAAATGTAATACAAAAATTTCTTTCAAGCAGAAGCTACAATCAGGGTGGGAAAAACTACAATTACAAGATAATTAAGTACTGGGAATGTAAATGCACAACATGGTAGCAATATTCAACTCTGCTCTATGACATAAAGAGAACATCTATATTTTTAGGATTTTATTTATTTATTTGATAAAGATAGAGAGCACAAGTAGGCAGAGCAGCAGGCAGAGTGAGAGGGAGAGGCAGGCTCCCCGCTGAGCAGGGAGCCTGACGCAGGGCTTAATTCCAGGACCCTGGGATCAGAACCTGAGCCAAAGGCAAACGCTTAACCTACTGAGCCACCCAGGCATCCCTCTTTTTTTTTTTTTTAAGATTTTATTTATTGAGAGCGAGAAGGAGAGAGCATGAGTGCGAGGGAGGGGCAGAGGTAGAGGAAGAAGCAGACTCCTTGCCCAGCAGGGAGCCTGATCCCAATTCTAGGAATCTGGGATCAGAACCTGAGCTGAAGGCAGGGGCTTCATTGAATGAGCCACCCAGGCGCCCCCAGACATTATATTCTAAGAGTTCACAAAAACAGGATAAAAATACTTTTTCTTTTTAAAAAAATCTATAGAAGATGATAGATGCTAACTAAATTTACTGTGGTAATTATTTGACAACACAGGTTCAAACTGTGTTGAGTCCATGTATGCACAGTTATTTCCCCTTCCTCATGATTTACTTAATAACATTTTTCTTGATTACTTTATTGTAACAATATATATTACATAATACACATATAAAATATGTGCTAATTGACTTTTGTCATAAATAAGGGTTTTAGTAGTTAAAGTTTTGGTGTCTCAAGTTGTATGAGGATTTTCAGTTATGCAGGGTGTCAATGCCCATAATCCTTGCACTGTTTAAAGATCAACTGTAGCGGTGCTCAGGGTGGCTCAGTCAGTTAAGTGTCTGCCTTCGGCTCAGGTCATGGTCTCCAGGTCCTGGGATGGAGCTTGACTCACACTCCTGGCTCAGCAGGGACTCTGCTTCTCTCTCTCCCTCTGCCTTTGCCTCTTCGCCCCTGCTCATGCTCTCTCTCTGTCTCAAATAAATGTTAAAAAAAAAGGTCAACTATACATGTTAATTAAGTCATTACACTGTGCGCTTAAATTTATATGGTTACATATATCAATTACATCTCAAAAACTGAAAAGAAATAAAAGTAAAAAATTAAAATATAGCTCAGATTTTGGAATAACATTGGATTCAATCATGTTTACATTTACAAATTATAACACACTATTGTAATATGTTTACATATTGTTTTAGTGCAAAATATTCAGTATTTCACAAAATCTAATTTTGCACACAAAATGCTCCCAGAGGTTACTAAACTGAAAAATTATATCCCATATAATGTGCTTATTATGATTTTAATAAAAAATATTAAAATAAAAAGTTGTACCGAATTTAATTTTTCACAAACAGAAATGGTCCCATAAAAATGTACCTCAGCACATTCCTCATACTATCTGTGAGAATAATCAGTGTTATATTTCCCCATCTGTCTTCATTCTTTGGGGGGAAAAATCAAGAGAAATGCCACAGCAATGACATTGCTTCCAAAAGTTTCTCAACATTCATTTTCTGTACCTTTCAAGGACTGGTAATAATTCACAGACAAGTGGACATTTTAAGTAGTTAAATGCTTGATGTTTCACAAAGTAGGTAAACTGCATACTTGAAACCTGACACCTAACACAGAGTCAGAACCTAGGGTCTAGGTTACATACCATTTCTCAATAATCAAGAGTCCTCAAATACCTTTTACATTTTGATCATTTTCACTATTTTAAAAAAACGTATTATTTTAAACCAGGCTCCATGCCCATTGTGAGGCTTGAACTCGCAACCCTGAGATTGAGAGTCACACACTCTACTGACTGAGCCAGCTAGGTGCCCCAATCATTTTCACTATTAAACTAAGAACTCATTTAAGGTAGAGATCATTCTTCACACATATATACCCACTACTAGCATACGATATACACACAAAATATATTACCAAGCAAATACCTTACAAGGCTACTGGACAGTATTCATTTCAACACTTAAACATAAATATCTATTTAAACTGTTCCCTTTCGATGCCAAAATGATAGATATAAGTGATTTAAAAATTAAGTTTCAGGGATGCCTGGGTGGCTCCTTGAGTTAAGCATCTGCCTTCAGCTCAGGTCGTGATCCCATAGTCCTGGGATCAAGTCCTGCATCAGGTTCCTTGCTCAGCAGGGAAACTGCTTCTCCCTCTGCCTGGCACTCCCCCTGCTTGTGCTCTCTCTCTGCAAAGTAAATAAAATCTTAAAACAATTAAGTTTTAAAAATCACGACAGAACATTAAATCAGAGATTTTATTCCTTTCATTATAAGCCTCACTTTTAGAACTCGAAACCGAATTGAGTTTGCATAATGCCAGTTTATTCACTAGATACCAGATCTACCCATCTACCTACTGCATTTCAGCCAACCCACCAAACTATAATTGCATCATTAATACCGGTATTCACCAATGGTAAGCTTACCAAAGACACAATAGGTTTAAGGTTAATAGAAAGCGATAGTTTACTTATTAACAAATCATTTCTTATTACCCATTATAAAAAAGTTTTAGGATTTAATCATCATGAATCAATGTCTCAATTTCAGAGTTACTTTCTGTCACTGTTTACATTTACACATTAGCACTAATTGGTGCTAATCTTATTCATAACTGGTACAGAATTTTATTCACCAAAGAAAAATCAAAGGGACTTACTGCCATTCGATCCGCTGTCAGCCACTCTTCCTCCTCAGGATTACCATGCCGATGAGTATAACATGATACACTAGATATCACTTTGTTAATTTCATTCTGTGCATTCATCTTTCCGTTAAAAGAAGAAATCTGCAACAATCTACAAGAGAAATTTTGATTAAGTATCATTTTAAACAGTCAAGCAAATAATTATTTAGAGGGGGAAGTATCTTACTGAGTATCATTTTCAACCTAAAATTTTCTAAATTTTTTAGTTTCTTCTTGTCCTGGAATCCTGGAAGCCAAATTCTGCAGAGATTTAATAATCATTGAAAAGGCATCATTTTTTGTTTCATTCTTTGCTTCTTCATCAGTTAAATTTTCTAAAAACTGAGGAACTATTTCTCTAACTGGAAGAAAGTATTTTCTCAATGTATGTTGACTGAGAAACTCATAGCATCGTCCAAATGGTCTGAAATAAGGAAAACACAGAATTTCTGCAAATATCTGTATTCTCCTAACACGTACTTTTAGTTTTAATACTTAGAAAAATGTCATATTTCCAATTTAAAATTAGAAAGTAGACTAGGGGGGCGGAGCAAGATGGCGGAGGAGTAGGAGACCTAGATTTTGTCTGGTCTCAGGAATTCAGCTGAATAGGGATCAAACCATTCTGAACACCTACGAACTCAACAGGAGATCAAAGAGGAGAGTAGCAACAACCATCTGAACAGAGAAGCAACCATTTACTGGATGGTAGGACGTGTGGAGAAGTGAATCCGAGGCGATATTCGGGAGGATAGACGGCGGGGGAGGGGCCTCTGTTGGCCGCTTCTGGCAAGTGATAGAGCCGCGGAGCACAAAATCGGAACTGTTAGAAGTCAGCTCCACTGAGGGACGTCGCTGCAGTGGCTAAGCAGGGGGTGGAATCCTCCCGGGACAGTGTGGTCTCAGGAACCTTGGGGTCACAGAAAGACTGGGGGAGCCTGAGTGCGCCAGAGCTCCCAGGTATCGGAGCGGGGAAGCCGGCTGCAGAGACGGAGCTGAGGCGCGGGCTCTCAGCTTGGGGTTGCCATAAACTGTAATCCGCGGCCCAGTCAGGCCACTGCTCCTCCAGCAGGGACCCAACAAGCGGCAGATCCGGGGAGACTCCCCTTCCTTCCTGGGGAGGAGCGGCGCGGGAACGCACTGCAGGAATCTGTTGGGTCTGGAGACTCCACACGGGGTCGGGTGCCAGAGATAGCAACGCTGGGTCACAGGCCGGGTGAACACGGAGAGCGGCCGGAGACCGGGGACAAGGGAGTGACTGCTTTTCTCTGTGGGCGCACTGAGGAGCGGGGCCCCGAGTTCTCAGCTCCTCCGGGTGGAGATTGGGAGGCCACCATTTTTGCCCTGGTCCTCCAAGGCTGTACCCAGAGCTTGCAGGGAACAAAATCTCCTGAGATCAAACCCGAGCAGCTTGCTTAACCCTGACCGACAAGGGCGGGGCAATTCAGCCTCCGGCAAAGACATTTGGAAACCACAGCAACAGGCCCCTCCCCCAGAAGATCAGCCTGAACAGCCAGCAAGCCAAGACCAAGTTTACCGATCAAGGAGAACGGGAGAACTCCAGTGCTAGTGGAATACTGCACATAGAATTCATGGCTTTTTTTTACCATGATTTATTAGTTCATCAAAGTTAATTTTTGTTAACTGTTTTTTTTTTCTTTTTCCCTTTTTCAACCAACATCTTATCAATCTCTTAAAAAAAAATTTTTTTATTTTTCATTCTTAGAGTCATATTTTATCCCTTCATAGTAGTTACCCTTATTTTTGGCATATATATATAAGTTGTACTCTCTTTAAAATTTTGAGATACAGTTTCTTCTAACAGATCAAAATATACCCTAAATCACTAGTGTATGGCTCTGTTCTAGTCTCCTGCCTGATCATATTCTCTCCCTTTTTTCTTTTTTTTAAAATCTTCTTTCTTTATTCAAACAACTTCTTATCTTATCAAATCCTTTTATAAAATCTTTTATAATTTTCATCTTTACAGTCATCTTCTATCCCTTCATTGTATCAAGCCTTATTTTGTACATATATGTCTTTCTTCCTTTAAAATTTTAGGAGGCACTTTTTTCTAACAGACCAAAATACGCCCAAAATCTAGTGTGTGGCACTGATCTATGCACTAGCCTGATCATATTTGATCACATTCTGCTTTTTTTGTATTGTTCTGTTTTTGTTTTTATCCTTTTCTTTTCTTTTCTTTTTTTTCTCTTTCTTTTTTCTTTCTTTCCCTTTCTTTTCCCCTGGTTTCAGGTCTTTTCTGATTTGTATACAGTATATTTGCTGGGGATGTTGTAAACCTGTTAGCATTTTGTTCTTTCATTCATCTATTCTCCTCTGGACAAAATGACAAGACGAAAAAAATCACCTCAGCAAAAAGATCAAGAGGTAGTACCGTCAGCCATGGACCTACTCAATACAGACATTAGTATGATGTCGGACCTAAAGTTCAGAATCATGACTTTAAAGATACTAGCTGAGCTTGAAAAAAGTGTGGAAGTTATTAGAGAAACCCTTTCTGGAGAAATAAAAGAACTAAAATCTAACCAAGTTGAAATCAAAAAGGCTATTGATGAGGTGCAATCAAATATGGGGGCACTGACTGCTAGGATAAATGAGGCAGAAGAGAGAATCAGTGATATAGAAGACCAAATGATGGAAAATAAAGAGGCTGAGAAAAAGAGGGAGAAACAACTACAGGATCACGAGGACAGAATTCGAGAGATAAGTGATACGATAAGACGAAACAACATTAGAATAATTGGGATCCCAGAAGAAGAAGAAAGAGAGAGAGGGGCAGAAGGTATATTGGAGCAAATAATAGCAGAGAACTTCCCTAATGTGGGGAAGGAAACAGGCATCAAAATCCAGGAGGCACAGAGAACCCCTCTCAAAATCAGTAATAATAGGTCAACACCCGACATCTAATAGTAAAACTTACGAGTCTCAGAGACAAAGAGAAAATCCTGAAAGCAGCTCGGGAGAAGAGATATGTAACCTACAATGGTAAAAATATTAGATTGGCAACAGACCTATCCACAGAGACCTGGCAGGCCAGAAAGGACTGGTAAGATATCTTCAGAGCACTAAACGAGAAAAATATGCAGCCAAGAATACTATATCCAGCTAGGCTATTATTGAAAATTGAAGGAGAGATAAAAAGCTTCCAGAACAAACAAAAACTAAAGGAATTTGCAAACACGAAACCAGCCCTCCAAGAAATATTGAAAGGGGTCCTCTAAGCAAGGAGAGAGCCTAAAAGCAGCAAAGATCAGAAAGGAACACAGACCACATACAGTAACAGTCACATTACAGGCAATACAATGGCACTAAATTCATACCTTTCAATAGTTACCCTGAACGTAAATGGGCTAAATGCCCCAATCAAAACACAGGCTATCAGATTGGATTAAAAAACAAGACCCATCAATATGCTGTCTGCAAGAGACTCATTTTAGACCCAACGACACCCCCACATTGAAAGTTAGGGGGTGGAAAACCATTTATCATGCGAATGGACACCAAAAGAAAGCTGGGGTGGCAATCCTTATATCAGAAAAACAAGATTTTAAAACAAAGACTGTAATAAGAGATGAGGAAGGACACTATATCCTACTTAAAGGGTCTACCCAACAAGAAGATCTAACAATTGTAAATATCTCTGCCCCGAACATGGGAGCAGCCAATTATATAAGGCAATTAATAACAAAAGCAAAGAAACACATTGACAATGATACAATAATAGTGGGGGACTTTAACACCCCCTTGACTGAAATGGACAGATCATCTAAGCAAAAGATCAACAAGGAAATAAAGACTTTAAATGACACACTGGACCAAATGGACTTCATAGACATATTCAGAACATTCCATCCCAAAGCAACGGAATACACATTCTTCTCTAGTGCCCATGGAACATTCTCCAGAATTGATCACATCCTAGGTCACAAATCAGGCCTCAACCGGTACCAAAATATTGGGATCATTCCCTGCATATTTTCAGACCACAGTGCTTTGAAACTAGAACTCAATCACAAGAGGAAAGTCGGAAAGAACTTAAATACATGGAGGTTAAAGAACATCTTACTAAAGAATGAATGGGTCAACTAGGAAATTAAAGAAGAATTTAAAATAATCATGGAAACCAATGAAAATGAAAACACAACTGTCCAAAATCTTTGGGATACAGCAAAGGCAGTCATGAGAGGAAAGTATATAGCAATACAAGCCTTTCTCAAGAAACAAGAAAGGTCTCAAATACACAACCTAAACCTACACCTAAAGGAGCTGGAAAAAGAACAGCAAATAAAGCCTAAACCCAGCAGGAGAGGAGAAATAATAAAGATCAGAGCAGAAATCAATGAACTAGAAACCAAAAGAACAGTAGAACAGATCAACGAAACTAGGAGCTGGTTCTTTGAAAAAATTAACAAGATTGATAAACCCATGGCCAGACGGATCAAAAAGAAAAGAGAAATGACCCAAATCAACAAAATCATGAATGAAAGAGGAGAGATCCCAACCAACACCAAAGAAATACAAACAATTATAAGACATATTATGAGCAACTCTATGCCAGCAAATTAGATAACCTGGAAGAAATGGGTGCATTCCTAGAGATGTATCAACTACCAAAACTGAACCAGGAAGAAATAGAAAACCTGAACAGACCTATAACCACTAAGGAAATTGAAGCAGTCATCAAAAATCTCCCAAGAAACAAAAGTCCAGGGCCAGATGGCTTCCCAGCGGAATTCTATCAGAGATTTAAAGAAAAATTAATACCTATTCTCCTGAAACTCTTCCAAAAAATAGAAATGGAAGGAAAACTTCCAAATTCATTTTATGAGGGCACCATTACCTTGATCCTAAAACCAGAAAAGACCCCATCAAAAAGGAGAATTTTAGACCAATATCCTTGATGAACATGGATGCAAAAATTCTCACCAAAATACTAGCCAATAGGATCTAACAGTACATTAAAAGAATTATTCACCACGACCAAGTGGGATTTATCCCTGGGCTGCAAGGCTGGTTCAACATCCGCAAATCAATCAACGTGATACAATACATTAACAAAAGAAAGAACAAGAATCATATGATCCTCTCAATAGATGCAGAAAAAGCATTTGACAAAGTACAGCATTCTTTCTTGATCAAAACTCTTCAGAGTATAGGGATAGAGGGTACATACCTCAATATCATAAAAGCCATCTAAGAAAAACCTACAGCGAATATCATTCTCAATGGGGAAAAGCTGAGAACTTTTCCCCTAAGGTCAGGAACGCGGCAGGGATGTCCAGTCTCACCACTGCTATTCAACATAGTATTGGAAGTCCTAGCCACAGCAATCAGACAACAAAAATAAATCAAAGGCATCCAAATCGGCAAAGAGGAAGTCAAACTCTCACTCTTTGCAGATGATATGATACTGTATGTGGACAACCCAAAAGACTCCACCCCAAAACTGCTAGAACTCATACAGGAAATCAGTCATGTAGCAGGCTATAAAATCAATGCACAGAAATCAGTGGCATTCCTAAACACCAACAACAAGACAGGAGGCAAATCAAGGAGTCGATCCCATTCACAATTGCACCCAAAACCATAAGATACCTAGGAATCAATTTAACCAAAGAGGCAAAGGATCTGTACTCAGAAAACTATAAAATACTCAGGAAAGAAATTGAAGAAGACACAAAGAAATGGAAAAACGTTCCATGCTCATGGATTGGGAGAACCAACATTGTGAAGATGTCAATGCTCCCTAGAGCAATCTACACATTCAATGCAATCCCCATCAAAATACCATCCACTTTTTTTCAAAGAAATGGAACAAATAATCCTAAAATTTGTATGGAACCAGAAGAGACCCCAAATAGCCTGAGGAATATTGAAAAAGAAAAGCAAAGCTGGCGGCATCACAATTCCGGACTTCCAGCTCTACTACAAAGCTGTCATCATCAAGACAGTACGGTCCTGGCACAAAAACAGACACATAGATCAATGGAACAGAATCGAGAGCCCAGAAATGGACCCTCAACTCTATGGTCAACTTATCTTTGACAAAGCAGGAAAGAATGTCCAATCGAAAAAGGACAGTCTCTTCAACAAATTGTGTTGGGAAAATTGGACAGCCACATGCAGAAGAATGAAACTGGACCATTTCCTTACACCACACACAAAAATAGACTCCAAGTGATTGAAAGACCTAAATGTGAGACAGGAGTCCATCAAAATCCTAAAGGAGAACACAGGCAGCAACCTCTTTGACCTCAGCTCCTCCACAAAACCAAAAGACAACCGACAGAATGGGAGAAAATATTTGCAAATGGCATATCAGATAAAGGGCTAGTATCCAAAATCTATAAAGAACTTATCAAACTCAACACCCAAAGAACAAATAATCCAATCAATAAATGGGCAGAAAACATGAACAGACATTTTCCCAAAGAAGACATCCAAATGGCCAGCAGGCACATGAAAAAGTGCTCAACATCGCTCGGCATCAGGGAAATCCAAATCAAAACCTCAATGAGATACCACCTCACACCAGTCAGAATGGCTAAAATTAACAAGTCAGGGAACGACAGATGTTGGCGGGGATGTGGAGAAAGGGGAACCCTCCTACACTGTTGGTGGGAATGCAAACTGGTGCAACCCATCTGGAAAACAGTATGGAGGTTCCTCAAACAGTTGAAATTAGAGCTACCATTTGATCCAGCAATTGCACTACTGGGTATTTACCACAAAGATACAAATGTAGGGACCCGAAGGGGTATGTGCACCCCAATGTTTATAGCAGCAATGTCCACAATAGCCAAACTGTGGAAAGAGCCAAGATGTCCATCGGCAGATAAATGGATTAAGAAGATGTGGTATATATACACAATGGAATATTATGCAGCCATCAAAAGGAATGAGATCTTGCCATTTGCAACGACGTGGATGGAACTGGAGGGTGTCATGCTTAGTGAAGTAAGTCAGTCAGAGTAAGACATGTATCATATGACCTCACTGATATACGGGATTCTTAATCTCAGGAACAAACTGAGTGTTACTGGAGTGTTTGGGGGTGGGAGGGTTGGGGTGGCTGGGTGATAGACATTGGGGAGGGTATGTGCTACAGTAAGTGCTGTGAATGGGCAAGACTGTTGAATCACAGATCTGTACTTCTGAAACAAATAACACAACATATCTTAAGAAAAAAGAAAAAGAAGAAGATAGCAGGAGAGGAAGAATGAAGGGGAGTAAGTCAGAGGGGGAGACGAACCCGGAGAGATGATGGACTCTGAAAAACAAACTGAGGGTTCTAGAGGAGGAGGGTAGGGGGATGGGTTAGTCTGGTGATGGGTATTAAAGAGGGCACATTCTGCGTGGAGCACTGGGTGTTATGAACAAACAATGAATCATGGAACACTACACCAAAACAAATGATGTAATATATGGTGATTAACATAACAATAAAAAATTAAAAAAAAAAGAAAGTAGACTAGAAAACTAACTTTTAATGATTTTCAAGGCAATACAATAAGGACAATAAATATTAAACTTTAAAAATGTGACTTAATAAGGGCTGCAATTACTTGAACACTCAAAGGTGAGCCACTAATAAAACGATCATGCAAAATCTGGAACCCATTCAATGTGCCAAATTTTTTGATGAGATCCACTAGCCAACCCTGCAACACAGTCAAGGCCAAGAGTTAATTCTTTCCTATAATAATTTTTAAGTTATATCTGGAATATATGCTTGAATGAGTCAGAAATAAGGGGTTCAATAAAATAATTACATTATCTTTAAAAAGAATAAATAGTATTTGTATTATTTAGTCATTCATATATTTATGGAAACTTAAAATTTTCCTGTCATATTTTGTTCTCTGTATCCCTTCAGTCAGAAGCAGCACAGGCTGCAATTACAGAGTAGTGCCTAGGGGCACAGCTGTTATTTATTCATGTCCTATATATCTGAACAGGAATTAAGCAAAGGTTGTATAGCCAGCTAAAAACATTTTTATATGTAAGAAGGTAAAATAAACATAAAAGTTATGTACATATAAAAATCAATTGTAATAATACAAATGCACAAGAAAGATCATAAAGGGGCGCCTGGGTGGCTCAGTCGGTTAAGCAGCTGCCTTCGGACCGGGTCATGATCCCAGGGGCCTGGGATGGAGTCCCATACCAGTCTACCTGCTCAGCGGGGAGTCTGCTTCTCCCTCTACCCCTCCCTCCTGCTCATGCTCTCTCTCTCAAAGATACAAAATCTTAAAAAAAAAAGCTCATTAAATCTTCTAAAAAGCCGAGTGTTAGCAGAAAACAAACCCAAAACAGGAAAGAGGCATTTCTACTCCCAATCAGAGGCAGAGTTCTACATTTAAAAATAGACAAAAATAGTTATTCAGGGTAGTTCAGTACCTGACTCTTGATCTCAGCTCAGGTCTTGATCTTGGGGTTGTGATTTCAAGCCCCGTGTTGGGCTCCATGATGGGAGTAGAGCCTACTTAAAACAGAACAAGAAAACAAAGAAAGAAATTCAAGACACATGGGAAATGCTGAATAATAGAAAACTGTTACAAGAATCCGGCTGTGTATGCTAATGCTAAATTTGATATGGGAATCTAAAATAAATTTTAAAACCTCCAGTAAATCAATTATTTAATTTCTGAATAAATTCAGCATAATAGGGTGCCTGGCTGGCTCAGTCAGTTAAGCAGCTGCCTTCGGCTCAGGTCATAATCCCAGGGTCCTGGGACTGAGTCCCCCACTGGGATCCTGGGATAGAGTCCCGCATCGGACTCCCTGCTCAGCGGGGAATCTGCTTCTCCCTCTCCCTCTGCCGCTTCCCTTGCTTGTGCTCTCTCTCAAATAAATAAAATCTTTAAAGAAAATAAAAATAAATTCACTATACTACATTCTTACCTTTACATTTGGTTTAAAAGTTTAAATTGAGGAGTTGTAAGATTAGATAGCTCCAAAGTCCTATTGTTATGAAATAACTTTATTTCCAGGATTTCTGGAAATCAGCCCACAGTTTATAGCAACCAAGCAAATACTGAATCAAAAACAATCGCATTCAAAAGAGTTAGGCAATTTCATTGTGTTTTTACTCACCCATGCCTACTCCCCCAAGAGAGGCACATTTTAGGGTCCTCAATTCATGTAAGAGCAAAGAGGACTAAATCTGCAACATTATTCTGAGCTCCTTGACAGAATGGTCTGTGTCACTATTTTGGAAGTCAGAAAAACAAAAGTTGTTTGGAACTCAGACTAGGGGAATTCCATGAGAAGGAACAGACACAGTTCATGAAAATGGCTAAAGGGTTTACAGGTTACAACCCTCCTAAGGCAAATTACTGATTTGAGAAATACAAAAGAACTCCTAGGGGCACCTGGGTGGCTTAGTCATTGAGCATTTGCTTTCATCTCAGGTCATGATCCCACAGCCCCAGGTTCGAGCCTCATGTTGGGCTCCCTGCTCAGTGGAGAGTCTGTTTCTCCCCCTACTTGTGCTCCAAACACCTAAAACACAGAGTGAACACATATACCCCAAAGGGAATGAAAACATGTCAGTACGAAAAAATCAACTGAATAAATGAAAGTCAGTAAGGAAGGAAATAACATACAAAAGAACTGTAAGGTATATGGAAATCAAAGAACAAAACGGTACAAAAGTACTTCCTTCCTTAGCAGTACAACAACACTGAATATAAACAGATTAAACTTTGCAATCAAACTTATATAGATCAGGGGTGCCTGGGTGGCTCAGCCATTAAGCATCTGCCTTTGGCTCAGGTCATGATCCCAGGGTCCTGGGATCGAGCCCCGCATCGGGCTCCCTGCTCCGCGGGAAGCCTGCTTCTCCCTCTCCCACTCCCCCTGCTTGTGTTCCCTCTCTCGCTGTGTCTCTCTCTGTCAATAACTAAAAAATCTTAAAACAACACAACAACAACAACAAAAAAAACCCGGTTCAGCAGAATGGAGAAGAAACCAGGATCCAGAGGCACCTGGGTGACTCAAGTCAGTTAAGCGACTGACTCTTGATATTGTCTCAGGTCATGATTTCAGCATCCCAGGGTGGAGCCCCGCATTGGGCTCCCTGCTCAGTGGGGAGTCTGCCTCAGATTCTCTATGTCCCTCTGCCCCTCCCTCCACTTGCATACTCTCTTTGAAAATAAAATCTTAAAAAAAAAGAAAGAAAAAGAAACCAGGATCCAATGCATAATGTCTAAAAGAGACACTTTATTTTTAAAGATTGTATTTATTGGAGTACCCGGGTGGCTGAGTTGGTTAAATCACTGACTTCACCTCAAGTCATGGTATCAGGTCGCCAGGATCAAGCCCAGCATCAGGCTCCCTGCTCAGCGGGGAGTCTGCCTGTTTCCTTTCCCTCTGCCTGCCAGTCTGTCCACTCATGCTCTCTGGAGCTCTCTCTCCCGCAAATAAATAAGATCTTAAAAAAAGCTTTGAGACGGAGACAGCACGCAAGAGAACATAAACAGGGGGAGTGGCATAGGGAGATGGAAAAGCACATTCCCCACGGGGCAGGGAGCCCGACTCTCGCTGGGCTCTGGGATCATGACCTGAGCCAAAGGCAGCTGCTTAAGTGACTGAGCCACGCAGCCATCCCTAAAAGAGTCACTTTAGTTCTAAGGATATGTATTGCTTAGAAGTAAAAAGATGGAAAAATATATTTCATGCAGATAGTAGCCAAAACAGAAAAGGAATGGCTATCAAAAAAAAATGGACTGTTAAGTCAGAAACTATGAGAAGAGACAAGACATTATGTGATGACTGAAGGTCAATTTACCAAGAAGAATATAACAAGTATTGATGCACTCAACTTCAGAGTTTTTAAAATATATGAAGCCACTATTGACAAATGGGAGAAACAGTTCTAGACTACTACTTGGCGACTTCAACATTGCGTTTCCAATAATAGAACAAGTAAACAGGAGAAAATAAGCAAAAAACAGTCTTACAAAACACTACAGAACAATTGAACTTTTCAGACATACAGAACACTATACCCAACAAGGGCAGAATACATATTCTTTGTAAGTGCACATGAAATATTCTGCAGAAAATGTCTTAAAAAGAATAAAATCAGGGGTGCCTGGGTGGCTAAATTGGTTAAGTGGCTGCTTTCAGCTCAGGTCATGATCTTGGGGTCCTGGGATTCGGCCCCATATCTACCTCCCTGCTTAGCAGAGAGTCTGCTTGTCCCTCTCCCTTTGCCTCTTCGCCCCTCCCTTACTCATGCGTGTGACCTCTCTTTCTCTCTCAAGTAAATAAAATTTAAAAAAGTAAAATCACAGAAAGCATCTTTTCATATTTTAATGAAATGGAATTAGAAATCAGAAATAGAAGAAAATCCTGAAAATCCACAAATATTCAGAAATAAAAAAACATATTCTTAACCAATTGATCAAAGAAGCAATCTGTGTCACAAGGAAAATTTAGTTTCAAATGTTTGAAAAAAAAAAGGTTTCAATTCAACAATGTAACTTTTCACTTTGAAAGGAACTAGAAAAAGGGTAGCAAACTAAATCCACAACTAGCACAATGAAACATTAGACCTGAGATAAACAAAATAGAGAATAGAAAATAAAGAGGAAAAACAAACAAAAAAAAATAAAACCAAGATCCTTTCCTGAAAAAATCAACAAGTTTAAGTAAGTAAGAAAAAAACCCAAAATCAGAAATGAGAGGACTTTACTATAGAGTTCACAGAAATAAAAGAGTAGAAAGCACTGTGAATAATTATATTGAAAGGACTATGAATTAGTGTAAACAAACTGGATAGCCTAGATAAAATGGACAAATTTCTAGAACACAACAACTTATACTACAACTGGTCAGGAAGAAAGATTCTGAACAGGCTTAAAATAAGTAAAGAGATTGAATCACCAATCCAAAACTTTCCAACAAAGAAAAATGAGGGACCAAATGGCTTCGCTGGAAAATTCCAGCAAGGTTAACACCAATCTCACATTTTTCCAAAAACATGAAGAAGAAGGAACATATCCAAACTCATTTTTAAGAGACCAGGTTTACTCTGATACCAAAGGCAGACAAAGACTTTACAGACTAACCCTAATGAACACTGATATAAAAACCCTCAACAATATACTAGCAACATGAACAAATGGCATGTTTCTCCCTGGGATGCAAAGATGTCTTAATATACAAAATCAATCAATGTAACACACACCACATTACTAGAATCAAAGAAAAAAAAAACAAAAACACATCATCTCAATTCATGCCAAAAAAGGGTTAGGCAAAATTCAATTACCAGAAACAATAAAAACACTGAACAGACTACAAACAAAGGAAAATTGCCTCGGGACACCTGGGGGCTCAGTCCTTAAGCATCTGCCTTCACTCAGGTCATGATCCCAGGGTCCTGGGATAGAGCCCTACATCCGGCTCCCTGCTCCATGGGAAGCCTGCTTCTCCCTCTCCCTCTGCTCCTCCTCCTGGCTCATGCTAATTCACTCTCTCTCTCTCTCTCAAAGACATAAATAAAATCTTAAAAAAAATAAAAGAAAATTGCCTCAAAATAACAAAGGCCACATATGAAAAACCGGTATCAAACTCAATGATGAAACACTGAAATCTTCCCCTCCAAGATTAGGAACAAAATAAGGAAGCCTGACTTGACAAAACCTATTCAGCTAAAGTTACTAAAGGTACTAAAGTCCTAGCCATGGAACTTAGGCATGAAACAGAAATGAGAGGGATCCAAATTAGAAATAAAATTCCAATTATCTCTGTATGCACATATCTCACATTAGTTTACAAGGATTTTGTGTTTTTGTGATTTTTTTGGGTTCTACTTATGTATGTGTGCGCTGATAACAAAGCTATGTTCTGCTTTCTGTTTCTACTGCTGATAACTTTTTCAGTGTGTTCGAAAAATTAATCAAAATAAATATAATCAAACAGTCTTTCAGACATAAGAAACTCATTAAAATGACATGAGACATTAGAATGAACACATACAAAACAGGGAGCCTTCTTATATAGTCTGGTCAGCTGATTTGAGTGCTTTTGGCTAATTTCTTAGTTTTACTGATACAGCATTAGTTTTGTTTATTTTCTGCTGTGCTTCCTTGAAATTAGTTACAATTTGAGCAGACCATATCTTCTCTGCAAAATGAATATAGACTGAAAGATTATTTACTTGACCCAAAACTCAGATGCTAATCAACATTATGAGTTCTTTGTAAGGAATCAAGGCATTTCAGGGTGCTTAGGTGGCTCAGTCAGTTAAGGTCTGCCTTCGGCTCAGGTCATGACCCCAAGGTCCTGGGATCAAGTCCCATATTGGGCTCCTTGCTCAGCGGGGAGCCTGCTTCTCTCTCTACCTGTGCTCCCCCTGCTTGTCCTCACACTTGGGTCCACTCTCTGTCTCTGACAAGTAAATCTTTAAAAAGAAAAAGAAAAAGAAAAAGGAAATCAAAGCATTTTAAGAAATGCCTAACTGGGGGCACCTATGTGACTTAGTCAGTTAGGCATCTGCCTTAGGCTCAGATCATGATCTCCAGGTCCTGAGATCAAGTTCCACTGGGGCTCCTTGCTCAGCGGGGAGTCTGCTTCTCCCTCTACGCCTTTGCTTTCTAATGAATAAATAAAATTTATTTTAAAAAGCCTTAGGATGTGTCACAAAATAGTAAAAATTTAAAAATTTGTTTACAGGACGCCTGGGTAGCTCAGTCAGTTAAGTGTCTGCCTTTAGCTCAGGTCATGATCTCAGAGTCCTGGGATGGAGCCCCAAGTGGGGGCTCAGCGGAGAGTCTGCTTCTCCCTCTCCCTCTCCCCCTGCTCATGCTCTCTCTCCCAAGTAAATAAAATCTTAAAAAAATGGCCTCTCATAAACCTATGTTTTTGCAATTAAATATACATATAAGTGTAAAGTACAACTCACGCTTTTCACTTAAAATTGTTATATTCTCTAAAGTCAATTTGAACACTGAAGGAGCAAATATAATATCTTGCCACTTGGGGAAATATAGCATAAAGTTCCAATATAACCATATTCATAAACTGATCAATACATAATAAGCTTTGGTCAGGCATGAGTTTTATGCTGTTGACCTACTGTACAATATTAATGAATCACTGTATATATTAAATAATGTGTTTTTTAAACAAACCCACATAAAACAAAGTTATATACTGATCATTAGGTTAAAGAAAGTTTCATGTCACTGAAGTTTTGTAAAAACACAAAACAGTATTTAATTTTGAAAACCAACACACTTTTGGTGATCAAGGATCTGAAGAATGAGCAAATAGTTCATCTTCAGGCAATTGAGCATTTGTCGAAACTGATTCACATGGACATGTACCATTGTAGATATGGAATTTGCAATGTGGATTTAAGGCCACAGCAAGAAGATCTAGAAGTGGAAACCAGTCTTGGGACAACTTGGCCACACAAAGCTCCATTAGACGATGAGTATTGTTAATAATACACCTCTGTTATATGAAAGGGGACAAGAACAAAAAAGTTCATTTAAAAAAGGTAACATTGTAATTTCAAGCACAGAAACACTCTAATCTTGTTAATAATGCTCTCTTTCCATTTTTCTATACTGGTCATCTGAATTCTGCTTAACTTCACAAGTAAATAATTCCCCAAATGTCTACCTCTAACACTAAAAAGTATGTCAAATCAGAAAATGTTAGGATTTATACGCCATATTCATTTGTGGGGAATGTTCAAGTTATATTTTCTAGGTTGAAGTCCACAGAACAATACTGTTTGCTTTAGAACTCTTGATTAATTCTATGTTATACATAAGAACCAGGTTTTAGAGTTCAATGATTCAAGTAAGATGTATTTTTTTTTCACTTTCAAAATCTGTTTACAAAGGTATCTAAGAATCAATGGCAGCTTGCATTATTCTGCCTTTGTTTGTACTGTCCTAGAGTTAAGGTATTTTCTCACAGTACATTTCCTGCAGCCATTTACATGAAGATATTACCAATTTGATAACAGTTCAGATTTTGGCTTTTGTAATTACTAAAACCTGTAGTTTGAAGTCATACCAAAAACTTGTGGGATTACTGGTTTGTGGTTTAAATTCTAAGCCTGTAAGATTTAAATTTTCCTTGTCATTTCCACATTATGAATTTATTTATCAGGTACATCTATGCTAAAATTATACCCTTTGGTGTCCTAATTATATTGGGAGTCTTCTATTTGCCATCTGGGTATTTTTCTTTCTTAAAGTTATGAAAAATAGTGGACTCTTACAATCAATAACAGGATACATTTGATGAAATGTGGGATGTGCATATGGTGACAGGCACTTGGGATTCCAGCACACAGATTAAACCAAGTTTCAGGAATCAAAATCTCAAATTCATTCTAAAAGACAAGACTGTTCTTAAAAACCTTCAATTCTGTCAAACATATCATCAGGTTTAATGTTATTCACAATAATATTTTCCAAAGATAAATCCATATGCAATCACCAAGTAAGTATGAGTCTCTCAAATAAATTAGAAGACTCACATGAATTTCAAATATCCAGCTACTCACTGCCTCATCCATAAGAATTTTAGTGAAAGGTACTGTTACCTATCTCGAAAAAAAATGCTGACATGCTTCACTTTTAACATCAAGACCTAAGAATAGATGAAAAAAAAATACAATAAATTTAGCATAAAGGAAACATTTCCCTGACCAATTATATCATTTAAGATAATAAAACTGGAAGTGCCCCCAGATAGGTTACTAAACTTTAAAACAAAAAAATCACTGGGTAAAAGGGGAATGAAATCATTTCACAGCCTTAAACTCACTGAAAATACAGTGGACAAACATTAAAAATAGTAACCTTTTAAAAATTTCATTTGGCTGCAAATTCTGTTTAACTACAAACTTAAAACATGAACTCTGTCTTGATTTTGTAATTAATTAGTCCATTCATCATTTTTCATTATCTGTACATGCTTAATTCTTTTTAATTTCCTATGGCTAAAGAAAAACAGTACACTCAGTGCCAAAAAGGAAACTTCTAATACTTCATAAGAACTCGGAAATACTAAATTTGCACAGTGTAGTTTGGTTTAGATCATATACGTGTCGATAGATTATTTAAACCCAAGACTGGGGGAGACAAACCATGAGAGAGGCTATGGACTCCAAGAAACAAAATGAGGGTTTTAGAGGGGAGGGGATGGTGGGGTGGGTTAACCTGGTGATGGGGATTAAGGACGGCACGTATTGCATGGAGCATTAGGTGTTTTACGAAAACAATGGATTGTGGGTCACCACATCAAAAACTAATGATGTACTGTAACGTAATAACGTTATAGTAACTGTAACAATAACTGTAACAATAAGGTAATAAAAAAAAAACACCAGGGGCACCTGGGTGGCTCAGTTAGTTAAGCGTCTGCCTTGGGCTCAGGTCATGATCCCAGGGTCCTGGGATAGAGCCCCATATTGGGCTCCCTGCTTGGCGGGAAGCCTGCTTCTCCCGCCCCCACTCCCCCTGCTTGTGTTCCCTGTCTCGCGGTCTGTCTCTCTGTCAAATAAATAAAATCTTAAAAAAAAAAACCCACAAGAACGAAAACAAACAAAACCCCAAGGCTGCCCTTAAAATAACTTAAACTTTGCCTCACAGTAATCAGAATCCCAGAAAGAATGAATGGGAAATAGGGCGCCTGGGTGGCTCAGATGGTTAAGCGTCTGCCTTCGGCTCAGGTCACGATCCCAGGGTCCTGGGATCGAGTCCCGCATCGGGCTCCCTGCTCCTTGGGAGCCTGCTTCTCTCTCTGCTTCTCTCCCCCTCTCTCTCTCTCTCTCCCTCTGTCTCTCATGAATAAATAAATAAAATATTTAAAAAAAAAGAATGAATGGGAAATAGCCTCAGCAAACCACACACAGCTACTGAATGGCAGTGCTATTAAACAAAGTAGCATTTCAATTTTTGTTCATTTTGTACCTTTAGGATTTAAAACACACCTAGTTAATAAGTCCTTCAATTAACTTACAAACGTGCAAACTAAAAAAGAAATTTGAGAGTTGAGAAACATTTGTTACCTGATAAAATTTTTATAATTTGTAAGATTAAAAACAAAAAATTCTTTAAATGACTGTAGGACAATTGTTAAATTATTAACATTGCCAAGAAAAATACAGCACAGACTGTGTAATAGACATTACATCAACCATAGATGTTAAAAATCTGCCTACTGAATAATCCGGAAAATAAAATGGAATTGCCCTTTTCTTTTAGCCTTCAGGGCCTTGAGCAAGTAGAGCATATTACAAAAATTAGCCATTTCCTATAAGAATTAAGGGGCATCTAATATTGGGTAGAACAAAGTCATCAAAAAGTGACTGACTCTAACACAAAAAGTTTGGTTGGGCAATACTGAAAAATACCAGATTATTTAACAGTTGCCTTAAAAAAAAAAAAAGACCTTAATTATCAAGACATTTTTCCTCCAAAAAATTTTTTTTGTGGGGCGCCTGGGTAACTCAGTCATTAAGCGTCTGCCTTCGGCTCAGGTCATGATCCCATCAAGCCCTGCATCAGGCTCCCTGCTCGGCGGGAAGCCTGCTTCTCCCTCTCCCACTCCCCCTGCTTGTGTTCCCTCTCTCACCATGTCTCTCTCTGTCAAATAAATAAATAAAATCTTTAAAAATATACATTTTTGGTAAGTTTTTAAAAAGTCAAAATGCAATCTTCACATTTTGTTACAAAAATATTAATGTAATAGCAATTTTCATAAAAATAAGATGGGTGTATCTTTTGGTTTACTGGCTGTTCAGTAAGTCATTCAGGTGGCAAGTTTAAATAATTTTTATTGAAATTACTTGCAAATTAACATATGCTTACATGCAAAAAAAGGTCAATTGGTAAATTTGGATTCATATGGCAATCTAGCATTTTTAAATTGTTAAATATGTTTTAATGTATACTACAGAATTTTTAAAAAATTATTACCCTTTAGAAAATATTTTTAACTTTTAATAGCCCCTTCAAAAATATACAAACCAAAAGATCCTGCTCTTACATACACTAACATACATATAAAATCTGCATGAAATTTTAATGTTAAATTCAGAGGTACTTAAAGTTTACCCAAAGGTTTTTATGAACCTTTGCTCTAGATATAGATATAAAAGGCCTAACAAAGTTTAGAGAGATACTGTAGTCTAAGAATATACTGTAACTTTATAAAAGAAAAAAACAAAAGCCTTCAAGAATAATATATAAATATCCATAATAGCATGTATTATGGAAAACATAGTAACATCACTCACCTTTTTTTACTGAGATCAATAGCAGCTTCTAAAATCACAGGCCCCTAAAACTAAAAATAATCAATTATCAATTAAATATACCCACGGTTAATGTCAGTAGTAAAAAAGTACTCTTTTGAGCTTCAGATATCAGTAATATTTCTTTGAATCTTCTTCACAGAGACAAATGGCTCATTTCTCCTTCATTCAACTCTACACGACATATACCAAATTTTCTGAAAATTACATGACTTGAAGAACCTCTAAGCCCGTGTATCATCCTGAGCATACCCTACATCAAAACCAATGCAGATGCCACCATACCCAGGCTAGGATTTTCCCTGGCATAATGAAAAGCTTAGTACGTAAGAATAAATTCCACTGACTAATCCACTATTTCCCAGAAAGAACTCTATTCCAGCTGTCCCTAAATCCATTACAGAAAGACAACAAAAGATACCTTTTACAAAAAAATCTGTTAGATGTAAATTGGTACTTTTTGTTGTTTTAGTTATAGATTATGCAAAGCTGTCTTTTTTTATTTCCCTGTCACTAAAAATTTAATATAACTCAGTCCTCCAGTCCTAATTATAAGTACACTTAAATAAAAATCAAAAACTACCAAACTACAATCTTTTACAATAATATCTGTTATAGAAAATGGATGTCCTATAAATAAGAAAGGTCACCCAGCAAGTCTAGTAGTCAGTGTACCAAGGAGAAATGATCTTTATAGACACACAAAAGGAACTCTCTACCTATAGTTCTAGGAATGAAACACACCCATTAGAATCACAAAGCATCATTAATTTAAAATCTTTATTCATATCATCTTTCAATTTTTAAAAATTCATACCAGTGCCTGCATTAAGAATGAGTTACAAAGTAGCTGACAATGACTTAAGTATTACAGCAATAAAGAAAACAGTAAAATTACTAACTGACACTGCAATCCACTCTTTTTCTCATTCTTTTTTTTTAATTTTATTTATTTATTCATGAGAGACAGAGAGAGGGGGAGAGAGAGAGAGAAAGAGAGGCAGAGGGAGAAGCAGGCTCCCAAGGAGCAGGGAGCCCAATGCGGGACTCGATCCCAGGACCCTGGGATCATGACCTGAGCCGAAGGCAGACGCTTAACCATCTGAGCCACCCAGGCACCCTTCTCTTTTCCTCATTCTTTAGCAGTGGCAATGCTGATAAAAAAGAAAATCTGCTTTTCTAGCTTATTAGCTCCATTAAAGAAAAGTCAAAAGAACTCTCCTATTGATCATGTCATTCTACTTTGCCAAGTCAGTATGTGGAAATGCAGGTTCTTCGTCTTCGTGCTGTGGTGGAGCATCACCTTGACCTTGTTCATCCGGGGGCGTTGCTGGGGAATTCTCATTGGATGAGTCAGCTGATGAGGTCTTAAAAATTAAATACTCCAGACTTAAATTTCAATGACATATATGTATAACATTCAGCAATTTAGTATCAACATATGTTTAGTGAAAAATTATACTTTAAAATGTTCCATATACATCTATAAATATTTAATGAAACTGGGTTTCATTCTCTCCTCATCCTTTTTGTAAAGGATTTACATTTACTGTATTTTAAAAATTTAAGACTTAAAGATTAAGAATATTTGATAAATTAATTAAAGTACATAGAACTGTGTGGACTGAATAGGTTATAAGTAAAGAACATTAGTTTTTACAATGTTTACCTCTAATAAAACACAGTTGTAATGAACTCTTTCTTTAGGATTTTTTAATTTATTTGACAGAGAGACAGTGAGAGAGGGAACACAAGAAGGGGGAGTGGGAGAGGGAGAAGCAGGCTTCCCACTGAACAGGGAGCCAGATGGAGGGCTCGACCCCAGGATTCTGGGATCATGAGCTGAGCTGAAGGCAGACACTTAACGTCTGAGCCACTCAGGCATCCTGTAATGAACTTTCTTAATCACTTATCTTTTCGGAATTGTCAGTGTAACTTCTGAGGTCAAGCCACAAACGTTATCAAGACTTTTTTCTTCCTCTCTGTTAGAACAAGCCTTCTAGGAAAAGTTAAGTGCCATGACCTGAAGACAATTAAGGAGCCCTTTGCAGAGATCTACGTGCTGAAAAACTGAGGGTTCTCATCAAAAGCCATGTGGAGTGAACCCCTGTGAAAATGGATACCCCAACCCTAGTCAAGTCTTCAGATATCTGCAACCCTAGCTGAGAAGCTGACCACAAAGAAAAAAAAAAGTCAGAAATCACTCAGGTAAGCCATTCCCAAATTCTTAATGTTCATAAACCATAAGAGACACATCCCAAATATATCAGCATTTATATTAAAAGGACTGAAAATACAGCTGAAAGACCAAGACAGAAACACAGAACATAGCCATAAGCTAGATATAGATGCTTAAATATAAGGACAAAAAGGAGAAGAAAGCAGGGGCACTTGGGTGGCTCAGTCAGTTAAGCATCTGGCTTCCGCTCAGGTCATGATCCCAAGATCTCTCTCTCCCACTGCCTGCCCTTCCCAACTATAAATAAATAAATAAATAAATAAATAAATAAATAAATAAATAAATAAATAAATAAATAAAATCTTTTAAAAAAGAGAGAGAGAAGTAAAGGGATAGGAGACTTCTGATTTCTAGTTCAGCATATAAGAAGCTGGGGAGTTGTCACTCCCTAACCAGTAGTAAACTGAATCAACAACTAACTCTTCACAGATCTGATGGAAATTAAAGTCATGTGGCAAACTGCTGCCCATAAAATCAGATGGGAGATCAGAGGGACAGAGAGAATCAAAAATTACCAGCAGAAAACCATGGGCAAAAACCTCCGTGCAAATAAGAAGAGGGATAGAAAACCCTAAACTGTACTTGATGAATTGCTTGGAAGCAGATGTGGAATGTCTGAGAGTTAAAAACTGCAGAAGGTCTAGACTGAAGGGAACACTCATATTTTTGTGACTTTACCTCCAGAAATCCCATCAAGTCATCACAGACAGGATCACAGAAAAAGCCCCTCATTTCCAGGAGAAGAGATGCAAAGTAGTCATTCTGAAATATGATACAGCATTCTGCTCTTAATAAAGCCTACCCTCAAGAGAAGCTACTTTCCCAGGTCCTAATATAGGTTTTTATAAGAACCAAATTAGAAGAAGGGAAATATGAAACCCTAGCCTGGTACAGACTTCCGTGTGGGGGAAAGTGAAGTACTCGATTCCAGTTCTCTCTAGCCAACCTGTCCCTCCATACCTACACAATATGAAAGGTTTATTCACAATAGTTCCCTTTATTCAGTATATTATGTCTAAGTTTTAACAGAAAATCCAATGTAGAGTAAACAATAATCAACAGAGTTTGAAGAGACAGAGCAAACATGAAACTCTGATAGGACAAGGATATTGAAATTATTCAAACAAACATTTAAAATAACTACAGCTGATAATGCTAAGGACTCTAACAGAAGAAGTGGACATGAAAAGAATTTCAAATGAGTCATGTAAGCAGAGAGATGGAATTCTAAGGAAGAATGAAAAAAAATGCTAGGGATAAAAACACTATACTAACAACAAAGCTGTTTTATGGGAGGCTTTGCTGGGCTCGTTGGTAGATAAGACACAGATGAGGAAAGAATCCCTAAGATTAAACATATGTCAAGAGAAACACCCAACACTGGAAAGCAAAAAGTTAAAAAGAAAAAGTACTCAAGAATTGTAGGACAACTAGACACATGTAGCATATACATAGTGGGAATACCAGATGCCAAGAAAGAGAGGAAGGAATATAATATTTGAAACTGAGAATTTCCCTTACATTAATGTCAGACACCAAAGAATGGACAAGGAAACTCCGAAAATTCCAAGCAGAATAAATAAATATATATATTAAAAAATGACACCTAAGCATATGGTATTCAAACTGCAGAAAAAAGTGCTAAGGAAAAATCCTGGAAGAAACCATGTGTGTGTTTGTTGATTGTTTCCTTTGCTGTGCAAAAGCTTTTTATCCTGAAATCCCAATAGTTCATGTTTGCTTTTGTTTTCCTTGCCTCCAGAGACGTGTCTAGTGAGAGTCAATGTCAAAGTGTTTCTGCCTGTGCTCTTTCAGATTTTAATGGTTTCCTGTTTCACATTTAGGTCTTTCATCTATTTTGAAATTTAATTTTGTGTATGGTATAAGAAAGTAGTCCAGATTTACTCTTCTGCACATTGCTATCTGGTTTTCCCAACACCGTTTGTTGAAGAGACTTTTTTTTCCATTGGGTATTCTTTCCTGCTTTATTAAAGACGAGTGGCCATATCATTGTGGGTTCATTTCTAGGTTCTCTATTCTGTTCCTTTGATCTATGTGTCCGTTTTTGTGCCAGTACCATATTGTCTTGATGACTGCTGCTTTGTCATATAGCTTGAAACCCAGAATTATGATGCATCCAGATTTGCTTCTCTTTTTCAAGATTGCTTTGGCTATTCAGAGTATTTTGTGGTTCCATTACAAATTTTACGATTATTTGTTCTAGCTCTGTGAAAAATGCTGTTGGTATTTTGATAGGGATTACATTTAATATGTAGCTTGCTTTGGGTAGTATAGACATTTTAATATTATTTGTTCATCCATTCCTAGAGCATACATTGCACTTTTTTTTTCCTTTTTTACTTTGTTTCTGAGGAAATGTCCAATTTTGCTCTTATCCTTGGTCCTTTGTTAGGTGTACATAAGGAGTCCCACCCCACACACACATGGTTTCTTCCAGGATTTTTCCTTAGCACTTTTTTCTGCAGTTTGAATACCATGTATATAAATATATATATATATATATATATAATGGAATATTACTAAGCCATCAAAAAGAATGAAAACTGCCATTTGCATGGATGGAGCTAGAAAGTACAATGCTAAGTGAAATAAGTCAGTCAAAGACAAATACCATATATTTTCACTCATATGCAGAATTTAAGAAACAAAATAGATGAACAAAGGAAAAAAAGACACAAAACAAAAAACAGACCCTTAAACCATAAGAGAGTCTTTTTTTATTATTTTTTTATTTTTTAAAGATTTTATTTATTTATTTGAGAGAGAGAGAGAGAATGAGAGATAGCACGAGAGGGAAGGGGGTCAGAGGGAGAAGCAGACTCCCTGCTGAGCAGCGAGCCTGATGTGGGACTCTATCCTGGGACCTCAGGACAATGACCTGAGCTGAAGGCAGTTGCCTAACCAGCTGAGCCACCCAGGCACCCACCATAAGAGATTCTTAACTACAGAGAACAAACAGGGTCAATGGAGGGCAGGTGCATGGGGGATGGGCTAAATGGGTGATGGGTACCTGTGATAAGCACCTGTGTCATATGAAACTGTGGAATGACTAAATTCTACTCTGAAACCAGGATTATACCGTTAACTAGAATTTAAATAAAAACTGAAAACTTAAAAGCAAACAAAACTAAATAAAAAATAAAAAAATAACACTCATAAAAAACAAACACACACACACACACAAATCGAATGGATCATGGGATGCCTGGGTGTCTCAGTCAGTTAAGCATCTGCCTTTGGCTCAGGTCACCATCCCAGGGTCCTGTGACTAAGTCCCAACACTGGTTCTCTGCTCAGCAGGGAGCCTTCTTTTCCCTCAGTCTGCCACTCCCCCTGCTTTGGAAGACAGTTTGGTAATGTCTTACAAAACTAAATATACACTAATCATACAATCCAGCGGTTGTATCCCTTGGTATTCATTCAAATGAGTTGAAAACATTTCCACATAAAAACCTCCCTATGGATGAATATTTACTTTATTCATAATTGCCAAAACTTGGAAGCAATTGAGATGTCCTTCAGAAAGTGAACAGATGAAGTGTTATACACCCAGACAATGGAATGTTATTCAGTGATTAAAAACAAACAACAAAGAAAAAAGACAGAAATAAAAGCAACCAAAGCCTTTAAAAGACAAAAGAACTTTAAGTGCATATTATTAAGTGAAATAAGCCAGTTTGAAAAGTTTATACACCATATGATTTCAACTATTTGACATTTTGGAAAAGGCAAAACTGGACAGGCAGGTCTTTAGCTGCCAAGGGTTCAGGGGAGGGAAGAAAGAAAAGGAAGAGCAAATTTTATAGGAGGGAAACTCTTATATGATACTCTAATGGTATATCTATGTCATTAAACACTTGTCAAACCCCAAAGAATGAATAAAGGAAGACGTGAACCATAAAGTAAACTATGAAGTTTGAGTGATAACGACATGTCATTGTAGTTTTGTCAATTTAAATGTGTATGGGGTGGTAGTAGGATGGTGGTGAAAGAGAGATATAGGAACCCTGTACTTTCTGCCCAATTCTGTTGTGAACCTAAAAAGCCTCTTTAAAGAAAAAAGTAGAAGTAGACAACTTTAAATGGCAGGGTTCAGGGAATTAACACAATAAAAATAAAATGAGCGATAAAAATAATGAGTGCTTTAAAAAAAGAATGAGAAAAGACATTCCACATAACAATAAACCTCCTTCCCCCAAATAATGCTGCATTTATACAAGTATGTGACAGGTAAGGTAGACTTTAACACAAGAATTATTAGTGGAGATTAAAGAGATCTCTATATAAAGATTAATGGGCCAATCATCCAACCCCAAGTCACATTTTCAGTTTGCATGCATCTTATAGGTTCGAAATATATCTCATTAAAATTGATAGAACAAGGGCGCTTGGGTGGCACAGCTGGTTGGGCATCCAACTCCTGGTTTCAGCTCAGGGTCCTAGGATCAAGCCCTGTGTTGGGCTTTGCACTGGGCCAGGAGTCTGCTTGAAGATGCCCCTATCCCTGCTAGTGCATGTGCACATGGGCACGGGCTCTATTTCTCAAATCATCTTTAAAATTGAATTAAATTAAATTGATAGAACAAAAAATGAAATGGGCAGGTCCACAATCCCAGGCAGTTTAACATACCTCTCAACTAATAAAACAAGCAATTTTAAAACAAAACAAAATGAAACAAGGCTGTAGAGAACATATGAAAAGCATAATAAGCAAACTGGAAATAACTGATATTACATGCTACAGTAAAATATACTTTTTCAAATTCTCATATGTTCAAAATTACTATATGCTGAGCAACACATCAGACCTCAATAAATTCCCAAACAGTGGTATCACAGAATATATTCTCTATCCACAAAGGAATTAAGCTCTAAGTCAATGACAAAAAGATTAGCCAGAAAACCTCCAAATGCTTGAAAGGGAAGCACTACATTTCTTAAAATATTCTTACATTAAATATCACCACACAAATTTTAAAATATGTTAAAATGCATGTTTTGGAAAATATAAAAATAAAGAAAAGCTAAACATATCTAAATTTCTGTATCATGAAACTAGAGAATGAACATCTATGGAACACAAAGAAAGCAAAAAGAAAGAACTAAGGAAGATTAAATGAGGATTTGTTCACATAAGTGTAAACAAAAAAAAACAAAGCTAATAATTTTCCAAAAGTTACTGTGCGAAAGTTTAAAGAGACTAAACCCCCTAGAAAAACTGAGCAACAAAAAGTAAATGTAAATTACCACTTTCAGAAATAAAGAAGGATTGATGTTATATTAAGCCTTTTACAAATATTTTCCATTAATCGTATACAAATTCTTTCAGAAAAAGAAAAATTAATTATTTCCATGTAGGCCAGCACTAAGCTTTGATACTAAAATCTGGATTTAGCCCTTTACTTTGTTTTACTTACTGTCAACCTAAAGATACAGAATCTGCTAATTCACAGATCTCTAACTCAGATGCCCTGAAAAGTTATAAAAATAAATGAGGTAGGCCTTTGAATTGTGAGGCCTTTGCAGTGAAACTTTGACTTTTCCTGCTATTACTGGAGATAGGAAACAGAGACATTGCTGTGATGAGAACTATTTGCACGATTGAATTGCTAGTGGCTATTGACCTTGAGTGACAAGATGGTGTGGTGGGGGTGTGATTTCCCATCTGAAATTGGTGGGTGTCATTTAGTTGTAATTAACTGCTATAAAGTGGGAATGCAAGTCTAATATGAAAAATCTGGAGAAGCCAAAAAGACAGATTTTTATGTGAAATATTCTAATTTTTAAGTTGGCAACTAATGAAAAAACATTTTAAACCCTGTCAACCAAACAGGCCTGGGGGCCAGCTTTGGCCCTTGTGCCACCATACATCCCTCTGGGATTGTTACATAATGGAGGCCCTGGCTGGTCTGCCATTCACGAATGCTGGAAGTGGGCAGAGTGTGGGGCATGCGTCCAGCATCATGGCTCCCAAACGCAGGCAGGACAGTGTCCTCATTTCTCTGAGAGCCCCAGCCTGTGGGTGGCTTATACATGCTATAATAAATGCAGCTTACAACATTAAAAAAAAACTACCTACAAACTTAATGAAATAAATGTACAGACTACTAAGGCATAGATATTTTATTTAGCCATAGCTCTGAGGTTATTGGTATGGTACAAAGATGGGATTCAAAAATAAAGAGCTAAATCTATGCTTATAACAAATTGTTACAAAATAACTAAATTCTTTTGTCCTCAGTCATATTAAAAAAAAAAAAAAGGAACATACTTAACCAAGTACAGTAGGTTTCCTACAAGTCTGTGTGACTCTTCTTAAAAGCACCTGGGTGGCTCAGTCGTTAAGCGTCTGCCTTCGGCTCAAGTCATGATCCCAGGGTCCTGAGTTCCAGCTCCATATCGGGCTCCTTGCTCAACAGGAAGTCTGCTTCTCCCTCTCTCACTCTCCGAGCTTGTGTTCCCTCTCTCGTTGTGTCTCTGTCAAATAAATAAAATATTTTTTAAAAAGTAATTTAAAATGACAATAAGCTTCCATGATTATAAATTATTCAAGACATCTATATCATTGTTTAGTAATTCATGGCACCCAAAACACAGCCTTAACATGTCCTACCTGACTCTATTGGAAGGAGGGCTGAGACTGTCCATCAGGAGCCTGGCCTTGGATGTCATTCCCTCCTATTGGAGAGCCATGCGTTGTGGCTGTCATACTTGACACAGAATGGACCTTTGCTATTTTGTCTGCTTATGTAGTGGTTGTAACAGAAGAAATCATAGTACACATAAAGGAGATAAAGTACCAGCATATGTCAACCTTAAAAATTTCCAATTCAAGGACAGACCGTCTTGCAGAGACCATCTCATAACCTAAAAGTAGAAGGGAAAAAAGGCAGATTTGTTTTAAATATTAAAAAGACAATCATTCCAATTTTAATGTGTATCGTGGTAACATCACCGCTCTCTATAGCCATTAACTAATGGCTTTCCTCATTAACAGTTGGTTTTAACAGAAACAAGTGAAAAGGTAAATTCTTATTAATATTGCTACTCAAACTACTCAATTCCTATTTTTGTAGCAGTAGTTAAGTAATTATAACAAGAAAACATAAAAAGTACAGTCTTAACATTATACGTAGGACCCCGGAAAAAATGCAAGTTTCTTAGTTGTCATTCTTATCTTACCGAAGAATCTAAAAATGCCTGTCAATTGCTGCCTTAAAAATGCTGTTAGAATATAAATATTCAGGAAGGGCGGAGCAAGATGGCGGAGGAGTAGGAGACCTGGATTTTGTCTGCTCTCAGGAATTCAGCTGAATAGGGATCAAACCACTCTGTAACACCTATGAACTCAACAAAAGACCGAAGAAGAGAGTAGCAACAACTCTCTGAACAGAGAAGCGACCACTTCCTGGAAGATAGGATGCGGAGAGAAGTGAATCCGAGGTGATATTCGGGAGGATAGACGGCGGGGGAGGGGGCCTCCGTTGGTCACTTCTGGCAAGTGATAGAGCCGCGGAGCACAAAATCGGAACTTTTAGAAGCCGGCTCTGCGGAGGGACGTCGCTCCAGTGGCTAAGAGGGGGGTGGAATCCTCGCGGGACAGTGTGATCTCAGAACCCTCGGGGTCACAGAAAGACCAGCGGTGCCTGAGTGCAGCAGAGCTCCCAGGTATTGGAGTAGGGAAGCTGGCTGCAGAGACGGTGGAGGCACCGGCCCTTAGCACGGGGTTGCCATAAACTGTGATCCGCGGCCCAGTCCAGCTACTGCTCCTCCAGCAGGGACCCAACAAGCGGCAGATTCGGGGAGACTCCCCTCCCTCCCCCGGGAGGAGCGGCGCGGGAGCGCAATGCAGGGATCTGCTGGGTTTGGAGACTCCACAGGCGGTCGGGTGCCAGAGATAGAAACGCTCGGTCACAGGCCGGGTGAGCACGGAGTGCAGCCAGAGACCGGGTACACAGGAGTGACTGCTTTTCTCGGGGGGGGGGGGCACTGAGCAGTGGGGCCCCGAGTCCTCAGCTCCTCCAAGTGGAGATTGGGAGGCCACTATTTTCACCCTGGTCCTCCAAACCTGTACCAGAGCTTGCAGGGAACAAAAGCTCCTGAGAGCAAACGGGACCAGCTTGCTTAGCCCCGACCAACAAGGTTGGGGCAATTCTGCCTCCGGCAAAGACATCTGGGGACCAAGGCAACAGGCCCCTCCCCCAGAAGATCAGCATGAACAGCCAGCAAGCCAAGACCACGTTTACCGATCAAGGAGAACGGGAGAACTCCAGCGCTAGGGGAATACTGCACATAGAATTCATGGCTTTTTTTTTACCATGATTCATTAGTTTTTCAAAGTTAATTTTTTTAACGCTTTTTTTAATTTTTTCCCTTTTTCAACCAACATTTTATCAATCCCTTTTAAAAAAAAACATTTTTTATTTTTCATTTTTAGAGTCATATTTTATCCCTTCATAGTAGTTACCCTTATTTTTGGCATATATATGTAAGTTGTTCTCTGTTTAAAATTTTGAGATACAGTTTCTTCTAACAGATCAAAATATACCATAAATCACTAGTGTATGGCTTTGTTCTAGTCTCCTGCCTGATCACATTCTCTCCCTTTTTTTCTTCTTTTTTTAAATATTATTCTTTCTTTTTTCAAACAACTTCTTATCTTATCAATTCCTTTTATAAAATCTTTTATAATTTTCATCTTTACATTCTTCTTCCATCCCTTCATTGTATCAACCCTTATTTTGTACATATATAAGTCTCTCTCCCTTTAAAATTTTAGGAGGTACTTTTTTCTGACAGACCAAAATATGCCCAAAATCTTGTGTGTGGCACTGATCTATGCACTAGCCTGATCATATTTGATCATATTCTGGTTTTTTTTGTTTTGTTCTGTTTTTGTTTTTATCTTTTTGTTTTTTTCCTCTATCTTTTTTCTTTCTTCCCTTTCTTTTCCCCTGGTTTCAGGTCTTTTCTGATTTCTATAGAGTATACTTGCTGGGGACGTTTTTAACCTGTTGGCATTTTGTTCTCTCATTCACCTATTCTCCCCTGGACAAAATGACAAGATGAAAAAATCACCTCAGCAAAAAGAACAAGAGGTAGTACCGTCAGCCAGGGACCTACTCAATACGGACATTAGTACGATGTCGGACCTAGAGTTCAGAATCATGACTTTAAAGATACCGCTGGGCTTGAAAAAAGTGTGGAATTTATTAGAGAAACCCTTTCTGGAGATATAAAAGAACTAAAATCTAACCAAGTTGAAATCAAAAAGGCTATTAATGAGGTGCAATAAAAAATGGGGGCACTAACTGCTAGGATAAATGAGGCAGAAGAGAGAATCAGCTATATAGAAGACCAAATGATGGAAAATAAAGAGGCTGAGAAAAAGAGAGAGAAACAACTACAGGAACACGAGGGCAGAATTGGAGAGATAAGCGATACGATAAGATGAAGCAACATTAGAATAATTGGGATCCCAGAAGAAGAAGAAAGAGAGAGGGGGGCAGAAGGTATATTGGAGCAAATAATAGCAGAGAACTTCCCTAATGTGAGGAAGGAAACAGGCATCAAAATCCAGGAGGCACAGAGAACCCCTCTCAAAATGAATAAAAATAAGTCAACACCCGACATCTAATAGTAAAACTTACGAGTCTCAGAGACAGAAAATCCTGAAAGCAGCTCGGGAGAAGAGATATGTAACCTACAATGGTAGAAATATTAGATTGGCAACAGACCTATCCACAGAGACCTGGCAGGCCAGAAAGGACTGGCAAGGTATCTTCAGAGCACTAAACGAGAAAAATATGCAGCCAAGAATACTATCTCCAGTTAGGCTATCATTGAAAATTGAAGGAGAGATAAAAAGCTTCCAGGACAAAAACTAAAGGAATTTGCAAACACGAAACCAGCCCTCCAAGAAATATTGGAAGGGGTCCTCTAAGCAAAGAGAGAGCCTAAGGAACAGAAAGGAACACAGAAAATATACAGTAACTGTCACCTTACAGGCAATACAATGGCACTAAATCCATACCTTTCAATAGTTACCCTGAATGTAAATGGGCTAAATGCCCCAATCAAAACACAGGCTATCAGATTGGATTAAAAAACAAGACCCATCAATATGCTGTCTGCAAGAGACTCATTTTAGACTCAAAGACACCCCCACATTGAAAGTGAGGGGGTGGAAAACCATTTACCATGCTAATGGACACCAAAAGAAAGCTGGGGTGGCAATCCTTATATCAGACAAACTAGATTTTAAAACAAAGACTGTAATAAGAGATGAGGAAGGACACTATATCCTACTTAAAGGGTCCATCCAACAAGAAGATCTAACGATTGTAAATATCTATGCCCCTAACATGGGAGCAGCCAATTATATAAGGCAATTAATAACAAAAGCGAAGAAACATTTTCACAACAATACAATAATAGTAGGGGACTTTAACACCCCCTGACTGAAATGGACAGATCATCTCAGCAAAAGATCAACAAGGAAATAAAGACTTTAAATGACACACTGGACCAAATGGACTTCAAAGACATATTCAGAACATTCCATCCCAAAGCAACGGAATACACATTCTTCTCTAGTGCCCATGGAACATTCTCCAGAATTGATCACATCCTAGGTCACAAATCAGGCCTCAAATGGTACCAAAAGACTGGGATCATTCCCTGCATATTTTCAGACCACAATGCTTTGAAACTAGAACTCAATCACAAGAGGAATGTCGGAAAGAACTCAAATATATGGAGGCTAAAGAGCATCCTAATAAAGAATGAATGGGTCAACCAGGAAATTAAAGAAGAATTTAAAAAAATCATGGAAACCAATGAAAATGAAAACACGACTGTTCAAAATCTTTGGGATACAGCAAAGGCAGTCCTGAGAGGAAAGTATATAGCAATACAAGCCTTTCTCAAGAAACAAGAAAGGTCTCAAATACACAACCTAACCCTACACCTAAAGGAGCTGGAGAAAGAACAGCAAATAAAGCCTAAACCCAGCAGGAGAAGAGAAATAATAAAGATCAGAGCAGAAATCAATGAACTCGAAACCAAAATTACAGTAGAACAGATCAACGAAACTAGGAGCTGGTTCTTTGAAAGAATTAACAAGATTGATGAACCCCTGGCCCGACTTATCAAAAAGAAAAGAGAAATAACCCAAATCAACAAAATCATGAATGAAAGAGGAGAGATCCCAACCAACACCAAAGAAATACAAACAATTATAAGACATATTATGAGCAACTCTATGCCAGCAAATTAGATAACCTGGAAGAAATGGGTGCATCCCTAGAGATGTATCAACTACCAGAATTGAACCGGGAAGAAATAGAAAACCTGAACAGACCTATAACCACCAAGGAAATTGAAACATTCATCAAAAATCTCCCAAGAAACAAAAGCCCAGGGCCAGATGGTTTCCCAGGGGAATTCTATCAGACATTTAAAGAAGAATGAATACCTATTCTCCTGAAACTCTTCCAAAAAATAGAAATGGAAGGAAAACTTCCAAACTCATTTTATGAGGCCAGCATTACATTGATCCCAAAACCAGACAAAGACCCCATCAAAAAGGAGAATGACAGACCAATATCCTTGATGAACATGGATGCAAAAATTCTCACCAAAATACTAGCCAATAGGATCCAACAGTACATTAAAAGGATTGTTCACCACGACCAAGTGGGTTTATCCCTGGGCTGCAAGGCTGGTTCAACATCCGCAAATCAATCAACGTGATACAATACATTAACAAAAGAAAGAACAAGAATCATATGATCCTCTCAATAGATGCAGAAAAAGCATTTGACAAAGTACAGCATCCTTTCTTGATCAAAACTCTTCAGAGTATAGGGATAGAGGGTACATACCTCAATATCATAAAAGCCATCTATGAAAAACCTACAGCGAATATCATTCTCAATGGGGAAAAGCTGAGAACTTTTCCCCTAAGGTCAGGAATGTCCACTCTCACCACTGCTATTCAACATAGTATTAGAAGTCCTAGCCACAGCAATCAGACAACAAAAAGAAATCAAAGGCATCCAAATCAGCAAAGAGGAAGTCAAACTCTCACCCTTTGCAGATGATATGATACTGTATGTGGACAACCCAAAAGACTCCACCCCAAAACTGCTAGAACTCATACAGGAATTCGGTCAAGTAGCAGGATATAAAATCAATGCACAGAAATCAGTGGCATTCCTATACACCAAAAACAAGACAGAAGAGAGACAAATGAAGGAGTCGATCCCATTTACAATTGCACCCAAAACCATAAGATACCTAGGAATCAATTTAACCAAAGAGGCAAAGGATCTGTACTCAGAAAACTATAAAATACTCAGGAAAGAAATTGAAGAAGACACAAAGAAATGGAAAAACGATCCATGCTCATGGATTGGGAGAACCAACATTGTGAAGATGTCAATTCTACGTAGAGCAATCTGCACATTCAATGCAATCCCCATCAAAATACCATCCACTTTTTTCAAAGAAATGGAACAAATAATCCCAAAATTTGTATGGAACCAGAAGAGACCCCAAATAGCCAGAGAAATAATGAAAAAGAAAGGCAAAGCTGGCGGCATCACAATTCCGGACTTCCAGCTCTATTACAAAGCTGTCATCATCAAGACAGTATGGTACTGGCACAAAAACAGACGCATAGATCAATGGAACAGAATCGAGAGCCCAGAAATGGACCCTCATCTCTATGGTCAACTTATCTTCGACAAAGCAAGAAAGAATGTCCAATGGAAAAAAGACAGTCTCTTCAACAAATGGTGTTAGGAAAATTGGACAGCCACATGCAGAAGAATGAAACTGGACCATTTCCTTACACCACACACAAAAATAGACTCCAAATGGTTGAAAGACCTAAACGTGAGACAGGAGTCCATCAAAATCCTAAAGGAGAACACAGGGAGCAACCTCTTCGACCTCAGCCGCAGCAACTTCTTCCTAGAAACATCGCCAAAGGCACGGGAAGCCAGGGCAAAAATGAACTATTTGGATTTCATCAAGATAAAAAGCTTTTGCATAGCAAAAGAAACAGTCCACAAAACCAAAAGACAACCGACAGAATGGGAGAAAATATTTGCAAATGACATATCAAATAAAGGGCTACTATCCAAAATCTATAAAGAACTTATCAAACTCAACACCCGAAGAACAAATAATCCAATCAAGAAATGGGCAGAAGACATGAACAGACATTTTTCCAAAGAAGACATCCAAATGACCAGCAGACACATGAAAAAGTGCTCAACATCTCTCGGCATCAGGGAAATCCAAGTCAAAACCTCAATGAGATACCACCTCACACCCGTCAGAATGGCTATAATTAACAAGTCAGGAAACGACAGATGTTGGCGGGGATGTGGAGAAAGGGGAACCCTCCTACACTGTTGGTGGGAATGCAAGCTGGTGCAACCCTCCTCTGGAAAACAGTATGGAGGTTCCTCAAACAGTTGAAAATAGAGCTACCATACGATCCAGCAATTGCACCACTGGGTATTTACCCCAAAGATAGAAATGTAGGGATCCGAAGGGGTACGTGCATCCCGATGTTTATAGCAGCAATGTCCACAACAGCCAAACTGAGGAAAGAGCCAAGATGTCCATGGACAGATGAGAGGATAAAGAAGATGTGGTATATATACACAATGCAATATTATGCAGCCATCAAAAGGAATGGGATCTTGCCATTTGCAACGATGTGGATGGAACTGGAGGGTGTTATGCTGAGTGAAATAAGTCAATCAGAGAAAGACATGTATCATATGACCTCACTGATATGAGAAATTCTTAATCTCAGGAAACAAACTGAGGGTTGCTGGATTGGCAGGTGGTGGGGGGGATGGGGTGGCTGTGTGATAGACATTGGGTAGGGTATGTGCTATGGTGAGTGCTGTGAATTGTGTAAGACTGTTGAATCACAGATCTGTACTTCTGAAACAAATAATGAAACATATGTTATGAAAAAAGAAAAAGAAGGAGATAGCAGGAGGGGAAGAATGAAGGGGAATAAGTCGAAGGGCGAGACGGACCATGAGAGACGATGGACTCTGAAAAACAAACTGAGGGTTCTAGAGGGGAGGAGGGTGGGGGTATGGGTTAGTCTGGTGATGGGTATTAAAGAGGGCAAATTCTGCGTGGAGCAGTGGGTGTTATGCACAAACAATGAATCATGGAACACTACATCAAGAACTAATGATGTAATGTATGGTGATTAACATAACAACGAAAAAGAATATAAATATTCAAAAACAAGCTGTATACTACTATGTAAAAAAAAAGGACCCCCAAATTATAGGCACAGACATAAATGCACACATAACCCCTCCATATATGATTGCCATAACATCACATTATCTTTTAATTTTACCAAAGCATAGAAACATGCTTTATATGCAGTAGATGACTTTTAAAACTTAGAGAAACCCCCTATCATCTTCTATGTGAGTTCTGTTGCTAAAAAAAAACTATTCAAATAATTTTTTCATTCAACTCAAAAAAGTGAGCTGTCAATTTCATTTCATTCTTCACTATTTCAAGTTGACTCATTTTTCTTTTGTACTTTTACTGGGGCTCCTGATCCCAGTGCGTATGGCTTCTGTCTCCAACCTTAATTCTCTCAAGTTCTTTCTGGATCTTGATTCTGAGCCTAAAAATATGCCTAACCTCCCCCCCCATCAAAAGCCATTAATATCTGTCCTCCAAAAATTTCTTGAAAGATGTTTTTGTCATTCTTTTTTATCATTTGATTCATTGCTTTTGTAAGATGGACTTATAGGAGGTCCACGGATGGACTTGAAAATAAACCAATTCCTCTAAAACTACATGCAAATCTTTCTGCGTAAGTGCTTTTTGTGTGGGAGATGATGGATGATCCAGAATCAAGACCCTATTTATCCCTATATGACTCTGTAAGTTACAGATATTTTGTGACATTTCTTCAATGAATTAGAAACCTGAGACTGTAAGAGTTTAAGTGATTTGACCAAAGCACAGGTAAGAAAGTATGCAAGCTTAGATAAAATTAATCCCTTGTTTTTCGAGATGGCAGTGGAGGGGGAGGAGGATGTATTTTTCTACTTAAATTTTTTTTATAAGCTTTTCCATTGCTTTGAATTCCTTTTGGCATTTGAGAGTATTTGAGCTAAAATATCTTAAAATTTTATTCCCCTGTCATTTTCTGTTTGCTCATTTCCCTCTACCTGGAGATACATAGTTAACCTAGCAGAAAGACTAAGTTATTTTCAACCAAAGGCTGTTATTAGACTAAGCAGAAACAAAATGGCAGTGCAATTTCCCTTCCCTCAAACAAAATTATCTTTCTCCCATATTACAGAATAATCTTTTGCTTCTGACAAAGCATTCCGTACTTATACACTATTTTTTTCTCTTCTCACAGTTCCACTTTTCTGGGCCTTTTTTTTTTTTTTTTCCCTATAAACACGCTCCACTTCTAGCTGTTCATTAGTGCTGAGCAAACATTCATCATAGGATGTATCAAGTTTTAGGTTATAAACTTTTCTGGTTTTCATTTTATCACGCACATTCATCTTTGTGCCACCACATAAAAATTCCCTTTTTCCTAAGCATGTCAGAAGCATTATTAGCTTCTGACAACTTAAGTACTGAGAAGACTGGTCTTTTGTAAATCAAAAATGATGAACAAGAAATAGGTATGGAGTAAAGTAAATTTCCTAAGGTAAACATTAACTCAGATCCCAAAGAAATCACCTCCTATTTTGAAAAGGTAGGAAGAATAATCGCTGTTTGCATGTCTTTTTCATAGAACTACCATCGTACCTACAAAGAAATCTCAAAGTGTCTCACTGTTACAAGACAAAGGTAATTTTCAACAAATAACTTGCTTTCTCATGCTTCAGTGTACTGGGAGGCATTTGAATATTTGATGGATATTTTGAAAACAAGGTTTTCAGATATAATCTGGAAAGATGTGAGTCAAAACCAGAAAAGCTTATCACAGACATGCTATATATCAATTCGCTAGAAATGATACTGGGAACTGTATCTTAGATTCCATTTAATCAGAGAAGAAAAGATGGAAATTAGTGCTTGATTTCAAGTAGGAGCCTCAGCCTTAAATAATGTTGTGTTAAAACATCATATGTCTTGGGCGGCCTGGGTGGCTCAGTCGGTTAAGTGTCTGTCTTCAGCTCAGGTCATGATCCTAGAGTCCCGGGATGGAGCCCCACATCAGGCTCCCTGCTTGGTGGGCAGCCTTCTTTCTGCTCTACCTCTGCCTCTCCCCCTCCTTGTACTCTCTGTTTCTCTCTCAAATGAATAAATAAATTCTTTAAAAATAATTATATGGCTTTATTAAAGTATACTAATCAGAGTGTTCTGTGGAGGGAGAAACTCTGCACTACAAATACAATTTCTGAAAGATTTAGTAATTATTCAAATCATTTAAAAGGTAATTCAAAACAGCAACAGAATATTCCTTTAGATAATTTTTTAAATTTTTATTGTTATGTTAATCACGATACATCATTAGTTTTGGATGTAGTGTTCCATGTTTCCTTGTTTGTGCATAACACCCAGTGCTCCACGCAGAATGTGCCCTCTTTAATACCCATCACCAGGCTAACCCATCCCCCCAACCCCCTCCCCTCTAGAATCCACAGTTTGTTTCTCAGAGTCCATTGTCTCTCATGGTTCGTCTCCCCCTCCGATTTCCCCCCGTTCATTCTTCCCCTCCTGCTATCTTCTTCTTCTTTTTATTTTTTTCTTAACATATATTGCACTATTTGTTTCAGAGGTACAGATCTTTGATTCAAAAGTCTTACACAATTCACAGACTGGAAGGGCTGTTTTGTTGTGTCGTTGTTATTGTTTTTTTATTAAATGCCCAAATCTCAGTAAAACTAAAAAAAATCATAGGACATAGAGACAAATACGACTTTATGAAAGAAATAAAGCTCAGAAAGCAAACCCTGAAGAGTTCAATTTAAAACTTCCTGTTGAAACACTTTTTAAACTGAGACAATCTGAGGCTTACAGGACCTGAGAGGAGCAATGCTCCAAAGATACAAAGAGGAGAAAGATCCTTAGTGGGCAGGTGGGAGGACGTGTTTTGAAAATGTTGTCCTATTACGGAAATATATTTCTTACTTATAAAGAAGAATCTCCTTAAATGCTCTCTTCCTGGTACAGACAGGCAGTTGAGGGGGGAGGTGAAGAGCTTTTCTGAATGTGCTGGGTTTTGATTGCTTTTAACTCAAAATATTGTTCATGCTAAAGTGTGCTATTGGGATAGCCTGCCCTTGGTCCCTATAGGCAACTGAGGAAAATCGGAATATCAACAAAGAATTACAGTACATATAAATCTAACAGATCCACACAAAGGCACACTATAATCACACTGTCAGAGGAAAAGAAAATATCAAAAGGTGAAAGAGAAAAATAACTCATCACAAACAAGGGAACCTATGCAAGGATTATCAGAAATTTCTCAAGCAGAAACTTTATACAGCAGAACAAAGTGTGATGATATATTCAAATTGCTGAAAGAGTGTTGTCAAATACTTTCTGCATCAGTTGAGACTTATGTGGGAAACAAAGCAGAAGAAAAACTATTAAATTTCCTTACTACCTAGAGCCCACTGGCAAGTCCTTGAAACAGGCAGAGTGACATTCCTCTAGGGACTCAACTGCCTCGATGCTGACACTTTGCTAAGGGCCAGAGGCAATGTTAGCCAGACCCCCAGGATCCTGAAAGTCTACTTACTGTATAAAAATTCCTTTGGAAACTTCCTTTATCTCTAAACCCCCCAAGATAGCTGTTGGCAATCATCCCCCAAGCATATGACCCACCAACATATAACTGAAGGGTCTCATGATTAAGGTTTTATTAGATGGTAATAAATGACCTTTTCCCAACAATAGCTAGCCTCCTCAAGGTCCTGGAAACCTTGCTTCCAAAATTCCTTAGAGACATGTGCTATCCCTAACCCCCTCCTAACCTGAAAGTATATAATGGACCACTCCTCATGACCCCAGTGCAACTCTTTCTGACCACGGGTCCTGTCCCTGAGCTTCAATAAAATCACCTTTTGCACCAGACGTCTCAAGAATTCTTTCTTGGTCATTGGCTTTGAACCCTAATGTTCCTCCTACATCATATGGCGCCCAACATGGGGCTTTGAATTCACAGTCTCATCTGGACTCTGAGCCTCGGTGCAAACTTGGTGAGTACTTTCTGTTCTCTTCCTTTACTCTCATTTCAGGGGCCCTTCAAGGAGTACGGTCTTATTGGAACACTTTCATGTTGACTGCTCAGGCTGTAATCCTCTAGCTCATGGCTACTGTGCCCGAAGGAGAAAGCCTGCCTTTTGGCTGGAAGTTACTACCCTGGCCAGAATGGTAGTAAGACCCAGAAACTTGATCCCTCTCTATTCCTGTCCTTATACAAAGTTGTGGGTCTCGGGCACGAGACAGCTACCTAAGTCACCTGGATGGCTGCCAGTCTTAAGACTCCCCTGTGAGGATTCCTCCTGACTGATTTAATGTGATCCCCTTCATGTCCTTAGTCTAGCCGCTTCTGGCTGCTGGACCTCCACTGGGAGCTGGCTGAAACCAGTACCCAAGTGAATTAACATCCAACCGTGGGCCACTTCCTAGGGAAGTTGGCTGTAAAGACTACATGTGTTGCAATGTCGCTTAGATCTTGATGGATTTCTACCTTTACTTTTTCTGTCAATGTCCTCTAACTACTTAAAGTAAAAATTGGGTAATTTCCCGCTTGTAAAACTTTTCTAGTATTTTTCATGGGTTAAAAATGGCAGGGCAATAATGAAAACTTCAGGGCATATGACAGCATGGCAAGGATATTTCAGTCCATTCACCAGGAACCTATCAGCAGCCTAGGAGGCAATGGGGTAGGGGAGGGACGTTGGCATCCCTCCTATGGGGCCTTTTATGATAGGAATGCCTTAATGTGAAGGCAGGATTATGATCAATAGTGATTTCTTCTTTGAGGGATGCCTCTGGTCACTTTTGACACACTGGAACCTCTGACATATCCTGCGTGGGAAGCCACCCGGGATTTGGGGGTGATTTGATAATGGACCTTCTTCACTTTTCTGGGAGCATGGCCTCAGTAGGCTTTGGTTCCCAAGGACTCTCTCGGGTGCCTTTTAACCCACTGGAAACAATTTGTATTGCAAAACTTAGGATAGGACTGAGCTCCTGTAACACTGCATGGCCTCAGTGGGATCTGTCAATTACATCTTTTCTGCAGGAAACAGGGGCAGAAGGTGTTTGTCCAAATGAGCCTGGCTGGTAAACGCCCTTCTGACATACCGGATGATAATTATCTAAGTAGGCCTCCTCCAACCAAACCCAGGTTGCTGGAGGAAACACAGGCCATTCCTAGCAAAGGGGACTCTGACTCTCTCTTTCTCTCTGTTCCTCCTAGTAGATGTGGGGGCTTCACCCTCCCTCATTTCCTGGGTTAATTGTTATAACTGGAGCCAACTGTGGTAGTCTCCCTCAGGAGGGGGACGTTAAAGAATAATCCCAACCAGCTGCCCAAACTCCCTTTGTTTCAGGGAAATTCCCTGTCACCTCTGGCCCCACATGGATGGCCCAATCCCTGCCCTCTGGTTGGCGGGAAAACATGGCATCTGAGCCTCTCTTGGGGCTGATGAGCTCTAAAACCGGAAGCTGGTTCTCTGCCTTCTGGCAGCACTTTGCCTCTTCTGTCTCCCCCTCCCCCTTCTGTCTCCACACCACCTTGGGGGCGGCCTGAATGACTGGCTTCTGTACCATCCTCAGTACCTTCTCCCTTCACTGTCAAGGAGCACGAAGAGCAACTCCTGGACCTAACACCACCCACTCCAGATTTCCCCACCAGCATCTCAGGTAAAAATTAACAATGAGGAGGATCCAGGTGGAACATAATTCAGTATTTAAACTAAGTTAACTTTGTTGGTTTAATTAATATAGACATGTCTTTAAAGTTATCACCACTAAATGTGAAACTGGTATTCTATACAGGTTTATGGAAGGTCAAATAAGCTTGTGTTATCTCTGTTAAAATTTGTTAGCAAAAAAAAAAAAAAGACTAAAATGGTGGTTAAACTTCTGAATCTCAAAATTTTCATAGGATATTTAAGATAGCTTTCCTCAAAGTCTTTGGTGACCTGACCTCAAACTGTTGTTTCAAATATAAATGGGATTAAATTCATTAGACCACTAGGGCTTTTCCAAATACGTTAAAGTGCTAAATCATTGATAACTGAATATAGGTTTGTGCTTTTTCACTTCTTATTGCAAAGAAACAGAGGATATTTGAGTCTCTTGGTAAGCATGCTTTGTGCTTAAACGGCTAGTAAAATTGTTGTCTAAGGAGTTCTGGTGTAACAGTTCACAACTGGTTACTACTTATCTTCACTGGACACTTAGCTTTCTAACACTGCAAAATTCTGTCAAACGTAACTAAGACCGATGGAAATAAGAGAAACAACTCTGTAAGTAGAAAACTAGAAGATATGTAAGAAAGATATAAGGAATGGGAATACATTTTTGTTGAAGGTAAAAGAAGGTAATTTTGTCCCAAATAAGACTGGCTATTTGGAAAGAAATGACTGGGGATAAAATCTGAATGCAAAGGAAAGTTGTAGAAAGTCGTGAAGGAAAATCTTGGGAAAGGAATTTTAGGTGTGGGCAAGAAGGACTAAGATTAAAATAAGTGGACTTTAAAGAACATTGGTGTAAGATTGAAAGTCTGCTTTCTCTCTGTTCAAAAAGACAAGTTTCCTTGAATTGTTGGTCTGCTCTTGATAAGAAAATGTAAACAGCTGTTTTCTCTTTGCCTGCCCAGAAAAACCAGTTTCTATGTTTTGCCTTTATGAGGTCTTTAACATCCCTAATCCTACTTAGGCATATGCTTTAAAACTTTCTAACTTTTTTTTTTTAACCAACTTCCCTAAGATTTAAATCGTTAACAAATTCTCGTTGACTATTAGGCTTGTTTGTTTTGGTATGTTGTGTTACATGCTGGTATAAGATCATCATCATTCAATATTCTGGCTATTGAAGTGTTATGTAACACAGAAATAACTGAGTTTCCTCATCAATTGCATCATAATGAACTCTAAGATCATTAGCAATGTCTATTTCTGAGATTTCTGTCATTTATAGTTGTTTTATTCTCTTGCAAAATGAGTTTCAACTTCAATGATGTTCATAAAAAGGACTTTTAGAACAAATACAGGTATTCAATATCTTTAAGATCATAAAACTGAAATAGGTAAGAATTTCCAGAACTAAGTAAAAGCTGCATTCAAATTAAACAAGCATTAGTAATATGGGACTAAATGAACTAAAATGACAATTATAGTTTTGTGTCTCTTGTTTGCAACATTGATGGTTCTCTAATGTTTACTCTTCCAGATTAAGGAAAGTTTCTCTTAAGATATCTATGACTTACAGAAATGTGATAATTCATTTGTGAACAAATTGAAGCATTTAACTTTTCTACCTGAACCCTCTGAAATTCAAAAGGTCTCAGTAAGTATTTTTCCTTCCAGGGCAATCATAATTATCTGTATAAGTTCAAGAAGAATCTGTTCTCCTTGTAACAGGATGTCATTGGAAATATTGGTTATTTTATCAAGGCTTTGGCTACAATGTCATATTTGAGAGAGACATGGATTGACTCAGATATGATCAACAGTTTTGAGGAACAAAGGGTGACTTTATGAAACTGGGAGCCACAAAGCCCCTTGGAAATGTTGGCATGATACCTTGCTTACAGATTTCTTAGCAGCCTCACCAGATGAGTAAAGAATGTCACTTCCTGGCAGGTGCAGGAAACTCAGGATACTTTGGGGACCTCATGGAGAGGAATCTGCCCACATTTACAGGTGTTGCAGGCATGTCTGATGGCAAGAACCTGGCTTGGCTTCTGGCCTGGACAGGTACTAAAAGTTCAACCTAGAGATTCCTTATAAAAAGTTCCAGCAAAGCAGACTTTTAAAAGATCTATAATCAATCATTATTCTTGCTGAGGCTATATAAATAATTAGGCCAGGTTTGTTAAAATCGGACTTGTTTAGTAAAACAAATTAGTCTTGATTTGGCTATCTCTAAAAATTAGGGTTGTTGGACGCCTGGGTGGCTCAGTTGGTTGGGCGACTGCCTTGGGCTCAGGTCATGATCCTGGAGTCCCGGGATCGAGTTCCGCATCGGGCTCCCTGCTCGGCAGCGAGTCTGCTTCTCCCTCTGACCCTCCCCCCTCTTGGGCTCTCTCTCACTCTCTCTCTCAAATAAATGAATACAATCTAAAAAAAAATAAATAAAAAATAAAATAAATAAAAATTAGGGTTGTTTTAGAGAGAAAAATTATGTTTCAATATCCCACCCTCGCAGATGTTAAATCCTAGTTCTGATTGCCTTTGAATGTTGTTTACCTCAGCTAGACAACTTGAGGTAAACTTCAGAAATTATCACGGTAGCTCATGTATAAACAATCTCCTTGCTTGCTGTTCTGCAGGGAAAATAAAAGGATTGCATGGGCATTAGATTATTTGAACTGGAAAATGGGGCAGATTCCCCAAACAGTTGTACAACTCAGCTATCACCTTGAACAATTCTAGGTGGCTGGGATGATGAAATCATTCCCTAATAGCCAGAGCATACCCCCAAACTCCAAAGGGTTAACTATGGATTCATAGAGATCTTGGATGATCCCACTTTCTTTATGATTGGATTGGATGATGCACTTGGGGATGCCCTTATCTCTTAACAAGTTTTCTCCCATTTGCCAGAGATTCCTTAGAATTGGATATTGTTAATGCTGGACTTCAAACAAAAAGGGCTTCTTGATGGTTTTATCCCTCATAGTCATAATTATCCTACTGAGGTACAATTGCAAACAAAGGCCTTCGCCAAGCAAGTAAAAGCCCTCCTGGTAAAAAGAGCTTCAAAGTTCACTATGGGACAGTCCTGACTGTAATGACTTCACATCAGGTCCAGAGTGTCTTAGAAACCAAAGGCCACCAATGAATTATGGAGGCCGACATATTAAATAAATACCAGGCTACACTTAGAGATATGCCTGAAATAATACTTGAAACTTGTCAGACTTTAAACCCAGCTACCTTTACGCCTGGAACTGACCATCATACTTCTAAAGAGCGTAACTCTTCAGAGGTTTTTGATCTTGTTTATGCTAGTCAACCAGATTTAAAAGATGTCCCTATTGAAAATACATTTGACAGTTGGTTTACTGATGGTAATAGTTTCATGAAAAAAGAAAGGGGGCATAAGAACAGGACACCTGGATGGCTCAGCTGGTTGAGTGGCTGCCTTCAGCTCAGGTCATGATTCTGGGGTCTTGGGATTGAGTCCCGCATCAGGCTCCAGCTTGCTTCTCCCTCTGCTGCAGCTTCCCCTGCTTGTAGTCACTCTCTCTGACAAATTAAAAAAAAAATCTTAAAAAAAAAGGGAATAAGAAAAGCTGGGTATGCTATAGCGCTGACTTGTACTTTACAACTGCCAAAGCCTGAAAAGTTTATATTTATACTGACTCCAAATTTGCTTCCCTAGTCCTACATGCTCATGGAGCAATTTGGAAGAAAATAGGATCATTATGAAGCCATAACTCCCCAATCAAATAAGGACCTGAAATTATTACTGTTGAGGCTCTACACCTACCTGAGGTGGTGGCTGTGATTCACCTCAAAGGACATCAAAGGATATGACCTTAGAATCTAAAGGAAACAATTCACTAGACTGTGAAGCCAAGCAGGCAGCACAAAATAAAGTCTTTTACCAGCCTTAACTCCAGGGAAGTCCGTATTCAGACCAAGAAATTCACATAGCCCAGGAAAGAGGATATTGAAAAATACACAGGACTGGCTTGTTAATAACAAAGGAAAAATCTTTATACCCAAAGATAACCAAATGAAGCTAATACAGGGTTTACACCAGGCTACGGGATTTAGGTAAAAAGGCCACTGAGGTGACAAAAACTTTGCTAAGAGAAATTGTCCCTAGATTTGGACTCCCTTGCTCCCTACAAAGTAACAAGACCTTTTTATTAGACATTCAAAAGATGGCCCTCCAAAACTGAATAGCCCTTGGTATCTTGACTGCAGTTAAAGGAGGCCCAGAATTAGATGACTCTAATCTAATGGCACCCAGTGGCTATGTGGCTCTAATTTGTGTCCATGGCTTCCCGAGGGCTGGATAGGCCACGGTACTCTGGATTTTGCCTAGATGCACGGACACATTATTAAAACCATTGCCAACCCAGCCAAACTTCCAAATCTAAAATAGTGGTTGACATGTGTGTCTCACTGGTATGACCAATTAACATCCATTTTTGTTCCCTCTTTGGGACTGAAGGGTGTTGTTTGGTACATGGAAGCTCTTCGTAAGTACATGGTTAAAGACCTAAGTGATATTCAAAGTGGTATTTCCCTATTAAATACTGCACTAACACAAATGCATAAAGCAGTTTTACAAAATAGAATTATGGATTAAATGTTTTAACTACTAAGTAAAATACAATGTAATGTATGCTAGCATAAAAACAGAATGCTATGTATATGTTCCAGATTACCATATTTCTGGGTTTATGACATAAATACTCAAATTGGCACTTTAAACAATCTCTTTCCTTTAATGATTGGTTAAACTTCTGGACTGGAGAAGAATTCTGTCAACCATCAAAGGACTCAGTTGGGCTTTTATTTATTTATTTTTTTGTTACACTACTTATGTTTTGCTGTTTTCTCTCCACCTGGTGCAGAGACTCTTTCGCTGCCGTAACTTTAAGCCAACAGATGATCCTTTCCACTTGGGGAGATCCACACATGTCTCCCTTGGATTCAGCGACCTCTGCCTTTTGTAACTCCTGTATCTATGTAAGCCCCCAACTGACCAATGTTGACCCATAGGTAGGGACATCTCTATGCCCCTATTCAGTAAGAGGAAGTTACAGAAGATGAGACCTTCCAACCTCAGAAACCTTAAAGATTTAAGAGTCAAAACTGTTCAGGGGAGAAATAATGTGGGGGAAAAAGGGAAGAAAAAACATTAAATTTCCTTACTACTTACAGCCCATTGACAAGTCCTTCAAACAGGGAGAGTGACATTCTCCTAGGGACTCAGCTGCCTCCATGTTAATAAATTTGCTAAGGGCAAAAGGCCATCATAGTGTGCTCCCCGCCCCCAAGATCCTGTAAGTCTACTTTAACATGTAAAAATTCCTTTAGAAATTTCCTTTACCTCTAAACCCCACAAGATCCATGTTGGCAATCATCCCCCAAGCATGTGACCCACCAATATACATCTGAAGGGTATATGACTCAGGTTTTATTAGACGGTAATAAATGACCTGGTCCCAACAATAGCTAACCCCTCAAGGTCCTGGAAACCTTGCTTCCAAAATTCCTTAGAGACTTATGCTATCCCCAACCCCCTCCGAACTTGAAAGTACATAATGGGCCTCTCCTCATGACCCCGGTGCAGTTCTTTCTGCCCAGGGGTCCTGTTCCTGTGCTACAGTAAAATCACCTTTTGCACCAAAGATGTCTCAAGAATTCTTTGGCCAACGGCTTTGAACCCAAAGGTCTTTCCTACATCATTTGGAATTTCCTGGTTGTGTGGATTCCCATACATATGAAGTTAGTTTTTTTTTTCTGTTAATCTGCATCATATAAATGTCTTTCGTACTTCAGCTAGAAGGTCTTGAAAAGCAGGAATTTCTTCCTTCTCATCAACTTCTAGCTCCATTTAAAAATGAAAAAACTAAAACAAAAAAAAATGAAAAAAACTTTACCAGGAGGTAAGAGAATCTACTATTATACACTGCTGTCAGTTTAGCACGTATATGCAACAGAGCATGCATATTGACTCTTGAATCAATAAACACAGGAAACTAGCTGGTGTGGCCTTGTTTCAATGTAGTTTCTAAAGGCAGCTGCTTAGTATGCTTTAAGAGAAACCGGTTTTAGTGACTAGTCAATAACAGAACATAATTATTTAACTTTGGCTCAAAGTTTTTAATTAGGAATTTTATGTTTGCTGTTTTTTAAAGCCAACTAATATAAACCATATGTAAGACTGACTCAACATTACAGCTCCCTATATTATGTATGTATAGAGAAAACTTAAAAAAGAGGTCCAATTTAAATAAATTTCTACTCAGGATTTTTCATTCTCTGGATTACAAATAAATTTAACTACCCCCTGAGAATTATGTTCCTATGAAAACTTTAAGGGGATAGTCTTTCAGCTCTGGTTATGAATTTTCATTCAGTGTTTACTCAGACTTGTTCCGCAGTGGAGGAGAAATTTTATCTTTTGGGTTATTACTCTCATTCCCACATAACTTCTATTACCATAATGACAACATCTTGACAAGAAATCTTCCTGGAGTTCAAAGCCCCCACCCAGATCAGAATATCACAGATGCTATTTTCTGTGCCCCCACTGTTAAAATAGGCAAGAATGCTGGGAAATTTGTATTCTTGTTCAACCTTCATGATCCTACCTCATTGGTGCAGGAAAACACCTTCCTCACAGTAAAAACTTCACCCATACAAGGATGGCAATGGTTCCTTTGAAAAATATTTTTATCCTATTTGTGGTTAAGGTTTTCAAATTAACTCATCTTTCAAGTATTCCTATTGCTGATCTTCATCATTTACTCATGGAAAATAATCCTTCCTCCTGTTAAGATTAGTTTGTATTTTTTTAACAACTATTTGAGAGAGAGTGAGAGCTCAAGCACAAACAGGGGGAAGGGGCAGAGAGAGAGGGAGAAGCAGACTCCTGGCTGAGCAGGGAGCCTGAGCCAGGGATGGATCCCAGGACCCTGAGATCATGACCTGAGCCAAAGGCAGATGCTTAACCGACTGAGCCACCCAGGTGCCCTTAGTCTGTATTTTTAAGAATCATTAGATGTTAAACATTTGGAGCTACTTGTGAAGTGATCTGTTCAGTTTTCATTTCAGTCCAAAATTTGGGTTTGCTTTTTCCTTTTGTCCCTTTTTACCATTTCAGTATCATAAGGTAGATTTTTAATTTAGTAAACCTTTATGCTCCAGCAGTATGTAAATTTTCCCTTATGCTTTTCCTAAAAAAAAAAAGTAATTTTCCAGTAGTTTTCCAAACTCAATTTGGCAGGCTTATCAAAGCTTTTAGACGCTCAGCTTCCACAACTAAATGAGTATTTTTTTTCCTATTCATGATTTTCACCTAATTTTATTGATAACTCCATGTTTATAGGAGTATATACGAAGCCTTTGAGTTACATTTTCAAATAGTCCAAGACAGAGTTAATGAGTAATTCCAAAGATAAAAATCTGTTTATCAATATTTTTGTTTACCAATATTTTTAAATCTAGGAGCACTTATTTCATTGTATCTTAATACTCTGTAAAGTTAACTGGTTCAAGTTTTGATCTAGGTGGAAAACTGTTTTCATTACCATTATTCCCACTCTGGTCATTTGGTGCTTTAATCTGGTTAAGAAAATAGATGCTTAATTTATTTCTTAAACTTTTGTATCCTCCTATATCTAATTTTTCTTTTAACTAACACCACTCTTTTAGGAGGACTTTAGAGTAATGAGGCAAACGCAATCTTTTGTAGCCCTTTTGGAGATTTTGTAAACCTTTTATACATTTATGTTTACAAACAACAACACATTAATTGGCTTAGTATGCCCAAGTGGCACAGCTTCCTGTGCAGAAGTACCATACTGCTTTATATTGTATGCTTATATTCAGACATAAAAAGGAAATTTTAGGGAAACAGTGCAATTCACCTTCCACAGAAATTTGGTTTCCTGATTTTTCTTTTGCTTTCACTTTTTTAACCCAATAATAAAATTAGACAAGAAATCCCATTTCATGGAAATTTTTACTCCAAAAATTTTAACAATGCAGACATTACATTCAAGCAACTTATCTAGTTTTCATCAATTACATTAGCAATCATGAAATTACTTTGTATACTTTTTTATCTTACCCATCTTATCCAAAAATTCATGGAGGGCAACTTAACATATGCCTTTCCCCATTAAATAACATTTTTCATTAATTCTATAGTAACAGAAAAAAAGTAGTTAAATTTCCTCTTTGACAAAAAATTGGTACAGAACTTTTTAATATCTGCTACGGTCTCCTCTTTCAGATCGGTTTCCCCCATGACCTCCTCCGGAAGCCCCACAACTTGAGCTATCATATGACTCATGAGAAGGGTACACCCTATCCATAGAGGGTGGGAAGCCTCGTTCTTGTCTGCCACCATGCTCACGACTTATGTAGAGATCACTCCGGCTGCTTGAGTAACTTTCCCGACCTCCACAATATCCATCACGTGTGCTGCTATAATCATAGCGACTGCTTCGACCATAAGTCAGAGGGGGCCCACGTGCAGGCTGTGCACCACGGGAGCTACCTGTAAGGTCAATGATCAAGTAAAAAAACTAACTACATTACAATTTTTGTGGCATCGTTACCCCATGAACCTAATTTAAGTACTGTATTTGGAAGAAATATGTTTTTATTAATTTAAAAGGAAATGTAAATGTAACATGCATGTTTTATGTTAAATAATTTGAAGTAAATGTGCTGTCAGTTTCTGAAAATGGGCTGAAATTATGACCTTCATATTTTTCTTATATTCCATACTGTTAAACACTCTCCCTTGTTAGTTAAAAATGTTAAAATGATTTTGATAAGATGCCAATTTGATGAGACTGCCAATTTACCATTAAAAGTAACCTGTTAGTTTAAATGGCCTATTAAAAAAGTAATTCAAAGATCTTCAAACTAATAAAAGGCCATACTGTGGTTATGCCTTTAGAATTAGAAGTAACATTATATACTCAACAATCTGGCTTGTAAAATCTAATTGCATGAGTTTTAAGTAACAACTGAACTTTTTTAAATTTTTTTTATTAAAGATATTATTTATTTGAGAGAGAGAGAGAATGAGAGACAGAGAGCATGAGAGGGAAGAGGGTCAGAGGGAGCAGCAGACCCTCCGCTGAGCAGGGAGCCCGATGTGGGACTTGATCCCGGGACTCCAGGATCATGACCTGAGCCGAAGGCAGTCGCTTAACCAACTGAGCCACCCAGGTGCCCCACAACTGTACTCTTACCATAACTCTCATATGATTCTCTGTAAGAGTCTCCACTTGAAGGTTCAGAATAATCTCTATCACGACCACCACCATAGCCATCACGATCACTAAATTTAAAAAAAATAGGCATTAATGTAACAAGAAGTGTAAACAGCTATTTGATAAAAATTTAAATTTTCATAGTACCTATATCCTCTAGAGTAATGTTCATCCCGAGAACGCGAATGGCCATAGTAACGGTATGCATAGTCTCTAGATGGTGGAGCATAATTCTTGGTGTCTCGGGAACTTGGATAATCTCTGCTCGAATAACTCAAATAAAGCAGCAAATTTTAAAAGTGCAGTTTCTTATATCCAAAATATATATAAAAACCTCTGACAATAAAAAGTCTTTTTTCAACAGGCAGACTTGAATACGCTTTTCTATAAAGAAGATACACAAATGGCCAACAAGTATGTGAACAGATGCTCAATCAGTCATTAGGTAAAATTCAAATCAAAACACAAACTAGTCACTGCTTCACCCACCTATTATATTGGCTATAATTTAAAAAAAAAACAGAAAATATTAAGTGTTAGTAATGTAAAGAAATCAGAATCTGTATATTGATAATAAAAATGTATAATAAGTGCAGTTCTTGTGGGAAAGGCTGGTGGTTCCTTAAGAAATTACAGAATTACAATAGGACCCAAAAATTCCACACCTAAGTATATGCCCCAAAGAACTGAAAACAGGTATTTAAATATTTGCAGATCAATGTTCACAACATAATATGGTGGAAATATCCCAGACTGTTAATTGCATATACAAAGGAATATAAAAACCCATAAAAAAATCCATAGTAAGAATTCACGCTACAATGCATGTTTCTTGCAAACATTTGTGCTAAAGAAGCCAGACACAAAAAGTTAAAACGGTTTGATTCCATTAGTATAATCTATGCAGAATAGGTAAATCCAGAGACAGAACACAGATTGGTGTTTGTGAGGCCTTGGAAGCAGGTAGAGGTAACATTAAGGATTATCTGTGGATGATAACAGTGTTTTGGTACTACATAAAGATAGTAGTTGTTTAACACTGTAAATGTACTGTTACTGAATTATTAACCTTAAAATATTTAATTTTGTTAGTGAATTTCACTTCCACAAAAACAAAAATCCACTATAACTTAACAGTTTATATACTTTGTTTTCCTTTACCTATCTTTGGTATTGTAACCATCATCTCTTGGTGAAATATAGTCATCTCTCCGGGAAGACACTGGCGCTCTGCGTGAAGGACCTCTATAATTCTCTCTCCCATGTGATGGTGGCCCTTTAATTTAAAAATTCTTAAGTATCTCAATAACTTTTATAAAAAAGAAAAATTCAAAACACAGATTTCTTTCCACAATTCTTAAAGATTTCTCCCTTAAGATACTATTTATGATTATTTTTGTCTGCTTTTTACATATTCCTGAATGTCTCATCTTCTGGTATCTTCCCTCCCTATGTAAATTTTGCATAATCTTAAATTACCATCAGTATGTAAAAAAAAAACTTCTAAACATAAACAATTTCAGTAGCTACTTCCACCAATTCAATGATTCAATCTGCCTCTTTACTTTCACTTCTCAGCTTTTCTTCTCTATTTGTCAATGTCTTACTAAGTCCATCCCTTGTCCAGGTTACTTCCGAGTCCATTAGACATGCTTGAGCTGTTCAATATACTCTCCATTATAATGGTCCCACTGCAGCCAAACTATTCTTTTCCATATTCAATAGGCTGGCAGTGACGTCCCATGCTAGTTAAAATGTTTCAATTGCTCCCCAAAGATCACAGTACTTATTAAGCTATCACAATTTAGTGTCAAACTTTTTTCCCATTTACCTTATGTCTTTTCATAACTTTTGTAAGTTTCAAGATTCCCTGTATATTTTGTCTTTTACCCTTGTATACATGCGAACACCATCAAGAATCACTATCAAGAATACTTCCTTATTGTTACAAGTATTAACACAGCAAAGGGATTTATAAGTCACTTTAACGTAATAATTACCCCATTATTCATCACTTTCCTTTGTCTTCTATACAGCCACCTCATTCTAATTAAACATGTTTATTTTATACATCCTTGTTTTTTTTTAAAGTTTTTATTTATTCATGAGAGACACGGAGAGAGAGAGAAGCAGAGGGAGAAGCAGGCTCCCAAGGAGCAGGGAGCCCGATGAGGGACTCGATCCCAGGACCCTGGCATCATGACCTGAGCCGAAGGCAGACGCTTAACCATCCGAGCCACCCAGGCGCCGTTTTCTTTTTTCTTAAAACAATCTCTCTGCTGCATGAAACGAACTGTGCCTCTTCCTGCTTTCATTATTGTCATCATTTTCTATTTACTGCCCCCAACTGCAAAACTTCTAGTACCTTGTATACATGATGTACCTACCCTGCTTTCTCTACCACTCTGCTCATTTACAATGCTGTTTTCCTTTAATTCCTAAATGTTCCTGGTATCACCTAAATATTTCCCATGGCTTTCTATATTCCACTGTTCCTTCATGGCCAGTGTTTCTCAAAAAGCTTAAACAAGAAATTCACATAGAGTGAATCATTCAGTCATTAAAACTGCTCCAGCTGAAAGATATTATTCTTTCCTTTATTTCTTTTTATCTTCATACTGTTCATGAGTATTAACATGCAAAACCTTCAAACTGTTTACTAACGGAAATACATAGGTATCTTTTTTCTGCTAAAAAAAAGTATTGATTTCAATTCACCCCACTCACACCAACAATGTTATCTTTCCTTCGGGCATTAGATGCCAAATTCTTTACATATATTTTCTAATTTATCATACCAAGTGGCTTAGTTTTGTAATGATGGCAGTGATGATGTCTAGTGTTTTATTAGCAATACTGTTTAAGAGGTAATTTGGGAAAGTAATGTACCCCTTCCTAGATATGCAACTTTCTCCCATATGTAATGTTATCTTCACATGCTAAGTAAATTATTCCTAGTTCCTAGAATTAAGCCCTCACCCTCCAATTTTTTTTCTCCTAATTCTTTCATTGGAAACGTGTAGGCTTCTTCTGTATTTAAGACAACAGCAAATTACACTTAGCTTTGTGAAAGGTAAATTTGATAATGTCAACTTCTACCATAAGATTTAAAGAGCAATGTCGAATTAAAAGAACTGAAGTTTTCATTCTCTAAATCTGAAGATATAGTGTTTATTTCTTCACTAAGACGTTCTTTACCCTCTTGATTCCTACTCTGTTCAATCCAAGATCTTACACCTTCTCAAAGTTATCTGTTCTTATATTTGATGCTACTCACCTCTTGCGTTCTTTAAATTCTCTCAAGTATTTTCAGTTCCCTAAGGATTGTTATCTTACAGTTTAAATCATCTCTCCATCAAACTTGGTGGTGAACTTTTATCTTCCACATATGACATAACTAAATTACAATAGCTTCATAAATATATGCACTCCTATGATTTCCAATTTAGATTATTTAAAGTTTATAAGTCTATTTATTTATTAAATTTTATTAAGTCTATCAAGCCTTGTTTAAATAACCAAAACCCACAGTGATCTCTGTTCATCTAGATAACAAAATATTTTCTATTTCTTTATCATGAATACTTAATATTAGATATTTCCTTCCTAATGAGAGAATTCTTGGAAGTAAAGAATGTATCTCACATGTATTTATATATTTCTTAGTATTCTCACAAAATGAAAAGAATGCCTTGCACATAATTATGATTTTAAAACTGAACTTTCTAGTAAGTTTTAGATTAGGACATCACTAGCGCACATACTTTCAAAGAACTCATGCTGAGATTAAGTGTGTATCCATCATCATCTGCATTTAAATCAGATCTTTTTAGTAAAGCACCATCATGGTCCAAACACAGAAAGAAAAAACAATATGGCAAGTTGCATTTATTGTTTATAAACTAATTAATGACTAATAAACCCGGTGATCAAAATACACAGCTACGCTACACATCAAAATATTCTCATAGGACATTGTGATTTTCAAGAATATCTTGATCTTGAAATCATGCAAAAAACAAACAAACAAACAAAAAACCTGCTGACCAAAGCATGTTATACCAGGAACTTTAAAAAATGAAGAGGGGTTCTACAACAAATGTAGACTTAATAGGAATGCTTTTCCCCACTGTTTGTTAATCACCTACTACACCTATAATTAGAAGCTGAAGAATTAGATCCTAACCAAAAATAAGCAGTGATCCATAAATACACCCATATACTTTATTTTCCATTGCGCTTCTTGAAATCAACTTCTTAAAATAGATGATTTTCATTCAGAAGGATTCACAGCATTACCTCTTCCTCCAATTCCTCTGTTGCTACGCCCGGGAGCAGAAGGAGCAGATCTTTTAGGAGGAGGACCTCCACTTCTTGAAGATGGGCCTCTTTTAACTGGAAAGCGTCCCTTGGAAGAACTCACGTTGAGGTTAAGAGTACATTCTCCAACATCTGTGTTTAAATGAAATCTTTTTAGGAAAGTACAATCAACATTTTTTAAATGATGAAGGTTCATTGTTTAAAAATCTTTACTAAACAATGTTATGGTCTTAAGGATTCAGATTTGTATAAATAACCTTGTTTTCTTACATGATATACATAAATACAAATCAAAGGCTTATTGTGAAAGTTATTTTGGAAAACCTAGAAAAACTCAAGAAGCATTTTATATTCACATTAATGAGACACATTTGGGAAAAACTGAAGGGGTGGGGAAAAATGGTAAATAATTGCTCAAGTAATCCTCATGTGAAGAAATCTACTTTAAAATCATATAATACATAGGCACAAATCAAAATATTTTTAAAAATCTAAAGGAGAAGATACATCAAAAACTCATTACCTGAAAGTGTTAACACATACAATTCTTACAATGCACTTAATAGTCAACAAAAATTTATGTTATGTTCAATTTTACTGGTATTTTAAGAAATGCATATTAAATCATTAAAAATCATTTTACTTTTCTAAACTAGAAAAACGTTTAGCTATATTCCCATTCCTTGGTATTGTCATAGGTTAAAAAAATGAGTATTCTTATACACGGCAGAAATAGGTAAAATTTTTTCAGTATCAGCTTCGTGAATAAAACAAAATTGCTTCTAAATGGGACAAATCTGAGGCGCCTAGGTGGCTCAGTCCTTAAGTGTCTGCCTTCGGCTCAGGTCATGGTCCCAGGGTCCTGGGATCGAACCCCGCACAGGGCTCCCTGCTCAGCAAGGAGCCTGCTTCTCCCTCCCCCACTACCCCTGCTTGTGTTCCCTCTCTCGCTGTGTCTCTCTGTTTCAAATAAATGAAACAAAATCTTAAAAAAATTAAAATAAATGGGACAAATCTTACAATTCTACTTTAGGAGACAATTTCCTAAATATCACACTGATTTTCAAGAACAGAATCTAAACGTTTGATTTTTAAGGACCGGTTAACAGAAGGAACAAAGTTTATTCAACAAACAGGAAGTGACCCCATTTCATACTGAGTAAAAAGTCTTCTCTGAAAAGTTCATAAATAGCATTTTCAATGACTCATTCTCCCTCCAACACACACAACAAAGATAAATTCGTATTTGTGTAGCAGTGGCTTTTAACCTTTCTCTGAGTAAAGATATCTTCCAAAATCTAAAGAAAGCTCTAGATATTTCCCCAAATGCAAGTTTCACTAACAAGAGACCAAGGCAGAAAACCTTCGCATTGATGTTTGCACAAACATATGTGGAAAATAAATCCTGCAGTCTGAATTTAGTTTGAAATTTATGCCATTTCACTGCAAGGTTATATTTTTGCACACTATTTCAAACATTTTAGAACTATAATTCCTTAGCCTTTAGAAAATAACATAATAAAAAGAAAAAAAGGAAAGAAAAAAGAAAAAATGTGATAAAATAACACTGTAAAGGAAATATCTATGGAAATATAAATAATCTGAAAAAATCATCTAATAAACAAATTTTCAAAGGAAGCATTACATTCAGTTAAATGAATACATTGATTTTAAATGATTAGGTATACATTTCTAAGGCAGGAATTTCTCTAAATTATCCTTTTGTAAAAATCATAAATTATTGGTCTGGATAATTATTGTAAATTTTCAACTCATCAGTTAGGTCTTGGCAAATGGCAATAAATACAATGATAACAAAACTGAGAAACCAAATTTGTGAGGCCATGTTTTGTCTGAATGGCTGAAGACAAATATAGCAATAAAGTGTCATGTTTTCATCATTAAAAAAGAGTAGTATTTCAATTATGATTGTTAATTCCTCATCTAATGAATCTTAGTTTATTATGCTCATAAAAGATGTAAATAAATACTGATGTATTTCCATACATTCAAACTTACTGTTTTCCAGTGTTCCATCCTTATATTTTAAAACATTACCCAAGTGTCCTCCACATGAGGAACGCCCTCTTGCTCCTCCACTTCCTCCTCTTCCACATCTCACACTTCTTGGATGGCCTCCGTTTCTTGGATGAGGTGGTGGCTTCCATCTTCCACCACTTTCAAAAGATAGTTTGTTGGCTTGCTCCACTTTAATTGTTTTTCCATCCAAAGACTAAAGACATTAAGTAGAATATCGGTAACATTACACCAATTTAACGAATTTTACAAATCTACTCATTACTGAAACTAAAATCAAGTTCAAATAAGAAAATAATGACCAGGTCCTTCACCTGCCAAATATGAGACATTTAACTAATAATTGCCTTCCATTAAGTCATCCAACACAACTGTATTATTAAAACTTCTTGAAATACCATCCAGCATCAAAAAGAAGAGCTCTCACATTTCATGAAAATATACATTTTCTAATGTATAACTCACTTTATTTTTGGATTTCTAGCATTTAAATTTTCCAGTGTCCCGAAGGTATATAAAACAATGTGTACTGTCATTTAGAAAAAAAGTTACTATTACTTATTCAAAATGATTGTTTATATTCTGTACAACTTTTTGGTATCTGTTCTGCTAAAAATTAAAAGGAAATAATCCTAATATGATTGCAGCTGTATTTACCGTAGTTATATTAACTTTCTTTGCTTTTTCTCTTTTAATAGAACATTTATTTGGTCTTTAATGTTTTGCCATACTCTGTTCTTACCCAGCTTTGCTTTAAACATGTTCCTAGAAAACAACTTTTTAATATAGTACTTATTCTCATTTTTCAAATTAAATTTCTTAACTTCCCGAAAATTTCAGAATTGTTTATCTTTCACAGGGGCCAACACGATTTTTAATAACATAACTTTTAATAATTATCCCACATAAAACATTCTGGTCATTTTGTGTTACATACAGAAAAGAGTCTTAAATCCTAAATTCCTACCAAGACTTCTGGTAGGTATGGGCCCTAGGCCAATAGAAATAGCCACAAATAGCAGTCCCCACACCAGGGACTCATTCGGTATTTCTGGGTCCAAAATATTTCCTGCAAAGTTATTCATGGCTGCTTCCTTTATAAAACGCAGGATTCAGCTAACACCTCTTGATCTTCATGGATAAAAACACTGTCCACTACCCGTACAAGTTCTAACTAGATTACTAACTTTATTTCTTATCAAAGTTCTTGTACTAACCATATTAATTCTTATTTAAAGAGTTCTTATCTTTCATCCTCAAATACAAGAAAACAGGTACTTTGATTTACAACCATCACTCAGTTGCTTTATCAAAGGCTAATACCTAAGCACTCAATAAAACGTCTGCTGAAAAAAATTAGAAATAAAGTCTACACAAACTCACGGCCTTGTTCTTAAAAACCAGAACACAAAAGAATCATCAATTGCTTTAAATAATTTACCTCTGTACACAACACAAAAACCTCAGCCAAATCCAACTTCTACATGCTAACAATCATAAAATATAAAAGCAAAGTAAAAAAAGGTCAGTATGTCGTGATAGCCTGCTTTGTACCAGAAACCAATCTACAAGGGAAAAAAGAAAACTAACATATGTATTCCACACTGTGAACTTAAGAAGTCCTGCTAATAATTTAAAAATGAACGTAATCAATACAATAAAAATAAAATAAATTAAAAAATAAAATAACTGAAAAGTTTATAAAATGAACTTAATTTATAGTATTATGAGTATAAAAAGATACTACCTACAGATAAGACATAAAATTTTGGAGTAAATATGCAATTTGAGTTTTTGAAGCTGAAAATGCTAGGGCTGACCCAGGTCTTGACCAGTCCAAAAAATACTGGGAATAGCTTAAAGAATAATAAAGCCATAAAACAGATTAGGATAATCTAAGAAATGAAGAAACCAAAAATTCTAGAATGGAGTGACCCGGAGTGCGATAAAGTATTCAGTATTTTAACAGAATCACTGAAAAACTTAAAAGTATATAGAAGACACGTAACTACTGGATTTTAAGGTCCAGAAAGAAAAAGAGTATCTGCTTTATTCATTAGTACATTAAAATCTGGATCAAAATAAACCCTCAACCACTATAATAAAATAATCACGTACCAAATTTACAAAAAATACTGGTAACTGAATGAAAACTTACTAAAGAAAGAAGAGCAAGATTAGGTGCAGGTGACCAGATAATTATTTTGATCACCACATCAACAGTTTACTCATTATTATTTTTTTTCCTCAAGAATTGAATGCCTGTATGAATGTAAAGTTTCTGCTCAAGTATTAACTTTTTCAAGAATTGTTTTCCCCAAAAAACAGGAATTAATCTTTCCTATTTGTCTTCCTAAGCTTTTATGCTACAGAAACACTTCCATGAATTTCAATAGCTTTTTCTGTTGTATTATTTTGTGCAGGTGTTTTTTTTTTTTTTTTTCAATTTTAAATCCTGGAATACTAACATAGAAATACATTAACATACACCGCTAAAGCTAATGTTCATTTCACTCCTTCCAACCACGCTCTCCAGTATTCATGTAACAAAAAAAAGGGTGACAACTAAAGAATTTTGGCATATGCATTATGTGTCGTAAAATACTAGAAAAATAAAAACAATCTAAAAATACTATTCAATGAACTACAGAGCTGGAAAATTTTTAAGAGACTCTCTTACCTTCCAATTCATATCTTTGGCAGCATGTTTAGCATCAGCAGGGCTCTCAAATGTAATAAAATCAAAGCCTCTGGACTTATTTGTTTCCCGATCCTTCATCAGAAGAACTGTAGTGCATATAAAAATTTAATTGGATGTTACATAAAAGTGAACCTTCTTAATATTTTGAAAATTACCAATCCATCCTTGGATGATTTTTTGAAGTCCTTTTTAACTTAACTGATATCCTGGATAGAAGAGTAAAAAAAAATTGCAAGTTATTTTAAAATCTTTACATTTTACATCATTATGAGTTGCTAAAAATTAACAGTGAGGAACTCTACAGTTAGCCTATCTTATCCCTTTTCAAAAGCCTACCTCCACAATATACATATTTTATTTATTTGCTCTTCCTTTTTCCCCTTCCCAATAGTAAGAGACTTGTAGGTGTACCCTTTCATTCATTGCTATTATGCTATCCCGATATATAACACAAATACTAATATATTAAAAAAAGGTGCTCAAGAAAGTTTCAAAAACAGAAAAATAATTTTAGCTTAGCTGTTCAATTATATATATTTAATATAATTTACTTTGAACATTTACATAGATGTTGGTTTCAAAATTTACCTTCCACTATGTGACCATATTTCGCAAATACTGCTTCAAGAGTCTTTTCATTAGTCTCGATACTGAGGCCTCCTATAAACAGCTTCCCAGGTGTATCTGCTTCTAACATTTTGCTGTTAAATGCTTGAAAACATATACACATTGCAAAAAATAAATTATAAGCCAAAAAGTTGTATTTTATCAGTGTATGTGAAATTTAGGTGAAATACCGTACATAAGCTCTGTTTTGTTTCTTAAAATGAAACTTGGGTGTCTGCTTGTCTCAGTCAATAGAGCATGTTACACTTGAAAAAAAAAAAGATTTTACTTAATTATTTGACAGAGACAGAGCAAGAAAGGGAACACAGGGGGAGTGGGAGAGGGAGAGGCAGGCTTCTCGCCCAGCCAGGAGCCGGATGCGGGGGTCGATCCAGGACCCTGGCATCATGAGCTGAGATGAAAGCAGATGCTTAACGACTGCGCCACCTAGGCGCCTCTAGAGCATGTACTCTTGATGTCAGAGTCATGAGTTCCAGCCCCACACTGGGTGTAGAGATTACTCAAAAATAAATAAAAACTTAAAAATGAATGCCTGGGCAGTTCAGTCGCTTAAGCAGCCGACTCTGTATTTTCCCTCAAGTCATGATCTCAGGTTCTGGCATCGAGGCTCATCCCTCCGCTTCCTCCCGCAACTATCTCCCCTCAACATGCTTAAGATTCTCTCCTCCTTTCCCTCTGTCCCTCCCCCCTTAGAAAGAAATGGAATTTGTAACCTAAAGAGCAAAATGTGCAGTGGCTTAACAAGAAAAATGCTCCACTATCTACAGACATCTGATAAAACCTTGGGTGCAGTATGCAGGCTTCGCTTTTAAAAAATAGTGTGGATTTTTTTAAAGACTTTACTATTTATTTTATTTTATTTGAGAGAGAGAGGGCAGGGAAGAAAAGAAACACAAGCAGGGGAAGGAAGAGAGGGAGAAGCAGGCTCCCCGCTGAGTTAGGAGCTCCACGGGGGACTCCATCACAGTACCTGAGCCGAAGGGAGGCGCTTAACCAACTGAGCCACCTAGGTGCCCATAGTGTGGATTATTTTTAAAACCAAAAAAAAAAAAAAAAAAAGCATTTCTGTATCTAAGTTAACATTTTAAGTTTTCTTAAGTGCACATAAATACGTTAATTTTATTTAGTTTCCCCTCGCCCCTCTTTCCATTTATCTTGGTCACATATCAAATAGTCTTTCCTTATAGTAATGTCTCTCTCAAAAGATTTTTAAAATGCTAAGTCATAAAATTAAGGTACGAATTAAAACCTTCGTTAACGGAATTTAAGCCGCGATTATATAGAGAGAAAAGACTTTAGCAAACATTGGCTAAAGCAATTGTGAGATTTTTACCGGATGCTAAAAATTTGAGAATCCTGTGAGGTGAATCAATATTTGGTATCTGATCAGTAAAGTAGAAGTTTGTACTCACAGCGGTTAAATAGTGTGCATATATTTTTCAGTTACCCCCGCATTCAGAGAGAAAACTCGTTACAAAAAAAAAAAAATTCCACATGAATCAAAATGTCGCGCTGGCTATATATCCGACAAACAATCCGCGAGGACGCGCCATAATACAACCGAGAAAAGCCAAGTTAAAACAACAAAACATGTACATCAGGTCATTAAAAAAGCTTCTCAGCCCGACTATAGGGTTCTCTATAGTCGCACATTCCGTCTCAAACTAACATCCATGCATTTTTAACCCATCTCCCCACCATTCACGAACAAACCTCGAGAACTTCACGGACTTTCCACGGCGGCTGCAGGAACACATTGCCGAGCGAATGAAAACCGAAAACGTACCTTCCAATAAAAAGACACCTAACTCCTCTAGATATTCTATGCACATATATTTTTAACTTACATAATGTGTTAAGATACACTGAAAACGCCTGAGAGAAAAATCAAAGTCTGAATTACCACAATTTATCAATTTATAAGACATGATATAGCACTGGCTATTTTTCCTGAGGTATAAATTTGTCTTTCGTCCCTAAAACCCCGAATTCCTCACCTTTTTTATCTCCAGCTCACCTAACGGCTCGCCTCAACCCTCCGCTAAGCGACCACCAGCTCATCTGACCGCTGAGAACAACTGCGCAACCAATTTAACCACGCTAAGGAACCCGGATGTGACTGGATGACGAGCCGCAGAGGAAGTAGGGAATAAGGAGGGTGGGTAACGTGGAAGAGGAGGGAGCCGAGAAACTCCTGAAGGAAAAGCCTGAGGAAAGACAGAAAGAAAAAATGTATTTTCTACTTCCCTTTTATTATTTACTTCTTCCAGTTAAAGTAATCCATGTAAAGGAGAAACTAAATTTTTCCTATCAAATAATCATCCTTATCATTGTCTCAAATATTGGCAGTACACTATCACATGGCGTCTGGTAAAATTTTTAACACTGAAAAGAAAAAAATGATAACAGTGATGAAAAATATAGTAAGAGAAAGGAATAAAAATAGTAACAGTATTTAAGATTTCAAAGCTTCAGTATCTTTGAACTTCACGGATTTGAAAAATGTCATCTTCAATTATCCTCAATAAGTATATACATGTAATGTGTGACCAAACATCTAAAATTAAGAAAAACAACAAATCCCTGAGCTCAGTTTTTCTGACCTCAATCTCTGTGTAATAAACACAATCCTTAATAAATAATTATATGTGGTAAAATGAATTCCTATTCCTGAAAAAAATACTGTTATTAGCTGAGATTATTCCTTCAATTATTCCTTTTAGGAATTCACTTGCAAAATGCAACCTGAGGGAACACACTCAAATAACTACAGAATAAAACTAAAACTTATTTTTGTGAAATACTCTAGAATTTGTCAACACGTAATTTTTTACTTTTTTTTTTTTTTTACTTCAGTACTTTCACTAATAGTGTGCCTTAAAAAGCAATAGAAAGGAATGACAAAACACCAACACACATGACTGGAGTGGAGAGTAAATTAACAATAGAAAAAAATTAAAAAGAATTATAAAATCTTTGCCATCCTCTTGTAATAATTTATCTCATTTCAAAATGAGATGGCAGATGATTTAAAAAACATAATATTTCAAGAATTATCCAAGAAGAAATAGAAATCCTGAGATAATTATTTCATCGTGAATTCTAAGGGCTAGTCTGAAAAATTTATGCTGTTGATAAATGGAGATAAACACACACACATACATACAATTTTTATAGTATTTTGCTTTTCATATAACTCAGGTGACAAAATCTAAGTATGTCAATTCATTTTACAAACATAACCTCTAAAAATAAGACGAACAATATGATAATACAAATTATAAATTATGTCAACATAGACATAATTTGTATTTATCTCAAAATTTAGAACTTAAATGATACTATAGATACCAATTTCAGTGCTCATATCTATTTTAAGAAACTTATGTCTGCTAATTTTTATAATATTTCTCAATTATGAAGTACTGAGAATTTTGATGTGTACTATTATAATGAATATACTGTGGATTATATTTGGACCAAAACCTTAATTTCTCATTTCAGTATTTTTCCTTCAGGTAAAACCCGCCAATGAATTTATGCACAAAAGGTAAAGTTATTTTTATACCTATATATTATTTTAGAAAATTGTTTTTAATGACAGATTGGTAAACCATTATTTTTTTTTAAGATTTTATTTATTTATTTGATAGACAGAGACACAGCGAGAGAGGGATCACAAGCAGGGGGAGTGGGAGAGGGAGAAGCAGGCTTCCTGTGGAGCAGGGAGCCCGATGCAGGGCTCGATCCCGTGATCCTGGGATCATGACCTGAGCCGAAGGCAGACGCTTAACAACTGAGCCAACCAGCTGCCCCTTGGTAACCATTCTAACATTATATCCCCACATGTATTATATTCTTACCAGAAATACATTAATTTTCCCATAGCCAGATCAACATTAACAATTACTTTTTTCTCATTTTGTATAGTTAATATGTGCCCTTTCTTGGAGAAATGGATTTTATTCATGAGTTTTAGTAATAATGCTATAAGTAATTAAATAATGTATCACTACCAATTGATAATTAATACAAATGAACAACTACTATATAATGCAGTGAAAGGACCTCATTGGGAAAGCACACATAGAAATAATACAATGTGTTTGGTGCCATAAAAAGCATGAGAAAATGCTCCAGTTATTTTTAAAAGGTTATGCAAATAATAGTGACTGTCTCTTTTTTTTGGCTTTTACAACAAAGTTTATTAGCTGTTCTACTCTTTCTCATAAATGGAATGGATAATGTGGATAATCCTTTACAAACCAGTACTCATTTAAAAAACTGTAATGAGGAGGCTGTGAAAAACACATATTTAATAAACAACAACAGTGACTGTCATTTTGTAAACAATTATCAGGATCAGTTTTTTAGATAAAACATCTAAAGATACTGTCTTAGCCGGTTAATGTTTGGAACTCCTATAACATGTTCATTTTGCAAGAAAGGAAACAAAAAGAACTTCAAAACTTTTTCACAATTTCAGGGATCTATCTCTAGAAAAATTATGATTTAAATCTAATGATTAGAACCAGATACTTTGTTGTAAAAGAAAACTGCTAAATCATATATATGGTAAAAATTTACCGAGATGTGTTTTGAGCAAGACTTGAGAAAACGGATTATAACTTATTAGACATGGGGTGCCTGTGTGGCTCAGTTGGTTAAGCGTCTGCATCAGGCTGAGTTTATGATCCCAACATCCTGGGATCAAATCGTGGGGCAGGCTCCCTTGTCAGTGGAGGTACCCCACTCATATTCTTTCTCTCTCTGTCTCAAATAAATAAAATAAAATCTTAAAAAAATAACTTATTAGACATACGATATAAGGAGGATCTTAGGCAGAGACAGCATTTGGGGAGTTGTGGGATTACTAAAAATAGCGCGGAAGAAGACGAAAAAGGGAACATTGTAAAATGTGATTTGCCTGGAAAAAAGTACAGAAGCATGCAATGTTAAAGGCAAAAGACAACCTGCAGGAAAATACTTTTGACCGGAAATATGAATGTCTACAAAATAGAATGCGTCTGTTGATTAACACAACATTATAAAGTAGTTATGCTAAGAATCTAAGCTTCAAAATGTAGGAGTTGTGTGAAATTGAATAAAATACTTAACCTCTTAAATTCACTGAATCTGCAAAACAGAGATAATAATGGAATTATCAAATAGGACTGTTGGGGTAAAGTTAAATAATGTCCTGAGCATACCTTGAGCACAATACCTGAAACATAATAAAGACTCAAACAAAACAAAAGAAAACAAAGGGTGGAAATTATATGATTACCTTTCTATTAAGTGGAGGCCTAAAAGCAACACATTATTTAGGGACTGGTAAACACCATCGAAACTAAATAAGATGAGAATTGAGAGGGAGGCAAACCGTAAGAAATGCTGAACTCTAGGAAGCAAACTGAGGGTTGTTGGAGCAGCGGGTGAGGAGACGGTGGGTAACGGGAATGGGCGTTAAGGAGGGCATTTGATGTAATGAGCACTGGGTGTTAAATGTAACTGATGAATTACTAAATTCAACCTCTGAAACTAATTTTAAAGAATTATATTTTAAAAAGAATTAGCTGCTTTATGGGTGCCTGGGTGGCTCAGTACTTGAATGTCTGACTTCGGCTGGGGTCGTGATCCCAGGGTCCTGGGACTGAGCCCCGCGTAGGGCTCCCTACTCAGCGGGAAGCCTGCTTCTCCCTCTCCCACTCCCCCTGCTTGTGTTCCCTCTCTCACTGTGTCTCTCTGTCAAATAAATAAAATCTTAAAAAAAAAGAAAAGAGAAAAAGAATTGGCTGCTTTGGTTGTTTTGCATAAAATGAATCATTATTATGTACTTTCACTAATAATATGGATAAAAAAGCGATAGAAAGGAATGACAGAACACCAACACACATGATTGGAGTGGAGAGTAAATTAACAATAGAAAAAATTAAAAAGAATTATAAGAAATATTTGGCACCCTCTTGTAATAATGGATCTCATTTCAAAATGAGATGACAGATGATTTAAAAAACATAATTTGTCAAGAATTATCCAAGAAGAAATAGAAATCCTGAGATAATAAATTCATTGTGAATTCTAAGGGATAGTCTGAAAAATTTATACTGTTGATAAATGGAAATAAACACACACACATACATACAATTTTTATAGTATTTTGATTTTCGTAGAACTCAGGTGACAAAAGTTAACTATGTCAATTCATTTTAAAATCATAACCTCTAAAAATAAGACAAAAGAACAAGACAATAATACAAATTATAAATTAGGAAGAGGACCAGTTCCTAAATGGAAATAAATACTGCATACCCAATGTTAGAATAAAAGTAAAAATATAATAATTATTTTCTGCTGGATGTTAATAGGAAATGTCTTCCTTTACTTTTAACTTCGTTAACTCAGTTGATTATTGCCATTATACTATGAACTACTATCCTTTTTTTTAAAACGAATTCTTATTCTCATTATAATCATTTCTTCTGGTTTGAAGAAAAAACCTGAAAAATCCTTGGAAATACATGAAGAATGTCTTGAGTATGTGGAGATGAGTATTATAATGTGCCTTCAGTATGACCTTAAATAATGTGAAAATAATATTGAAAATGTGACTGGGTGTGCCTTGGTGTCTCAGTCAATTTAGCTTGATTTCAGCTCAAGTCATGATCTCAGGGTCTTAATATCCAGCCCCACGTTGGGCTCCCTGCTCGGTGAGAGTCAGGTTGGCCCTTTCCCTCCACCCCTCCCCTCACTTGAGCTCATGCCCACGCCTATGCGCTCTCTCTAAAATAAAGAATGGGTTGGGGCGCCTGGGTGGCTCAGTCGCTAGGCGTCTGCCTTCAGCTCAGGTCAGCACCCCAGCGTCCTGGGATTGAGCCCCACATCAGGCTCCCTGCTCAGTGGGAAGCCTGCTTCTCCCTCTCCCACTCCCCCTGCTTCTGGTCCCTCTCTTGCTGTGTCTCTCTCTGTCAAAAAATAAATAAAATCTTTAAAAATAAATGAATAAATAAAATAAAGAAGGGGTGCCTGTGTGGCTCAGTCAGTTCAGCATCTGCCGTCACCTCAGGTCATGATCCCAATGTCCTGGGATCGAGTCCCACATCAGACTCCCTGCTCATCGGGGAGCCTGCTTCTCCCTCTCCCTCTGCTTGTGCTCTGTCAAATAAATAAATGAAATCTTAAAAAAAATATAAGAAAAACAAATCGTTTAGAAAAAGGTGATTGAAAATATTAAAATTGTCACATATATACACCTAATATGAATGTACATGTATTTACTTATATACATTTCTATGTGGGGATATATATGTTATGTCTAAGTATATGTGTACATACAGTTTTTATGCATAATAGTTTTTATGCATAATAAAAATATATAGGGGTGCCTGAATGGCTCAGTCATTAAGTGTCTGCCTTCGGCTCGGGTCATGATCCCAGGGTCCTGGGATCGAGCCCCACCATCGGGCTCCCTGCTTGGCAGGAAGCCTGCCTCTCCCTCTCTCACTCCCCCTGCTTGTGTTCCCTTTCTCACTATGTCTCTCTCTGTCAAATAAATAAAATCTTTAAAAAATAAATAAAATAAAATAAAAAATATATAATAACTCATATATATGTATGTTGCATTTCCAGTCAGATTTTACAGTTTGTTTAAAAAAATCAACATTTCAAAAAAAATCAACAATCAAGAATAGTTTATTTTCTTATTTTTTATTTTTTTAAAAGATTTATTTATTTATTTTGAGAGAGTGAGAATGAGAGAGAGAGAGAGTACATAAGAGCGGGGAGGGTTAGAGGGAGAAGCAGGGCCCTCGCCGAGCAGGGAGCCCGATGCGGGACTCGATCCCGGGACTCCAGGATCATGACCTGAGCCGAAGGCAGTCGCTTAACCAACTGAGCCACCCAGGCGCCCCACAATCAAGAATAGTTTAGAGAACATTGTGTATTAAGGAGGATTATAGAGTTATAGTAAATGAAATGACTTGTGTGTACATTATCAAGAGTGACAATCAAAAACTGTGTACATAATAATAAAAGAACAACTGATATGTTACATTATTAGAAGATAAAGCAGAATCAATATATTTTGCTAGGGATTTTGAAGAAATATTGTGAGTAGAGGAAGGTGTTGAATTATATTACATGAATAAATATAAGGAACAAAATTCAAACAATAAGGAACTATATAGGATAATTAACCTGGCTTAAAATCAAATAGAAAAAAATAAGAATTGAAGGGGAAGCTTTTTTAAAAGACTCTTTCTTAATAAAATATTTTATTTATTTATTTGACAGAGAGAATGGACAAGCAGGGGGAACTGCAGGCAGCGGGAGAGGGCGAAGTAGACTCCCCACTGAGCAGGGAGCCTGATGTGGGACTTGAACCCAGGCCCCTGAGATCATGACCTGAGCCAAAGGCAGACACCCAGCTGACTGAGCCACCCATGTGCCCCTTAAAAGACTCTTAAACGTATACAAGCCAATAACAATGTTCAATTCTTATTGGATTCTATTTCAAAGAAACCATTGAAATGTTTGCCATGTATAAGAAAAAAATAATTTGAGTACACATTATATTGAATGATGTTTTAGAAATTATAGTTTATATGTTTTCAGGTCCTCTTCTGGTCATGCAATAACCAAATGCCTACAGTTTCCCATTACTTACCTATGTACTTGGCTTGGTGAACTATATATAATCAATCTTTTCTCCTGCTCAGAGTCCCTTAAACTTTGGCTTGCCCGTTTTGGTCAAGCACTAACATATCAAGGTCAAGACATATTTCCTAACAGCCCATTCTGAGTATCAGCTCAGAAACATTTCCTATTAAAACACCCCTATTTTGCTTCCTGCTCATCAATCTGCTTATCCCCCAGGAAGTTCCTATGAGCTCTGTTTATCCCTACCTCTTTTTTATTTATTTATTTTTTATTATGATGTTATGTTAATCACCATACATTACATCATTAGTTTTTTTTTGTTTTTTTATACACCACATCTCTTTTTTTTAAATTTTTTATTATTATGTTAATCACCATAAATTACATCATTAGTTTTTGATGTAGTGTTCCATGATTCCTTGTTTGCGTATAACAACCAGTGCTCTATGCAGAACATGCCCTCTTTAATACCCATCACCAGGCTAACTCATCCCCCCACTCCCTTCCCCCTAGAACCCTCAGTTTGATTTTCAGAGTCCATCGTCTCTCATGGTTCACCTCCCCCTCCGATTTCTCCCCCTTCATTCTTATCCCTACCTCTTATGAAAAGACTTTTTCTGTTTGATTTTGAGATACGTGTGGATTCTAACATTGGAGCATTATTATATTAAGCAGTTTTGTGCTTTCTTAAAATGAAGTCTTTACTTACATAAATCCCAATTTGTTTTTTGTTTGTTTTTGCAGTTTTCTGCTGTTTTGAGTTAGAACAAAATGCTTATGGCCTTTTAGTCTTCATCCTCCTGACAGTGCTGCCAAGCTTTCAGGACCCAACTTTGGATTTATGGTTCTTAACTGAAAAGGTATAAAACTACTCTGAGTGGAAGGCCACTCCAGCTGGAAACCTTAAAACTGAGTGCCCGTGAAGTAAACAGCTTTCTCAAAAAGTTGGAAATGAGTGGATGACGTCAAGAAGGGCTCAATTTCTACCCCAGGTACCAGAACAAGCGCACACACCACAGGAGACTCTTCTCCTCCAGTACTCACTTTTTATCTTTATTTGCTGTTCTTTCATCTCTATTCACTCCAGCATCCCTTTGCTAGCCATGTAATTTTTCCCATTGCAAATGTAGCTTCCCATAATGACACTTACATTGTACCATCTCTGGCTCTTCCTGCTCACAATAGCTGCTTTCCCCTTAAAAATTCCTAAAAATTCCTCTGTCGCTCCAAAGATGCCCAAATCTATGGAATGCCTTTACACAACACAGAGCAAAATCTCACAGTCCTACTTCTGATTCCTGTTATTACTTTGTTTCAGGAACCTCCATTTCCCCCCAATCTCCTACACCCATATCAGATTTAAAGGCATCCATTTTGTTGACACTTGAAGGGGGCTTCACATTTTCTCTCTAGACTTTGAAAGGAACCTCCATAAACCTCAATACTTTTTAGAAAGGGCAGTGTATACTTCCACTGTAATATAACCAAGAGTCCTTTCAGAGATACAGGCATTTTCGATTACATTACTTTGCCAATACAAATACTTACAAATGCAATACAGATACACTCTTATTATGGGGGGCAAAAGTACATATTCCTTGCATTTTTATATTGTCTAATATACCCAGATGACCTTAAGTATAATTTCACCTTTCCTTGAGACTATGTTCTAAAAACAAAACCTCTAGAAATTTCTCTCCCTAATTAGATGGGATAACATCCATCCAGAGGAATCAGATAAACTCTAAAATACAAATACATTGACAATTTTTCTTAGAAGCCCTAAGTAATTGCTAATAAGGTGTATCTGCCTACTAATTGGGCTGCCATCTATTATTGTACTGATCCTATTTGTTTCTATGAAATCTTTAACAAGACTGCCTTTTTTTCTTACTTTAACAACTTGTTTACTTGTGGTTTAAGTTTTCTAGGCACTAGGTTATAAAAAAAATAATCTGCAAAACGTGTGACAATTACAAGTTAGGTACAGAAACCCACCTAACTTGGATATGACCTCTGTTGCTTACCTTGTTTTCAAGAAGCCGTAGGGAAAGAGAACAAACGGGGACACCTGGGTGGCTGAGCCGGTTAAGCTTCTGCCTTTGGCACAGGTCATGATCCCAGAGTCCTGGGATTGAGCCCCGCATCAGGCTCCCTGCTCCGTGGGAAACCTGCTTCTCCCTCTTTTCTCTGTCCTGCTCTCTGTCAAATAAATAAATAATATCTTTAAAAAAAAGAAAAAAGAATGAGTGAGTGCATGTAAATCTAAAAGAGTTCACTGCACCAGCATATTATCTATGGGCCACCTTTGGAAAGAAGTCCTTTCATCTTCCGTGGTCTGATTCAGGAAATAACTATGACTGTGAGCAATTTTCCAAAATCACCAATATCATCATCATAAAATTCCAAAACCTCAGTGAAGGTCCTTCATAATTGTCTGGCATTGGACATGATTCTGCCTTCATGAGTTGGAGATAACTGCTATATAAGTTTCCTGAAACCACTCTGATGTCTGCCATCAACCACACATTCACACGGCAAACTCGGAAGTTCATTATAATAACCATTACTCTCCTCGTTCTGCCATCTAACACTTTGGGCTTCATGTCCTAGGATTTTCTTCTTTGGCTCCCTTCAAACTCAGTTGTTACTTTTACATGCTTTTCCAGCCTTAAGTAATAGTCCTGTTTCATTATATTCCAAGGTAACCTTATCAACAATTGTCAGTCTAGCAATACACACCACAGAAAGTAGAGCTAGTCTTTTGAGGACAACAAGAATATGAAGACAAATGTATGTTCCCCTGAAATGAGTCTGAGATCTCAGGTTGACTCTGGGTGAACTGAACTGGGTTGGGGACTTTTAAAGTGGGTTTAGGGCTGCTTGAGGTGAGAGGGGGATCTTATTGAAGTTGGTCTCACGTTCTGTGTTGGGCCTGGGGTCCCCTAATTCCCTATATATCTCTTTGAGTAGAGTTTGATTCCGTTGGAATGGGTTTATGCTCTTCTGGGGAGGGTTTGGCAAATTAAGAATTTGTTCTGGGTTCTCTGGACTTAAGTCTGGGTCCCCTGATGTATCTGGGGTCTCTGGCATGTTTCCTGAGATGCCCAAATGTATCTAGTTTACTGATATGAGTCTGTGGTTCCCAATAATAGGTTTGAGGGCTCTTGAAATGGTTCTGGATCTCTTGAACTGGAACTTGGGTCTTCTAAGCTGAGGCTAGTTCTTTTGCTTTTGTCTGAGCTTAGTTTGCACCCCTTTCTTAAGATTTTATTTAAATTCCAGGGTGCCTGGGTGGCTCAGTCGTTAAGCGTCTGCCTTCGGCTCAGGTCATGATCCCGGGGTCCTGGGATCGAGTCCCACATCGGGCTCCCTGCTCCTTGGGAGCCTGCTTCTCCCTCTGCTTCTCCCTCTCTCTCTCTCTCCCTCTCTCTCTCTCCTCCTCTGTCTCTCATGAATAAATAAATAAAATCTTAAAAAAAAATAAATTCCAGTTAGCATAAAGTAAGATTAGTTTCAAGTATGCAATATAGTGATTCAACACTTCAGTACAACACCTGGTGCTCATCACACGTGTACTCCTTAATCCTTATCCCTGATTTAACCCCTCTCCCCTCTGGTACCCATCAGTTCTCTGTAGTTAAGGGTCTGTTGCTTGATTTGCCTCTCTCTCTCTCTTTTTTCCCCATACTCATTTTGTTATGTATCCACATATGAGTGAAATCATATGGTATTTTTTTTATCTGACTGACTTATTTTGCTTAGCATAATACTCTCTAGTTATATCCACATTGTTGCAAATAGCAAGATTCCATTCTTTTTTTAATGGCTGATTAATATTTCATTGTACATGCATACCATGTTTCCTTTATCCATTTATCAGCAGATGTACGCATGAGCTGTTTCCATAATTTGGCTAATATTGATAAACATCATGGTGCTTGCATTCCCTTGAATTAGTGTTTTTGTATTCTTTGGGTCAATTCCCAGTAGTGTGATTGTTGGATCATTGGGTAGTTCTATGTTTACTTTTTGGGGGGAACCTCCACACTGTTTTCCAGAGTGCACCACTTTGCATTCCCAACAACAGTGTAAGAGGGTCCCCCTTCCTCTACATCCTTGCCAGCGTCTGTTGTTTCCTGTGTGGTACCTTTTAGCCATTCTGACTAGTGTGAGGTGGTATCTCATTGTAGGTTTGATTTGTATTTCCCTGATGTTGAGTGACGTTGAGCATCTTCATATACCTAGCGGCCATTTGGATGTCTTCTTTGGGAAATGTCTATTAATGTCTTCTACCCATTTCTTAACTGGGTTATTTGGTTTTTGGGTGTTGAGTTTGATAAGTTTTTTATAGATTTTGAATAGCAACCGTTATCAGTTATGTTACTTCCAAGTATCCTCCCCTATTCCATCGGCTGAATTTTAAATTTGAGTTTGATCATTTCTTTATAGACTTTGGATACTACCCTTTATCAGATATGTCATTTGTAAATATGCTCTCCCATTTCATTAGTTAACTTTTTGGCTTGTTGATTGTTTCCTTCATTGTGCAGAAACTTTTTATCTTGATGAAGACCCAAAGTTCATTTTGGTTTTCTTTCCCTTGCCCCCAGAAATGTGTATAGTAAGAAGATGATATGGCCATGGTTCAAGAGGTCGTCGCTTGTGTTCTTCTCTAGAGTATTAAGGAGGGCAGGTGTGATGAGCACTTGGTGTTATATGCAACTAAGGAATCATTGAACACTACATCAGAAACTAATGATGTACTATATGATGGCTAACCGAACATAATAAAAAAGTAAACTTAAAAAAAGAAATTGATCCCATTTACAATTACACCAAAAACTATAAGATACCTACGAACGAACCTAATCAAGAGGAAAGAGATCTGTACTCTGCAAAAGTTGAACACTTCTGAAAAAGAATTGAAAGGGAAACAAAGAAATGGAAATGTTCCATGCTCAGGGATAGGAATAAAAACCATTGTTAAAAGGCCCATATTTCCCAAAGCAACATACACATTTAATGCAGTCCCTATCAAAATACCACCAGCACTCTTCACAGAGCTAGAATAAACTAAACTAAAATTTGTATGGAACCGGAAAAGACTCCCAAGTAGCCAAAGCGAGCTTGAAAAAGAAAAGCAAAGCTGGCAGCATCACAATACCGGACTTCAAACTCTATTACAAAGCTGTCACCAAGACAGTATGCTACTGGCACAAAAACAGACACATAGATCAATGGAACAGAATAGAGAGCCCAGAAATGGACCCTCAACTCTGTTGTCAACTAATCTTCGACAAAACAGGAAAGAATATTCAATGGAAAAAAAGACAGTCTCTTCACTAAAGGGTGTTGGGGAATTGGGCAGCCACATGCCGAAGAATGAAACTGGACCATTTCCTTATACCATACACAAAAACAGACTCAAAATGGAATAAAGACTTAAACGGAAGACATTAGATTTTGCCTTTGCCCTTCTTTCTCTGTTTTTAATTGCTGTTCTGAACAAGGACATGGTAGAGATAAAGCATTTTTTAGGCATTGTCAGAATGGAATTCAAATAATAAAATTGCTGACCAGAATGATAGAAAGAACTCAGATAAATTCATGAAGCTGAATTCACAGGTATCTCACGACTCCTATCATATGAAATATATATTTATTCTTATATAATTGATTTATATTTTCTGTCTAGTCCAGCAGAAACTAACCTTAGCTAATATATTCCTCTACTGAATTAAAAAACTTAGGAAGGCCAAGGCTTCTTGTCCTCAGATTTGTGTGTTCAACTTATGGCACACTCCATGAGAGTAGGTAAGTATTTATTGAATTGTTGCTCTTTGCCCAAGATTGTCGTCAGAGAGAAGGGTTTGGAGCTCTTGAGTTAATTTTCTACAATTGTAGTTTCTATCATTTTCATACTGATTTGTAAGTTATTTTAAACTATTATTGATCGGTATTTCATAACCTTCTGTGTTAGATCATTTGGAACTAATTCTTTTATTTAGTATGTATATGTGGCAGGTACGTAAAGCTACATGGTAATGCCAGATAGATTATATTCTTTACAAAGTGTGGGAATGGGATATTTCATTGTCTCACTCCAAAAAATGAAAGTTAACATTGAACTAAATAAAGGTTTGTTTCATTTTTAAGTTACATTTAACTTGTGTAAATATGGGTAACATTTCTAGTTGGGTGATCATGATAGAAGAATGCAGTTATCTCATAAGTAGGTATTATGATATCAGACATTCTATATGCTATAATTTCAATCCCAACCCTGGCATCTACTCGACTAGAACCCTATCTTGCATTCACATCCACTTGAGCCAACATGAGATCTCCACTTGGCTTCTATCAGTTTTGGGGACTGTTTTTTCACTGCTGTGGTGGTAAGTTACAGACAATTGGGAATTTTTTTCTCCTCTGTTTGTCTTATCACTGGGGAAATAATTTTTATTTTCCTTAACGTTTTAAAATATCTTCTGTTTTTGTCCTTGATGTTTATTTCATTTCCTACTTCTTATCATGTTTGTCTTTCATCTAATCTTACATTTTGCCACTTTTATTTATGTTTCTCATTCTTCTCTATATTCTCTTATTTCACATCTTCAACAAGTGAAAGTTAGGATGACAAATCTCAATAATCATTCAGCAAGATGAAGTTTTTCATGTTATATTTACCTTTTCTCCTCCCTAGCTGGCCTTTTAGTATCCAATTCTCAAAAGCAGTTGTTAATCTCATTGACCCCAACGATTGCCCCATTGACAGCATCCAGCAACTTCCCATGGCTAGTGTCCATGGCTGAAAACTGCCAGGGCATTATTCTGAGTCAGTGGTGGATCCTCTCCACAGCCAGCTGTCTGAATAAACTGTAAGTACAGCTAGAATCATGGTAAAGGGATCATAGTTACATATACATTTTATATTTTTTTGTCAAAATTAATTTTATTTGCATTGGATAATGATGCATTCAAGGGACATTGTCTTTGGAAAATAACATATTAAAAATGAAGCTTGGAGTTCTAAAAGTCAAATTCTATTCAGTGTGCAATGTAGAGCATCATTTTACAGGGATGTAAATAGAAAATTGTTGGATTACATTAACATTTCAGGTTAAATGAAGTTTAATGAAATGTTTTTCTCAGTCCAATTTCATTATGCTCTTCTGCACTTTTCTATTCCTTTAGGAAACATTTGGACTCTGACATTTCAGCAGTCATTGACCAAGAAGATATCTTACTTGGCCATACAATATGCCTGCACCCCAGTTTTGGTCCACAAGTTGGAATGGATCCAGTCAAAGGAGACATAGGAGTCATCCTGCTACAGTACCCTATCAGGGTGGGGGGAATACCACTTTATCACACTTATAACATCTCTGGAAGAGCTGTTATAACACTGCAGGGTATACCAATATCAGAGTAAGCTCAAGTGTCATGTTCTGTCATATCATAAATGTAGCTCATATAATGATATAGAAAAAACAAAGCAAAACAATGCAAAAATAAAACAGGATGTTAAAAAATCTTGTAAATAATTAAGGCCGTATTATTCCACTTCACATCGTGTAAAGAAGGAAAAGTGACAATATCCTGGGTTATAATATTCTGTGTTCTATTACTTAAGAGGGATTTAGGAACAGCTAAAAAATACAAGAAAGTATGAAATAAGTGTGTATGAGATTAGATGGAAGGGAAGGAGGAGTCAGAGTATCTCAGTAATTTTGTGTGATTAAAAGATTGAAAGTTATACCAACCTAGTAGTAAATCATAATAATATAATAACCCATATCTCATAGTCCTTTCTATCTCTATTCCCTCAGACCACAGTAACTTTGGAACCAGTATCAAAAAGCTGTCAGTTAAGCTGCTGGACCTCTCATTCTGCCACCATCAACATATCCACCTAACTAAAAGTAACAACTTATGCATCTGGAGTCAGCCACAAGGAGACTGCTGGGTACTTACTGTATAAGGGCAGAGTTACCATTGGGGGGAGATGTAAAACTATATGCAAAATGTAAAATGGATACAATTTCATTTATGCAAGATGAATAAGTTCTGGAGATCTGCTGACCAACCTAGTGTATATAGTTAACAATCTTACACTGTACACCTAAAAATTTAAGAGGGTCAGATAACATGTTGACCCTTACTCCCTTAATAAAAAAAGAAAGATTCTTTCCTTTCACATGCAATCCACCGGTGTAATGTTTATGTGATTATATAATCATACGTACATTATGTCAAATAAAGATTCAAAGATATATTTATTCTTAAGGTGACAAACAAAGCAGGAATATTTTCATCAATAAAATTTCAGAATTAGAAATTTTGCTAAAATATATTCGAAGCAATGGGAAGAACAGGTTATCTTTGGATTGGGTTGTTAGAATACAAATAGAACTCAGTTTTACAAAAACAAACCGAGTACTAAAAAGTCTTTGGTTATGAGGTATAATTATTATCTCTCCATCCTGAAGCTACAAAAATATTGTAACTGAACTAGTGATGAGGAGTACCTGCTACCAATATATATTTTTAAAGACTATTGTGACCTTATATTCCCAAAGCTCAACCTAGAAGATATGTAGTAATATTTGTGTTATATACTACATATAGTAATATTTAGTTTGTAACAGATAAAATTTAAGAAGTCACAAATGGCTACAAAGAAATTTAAGGCAAAAAAAGTGAGAGGCAAAAATAAAAACATTTGAAATTTACAAATAAGGAAGATGCTAAAATCTGTGATGCAAAAGGAATATAGGTGATATCAAATTCTTCTTAATACACATATTGCCAAAACTTTGTCAAGCCCAAAAGAACAAAGAGCTGAAACCAATATTTGAGAAATTTGAAATTAAGAAAGACAAGGTAACCACAGCGTGGTAGATTACAAATTGACAGGGTACATAGAGGAAACAGGCCTGGTCCCCGTTCTTAGAAAATCCCGATTTTCTGGGCCCGGTCACCGGAGTTTATGATTTGATACGAGAGATTAGTGCAGTAATTTAGTAAAAATAAAATTTTGTTAATCTTATAGAAATCTTTATTGTGAACAGTGGAGATAACAATTATATCTACATTTGGATAGATGAAGGCATACTTAAAATTTTGAGAGGAAAGTAGCTCTTCACAATAGAAATAAGATGTGCAAATGTAATGAACATTTAATGCATAGAAAATATTTGAGTTTTAAAATTTGTAAGGGGCACATGATGGTAAAAAATATTTAAAAAATGAGAAAAGAAAATTCCTTTGGACCAATTATGAAGTAATGGTGCCTGGAGTTAGTTGTTGAAGTCCTTGGAGTCACAGAAAGATTTTAATGCAAAAAAAATATATTTTAGAAGAATCAAATATTTTCTGTTCTGGAAGGTGGGATGAAAGATGGCCTTTAAAATTAAATTAAAGAAGTCAGATTTATTTAGGTATCTAACCAACAAAGTCTATTAAAGTACCTTTGTACTCTTCACATTTATTCCTACAAAATGGTATGGCATGAACTGCAAAAACAATAAGGAATCATTCATTCATTAAATATTGATTGCCTAAACATGATTTGGTGCTATGCTAAGATGCAGCAGTTTAAAAAAGCATATAATTATCCTTATCCACATGAAGCTTACTCAAAAGCTAACAATTGTTTCCCAAGAAAATAATGAAGGTGTGCTATTAAAATAGGAGAAATGCAGAAGATCTTTAAAAATGTTCTATTTGACCAAAAACCTAAAGGCTTGAGAAATCAACCCAAGTAAATCCCATGAGGGAAGCCAATTCCAGGCAAAGGATACTACTGTGGAAAAATTTCCGTGAAGAATGAAACAAATATGATGGTAGCAAAATGAACAAAGGAAAAATGTTGAGCTGAGATCAGAAACTAATTAACAACACCTTTGGATTTTACTCTGAGTATCATCCTGCCTGCCAGGAGGAACAAAGCATGGAATAAGTTTGGGTATGAGAGAATAGCAGAAATGAGAATGGTTTGAAAACAAATGAGGACAACTTGAACCAGAGTAATGACGTGGAGTGATAAGGATAAACACAGTCATTACATATGATTGTGTAAGATGTGCCCTGCCTAGAAATACTCAGCAAAGGGAATAAGTGATATCCAAATAAAGAATGTTGAATATGTATTTGCTATTTAGAGCATGGGAATTTTCTCTAAATATCCTTTGTGATTTGGTTTTTCTCCTTTAAATGGAGTTACAATTATGTGTGTGTAAGTTATTCTGGAGCTTTAAGAAGTATGTACCAGGTAACATTTATTATTTTTCACCATGTCATATGGATATATGGTAGAAAAATATATAAATCTTATGTATTTCAATGTATTTATTGATAATATGTATATAATATACAAATATTATTTATGAAAAAAGTGTAGCCATATATTTTATAATTTATATATTATATATTTACATATAACTTATGTTACATATATTTAATATATTCTTACGATTTATGTTTGTCTGCCCGTTTGTCCCATATAAATACGGCTTATCTTTTTTCCTCATTCAGGTACAGCAGGGTAGTCCTGTTCTCTGCCTCTGTGGCAACCACTGGGAACTGGTAGGCCTGGTCAGTGAATCCTCAATGGCCTGTTATGACCCTGTTCTTGTCATCAAGACAGCCCCATATTTATCTTGGGTGAAATGGCTTATCAAGACATCTCAGAAGCCACTGGATCCTATTTTTTCCCTACCCTGCAATTTTACTCCTGGGGTAGAACATCGTCCACAAGACAGGCTTAGCCTGAACAGGGGTACTGCCATTTTGACCTCCCACAGACTCTCTGTACAGTCACGGAAGAGAAGATTAGGCACTTTCCCACTGAACAGACAACACCGGAATCCTCCTCCAGTATTTTTTCGTTTAAATAATAGAGACTCTTTTCCTGGCAGTAGACAGTTACACCTTCAAGCTAGTCAGCTCTCCTCAACTAGCAAATTCCCAATGATACAATCTTGGACGTCTCTTGTTATCAAACAGCGGGATCCTTCTGATATTTCTGAGCCCTGGAATACCCCAATAGCTGGTACTTCTGAAACTTTGGTTCTTTCTGGACCCCCAAAACCTCCAACACCTGATAAATCTATACCCTTGGACCTTCCTCAGAAAGATACAATGAAATATCAGTACCAAAGGATGACCAATTCAGTAAACCCCTGGGTTAATCCTTTAGCTGGTATCATTGGGCTTCATACTCTACCATTAGTTAGTTCTGCTATATCCTGGGTTTTGTTTTCAAGTGGCATAGATGGATCCCACCTTCTTTCTGGGGTTAATACTGTACAGTTTCAAGTTCAGTCTAGTAAGGTTCCTTTCCATGGTCAACTTCTAGCTAGACCCTGGCTAGAAATTACCCCTGACATTGGACCTTGGACACATTCTGTACCTGATAAAACTGGAACAGTGATGCAGATACAATCAAGTGAAGAGAATATTGGAAGCCAAATACACCATGTAGTCGGTAGAGTTCACACTGCTTTTAAACCAGTAACTTATAACTTGAATGCATGGGTTCCTTTAACAGTTAATAAAAATGAATTCTGGACTCATTCCACGCTAAATGCAGATGGATCTCAGTATCCTACAGTAACTCTTAGGTTGGAACCCTGGTTTCAGTCAGTCTTAAATTTAGATGGATCCCAAGAACTTACAGAAAAGACTAATGAATACTGGATTCTCCCTGAATCTAAGTCAGCTCAATTGTGGACTTCTTCAGCACTTAATATGCCTTTCACTTGGATACCATCTGCAAGCAACACTATTAAGTCTTGGGCACAATATAATACCAGTCTGGGCAAAGCCTCAAGTCAAATGGAGAGAATAAGTCCATTGAGTAAACGTGAATCTGTTATGGTCAAACCCCAGATTCAAACTGCAGATACAACCTGGTTTTTGATACATACTATTACAGATGTAATTAAGCCTTTTTTTCAGTCTAAAGCTGATACAACCAGGCCCTGGAGTAAACCTGAAGCTGCCATAATCCAAACCTGGAACCAGCCAGAAACCCAAGCAAGAAAACCACTGACTCAGCTGAAAGCAGAAATCAGACCATGGTTACAGACTGAAACTGAAAGAATCAGATGCTGGATTCAGCCTAAGTTTCAAATAGTCAGACCTAGAGCCCAGACTGAAAATGGTAAAGACAAACATTGGACCCAGTCAGAAGCACGTATAATTAGATCCGTGACACACACTGAAATTGAAACCTTCAGACTTGGGAACAAGCCTAAAGCTGGTACAGCCAGATCCTGGTTTTGGACTCAGTCTAATCAAATGAGAGCAAGGTCTCAGCCAGACTTGCAAACACTCTACCCTTGGACTCAGCCTGAAGTTGACATAGTGAGACCATGGACTCAGTCCGAAGCTAGTAGCATCCAACCATGGATGAAGCCTGAAGCATTGACATTCAGAATCTGGTCGCAGTCTAAAGTTAATACAATTACACCCTGGACAGGGCCTGAAGCTGATGTAGCTAGACTTTGGTTGCAAATACAAACCAATACATTCAGAACATGGAACCAACTTGAATCTCAGACAACCATTGCCTGGTCTGAGCTTGAAGCTGATAGAGTCAGACCCTGGTTGTATACTCAAATGCATACATTCAAATCTTGGATTGAGACAGAATTTCAAACAGCGCATTCCTGGACCCAACCTGAAGGTGATATACCCAGGCTTTGGACTAAATCTGAGGCTGACAATGTCAGACATTGGTTCCAGACTCAAGTGGAGACACCCACAATGTGGACAGAGCCAGTATTCCAAGTAGCCCACCACTGGATTCAGTCCAAAACAGAAATAGTTAGGCCCTGGAACCAACCTGTGGCAGACAAGCTAAGAGCCTGGATACAACATGACATTTACACTGTGAGGCCCTTGGATGAGCTTGAAGGTGATAAAGTTAGATTCTGGACACAATCTGAATCTGACATAAGACCTTGGATTCAGCCAGATGTGGGTATAATCAATCCCAGGGCACAAAATGAAGCTGATACATCAACACCATGGGCATGGGGACAGGCTGAGACTCCAGAAGTTAATCCCTGGGCACAGTCTGAAACCGAAACAGTTATACTCTCAACACAGTGAGAAGCTTCAGCAATTAATCACTGGACAGATATTTTAGCTGACACTGTCACAACATGGGCAAAGACTGAATTTCCAGGACAAAGGCTCTTGATGTATCCTCTGTCTCATATAGTCCCACACTGGACTCAGCCTGAACTGCCAGTGGCAAATCTCTGGACACAGACTATAGATGATACAGTCACTCATTGGAACCAGGGTGAACCTTCAGAAATAAATTCCTCAACAAAAACTGTAGCTGACACAGCCATCTGGACACAGGCTGAATCTCCAGCAGTGAATCCCTGGTTACAATCTGAAAATGATACAGTCATATCATGGACCCAGGATGAGTCCCTAGCGGTAAATCCCTGGACAAAGCCTATGGCTGATACAGTCACACAATGGGCCCAGGGTGAACCTTCAGAAGTACTTCCTTGGGTGAAAATTATACCTGATACACAATGGTTGCAGGCTGAGTCCCCAGCAGTAAATCCCTGGATACAGTCTGAAACTAACACACTCCTACTGTGGACGCAGCCTGAATCTCCAGCAGTAAATCCCTGGATCGATACTGTAGCTGGGACAGGCACACAATGGACTCAAGCTGAATCTCTAGCAGTAAATTCTTGGACCCAGCCTGTAGCTGATACAGTCACACTATGTACTCAGAATGAGTCTCCATTATTACATTCCTTGAAAAAGTCTGAAACTCATACATTTATAACATGGACTCTGACAGAATCTTTAGCAGGAAATTCCTGGAGACAGTATGAAACTGATAGTGCCTCAATGTGGACCAAAAAAGGAAATCTAGAAGTAAATCCCTGGGCACAATCTGAAACTGATACAGTCACAACTTGGACCCAGGCAGAAACTCTAGGAGTAAATTTATGGCCACAAATTATAGCTGAAATACTTCCACCATGGACCATGGCGGAGTCTCCAGCAGTAAATCCCTGGACAGAGACTGAGACTGTATTTGATGGTGTTATACCATGGACCCAGGTTGAATCTCCAGCAGTAAATCCTTGGACACAATCTATAGCTGATGTAGACACACTGTGGACCCTGACTGATTCTATAGCACTAAATTCTTGGACAGAGCCTATATCTGATAATGTTATACAATGGACCCAGAGTGAACCTCCAGCCATAAATCAGTGGACACAAACTGTGTTAGATACAATCACATCATTTACTGAGGATGAATGTCATGCAGTAGAGACCTGGACAGACCCTTTGACTGATGCCACACTGGGGACCCAGACTGAAACTCCATTAGTAAATCCCTGGTCAGAGACTGTAGTTTTCACTGTCACACCATGGACCCAGACAAAATCACCAGTAGTAAATCCACTGATAGAGGCTATAGCTGCCACATTATTACCATGGAATCAGGCTGAATCTGCAGCAGTAAATCCATGGATAGATGCTGTAGGTTTCACAGTAACACTACTGACTCAGGATCAGTCTCCATCAGTGAAAACCTGGACAGAGGTTGTGGCTTTCACAACTGCATCCCTGACTCAGGCTGAATCTCTAGTAATAAAGTCTGTGTCACAGGGAGTATCTGATACAATCTTACTGTGGAACCAAGCTGAATCACCTCTAGTCTATCCCTGGACACAGTCTGAAACTGATGCAATTACACAGGGGACTCAGGGTGAATCTCTAAAAGTAAACCCTTGGACAAAACCTTTGGCTGACACAATCACACCATGGACCCCTGGTGAGTCCCCAGTAGTAAATCCCTGGACAGATGCTGTAGGTGACACAGTAACACCAATGAACATAGTTGAATCTCCTTCAGTACATCCATGGAAAAATTTGAAATTGATACTGTCACACTCTGGACACAGGCAAATTCTGAAATCATAAATCTCTTGACACAGACTATAGTTGATATAGTCACACGGTGGACCCAGGCTAAATCTCCTGCAGTGAATCCCTGGACACAGTTTGAAACAGACACAGTCACACCTTGGACCCAGGCTGAATTTGCTACAATAAATTCCTGGACCAAGCCCAAAACTAATCTCGTCACACTGCAGACCCATGGTAGATATCCAGCATTAAGTCCCTGGGCACAGCCAGGACCTGACACATTTACATCATGGTCTCAGGTTGAGTCTCCAGCAGTGAATCCATGGACACAATCTGAAACTGACACAATCACAACATGGACACAGGCTGAATCTCCTGTAGTAAATCTCTGGACACAACCTGAAAATGTTACAGTCACACCTTGGATCCAGGATGAATCTCTTGCAGTAAATACCTGGACACAGACTGAAAATAACACAGTCATACCATGGACTCAGAATGAATCCCCAGAAGAAAATACCTGGACAGAGGCTGTTTCTGAAACAGCCATACCATGGACCATGGGATTTTTTCCAACCATGAAGCCCTGGATAGAGACTAAATTTGATAAAGTCACACCAGGCACCAAATCTCAATTTTCAGAAGTAAAACTTTGGACACAGCAGTAGCCCCAAACATTGGACACTGAAACTGGTACAGTCAAAAGGTGGACTCAGTCTGAATCTCCACCCTTAATTCCCAGGATAGAAGCTATAGCTTCCATAGTCCCATTATGGACCCAGGCTGAATCTCTAGCTGTAAATCAGTGGACACAACCTATAGCTTATAGAGTCACAGAATGGACACAGACTAAATGTCCATCAGTAAATACTTGGACTCAGGTTCAATTTCTGGCAGTAAATACCTGGACACAGTCTGAATCAGAGTACAAATCTCCAGCCCTAAAACCATCAGTTGAGCCTGAGGCTAGTATAGTCATATTGTGGACTCAGACTGAATCTCCAGAAGCAAATCCTTGGATAGAGCCTGTAGCTTCCTTAGTCATGCCATGGACACAAGCTGAATATCCAGCAGTAAGTTCATTGACACAGGCTGTAGCTGATACAATTATCCTGTGGCCTGAGGCCGAATCTCCAGCAATAAATCCCTGGACAAAGTCTGTAGCAGATACAGTCACAGTGTGGGCCCTGGATGAATCTTCAAGAGCAAAACCTTGGACACAGATATTAACCTCATCAGATATATTTTGGACCCAAGCCAAAACAGTAATTCCTTGGTCTACTTTTGAAATATTCCCACAATTCACTCTTATTCAATCTGTAGTGGTTAAAACTTGGACACAATTTGAGAGTGACACAGTCACAGCCCTAACTCAGGGTCAGGCTCTTGCTGTGAATCCCTGGACAGAGATTATCACTTCCAGAGTCACACCATGGTTCCAAGCTGAATTTCCAGCAGTAAATCCCTGGACAGAGGCTGTTGCTTCCAGAGTCACATCATGGACCCTAGCTATATCTGTAGCAGTAAATCCAGGGACAGAAGCTGTCACTTTGAGAGACATACCATGGATCCAAGTAGTATTTCCAGTAGCAGTAAATACCTGGACAGAGGCTGTCACTTCCAGAGTGATGCCATGGACACAATCTCCTACAGCAGTAAATGCCTGGATAGACACTGTCACTTCCAGAGTCATTCCATGGACCCAAGCTGTACCATCCTGGACAGAGGCTGTCACTTCCAGAGTCTTGCCAGGGACCCAAGCTGTACTTCCAGTAGTAAATCCCTGGACAGACACTGGTGCATCCAGAGTCATTCCATGGACACAAGCTGTACCTCCAGCAATAAATCCCTGGACAGAGGCTGGTGCATCCAGAGTCACATCATGGAACAAAGCTCTTCCTCCAGCAATAAATCCCTGGAGAGAGGCTGGTACATCCAGAGTCACATCATGGACCCAAGCTGTATCTCCAGAAGGAAATCCCTGGACAGACGCCGGTACATCCAGAGTCATGCCATGGACCCAAGCTGCACCTCCAGGAATAAATCCCTGGACAGAAGCTGATGCATCCAAAGTCACTCCATGGACCCAAGCTATCCCTTCAGAAGTAAATCCCTGGACAGAGGCTGGTGCATCCAGAGTCACTCCATGGACCCAAGCTGTACCTCCAGCAGTAAATCCCTGGACAGAGGCTGGTGCATCCAGAGTCACTCCATGGACTCAAGCTGTACCTCCAGCAGTAAATCCCTGGACAGAGGCTCTTGCTTCCAGAGTCATGTCATGGAACCAAGGTGTGTTTCCAGCAGTAAATCCCTGGACAGTGACACTTGTTTCTACCGTCACAACATGGACCCAGGCCTCCTCTCTTCTAAATCCTTTGACAGACACTAAAGCTTCTACAGTGAAAATATGGACTCATAATGAATATTCATTAGTAAAAACCTGGACACATTCTGCAATGTCCACAATTATATCCTGGACTCAGTCTGAATATCAAGCAGGATATTCTTATATACCGAGTGTAACTGATACGGTTATATTTTGGACTGTACTTATATCTGAGTCTAAGAAATCATGGATACTGCCTGAAGCTGGTATATTCAGTATTTCATTGCATCCTCAAAGTGATTCTACTCAATCCTTGATTCAAGGAGAAAATCAAGCATCTCTTCTGTCGACACAACCTGGAATTAATAATGTTAATACATGGCCTTTGCCTGAATTTGAAACACTGGTATCATGGAGAGTGCCTTTGTCACAAGCAGCCACACTCTTACCCCTATCTGAAACTGATATTAGCAGATATTGGTTTAAACCTGAAACAGAAAGAGTAAGTACCTCGGCCTGCTCAAAACTTCAAACAGTGAGAACTTTGACCCAGTTTGAAACTGATAGATTTGAGCCCTTGGCCCAAAATGAAACTCCTACAGTCATATCATGGATTCCAACAAAAACTGGTATATCCTACCCATGGAATAAGTCTGAAAAAGACAAAGTAAGAACCTGGACCCTTTCTGGAGGTGATGCCTTGCGACCATGGATTCACACTGAAGCTAGTATATTCAACCTCTGGATCCAGTCTAAAAGCAGTACAGTCACACCCTGGACCAAGCCTGGGTCTCAGTCAGTCAATATCTGGACAGAAAGAAATACAGGCACATTTTGGTACCTGAATCAAAATGATGCAGTTAGGCCTTGGTCCCAGCTTGAATCTCAAATGACATCTTCTGGGACCCAAAATGGTATAAGTAGCTCTTGGACTCAGTATGAAACTAGTACAGTCAGATCCTGGACCAAGCTTGAAATCAGTACAGTGCAACCCTGGATTCAGGTTGAAACTGCTACAATTAGATCACGGACCCAGTCTGAAAATATAGAAATATACCCCCTGACCCAGTTAGAAGCTGGTACAGTAATAAGACACTGGTTCCAGACTAAACTGGATTCAATAAAACCTTGGAACCAGCCTGAAGCCAATACAATTAGATCATGGACTCAACCTGAAACTGAAACAATCCAAATTTGGACCCAGACAGAGGGCAAAGTAGTAAAACCTCCAACTTCATTGGAACTTGATACAATTACATCTTGGTTACAGACTCAAAAGTGATACAGTTCAACATGGATTAAATCTGACTCCCCATCTGTCAGTCCCTGGAGTCAGGCTGACAGTATAAATCACCCCTGGATTCAGCAAAGAGGTACTGTGAATCAACCCTACTCAGAAATCCAAACAGTCAGACCCTGGATGAAGCTAGAACCTGATGCACTTAGATCTTGGTTCTACATTCCAATGAATAAAGTCAGACCATCGACCAATTCCGAATCTCAGATCTTCAGCTCCGGGTTGCAGCCTGAAGTTGGTATGTTTCACCCTTGGATCCATCCTGAAACCCAAGCAGTGAGATCCGGGGCCCACCCTGAAACTGGTATGATTGCATCATTTGCTATTCAGAAACATGACAAAGTCAGAACATGGATCCATACTGAAGTAGAAATCAGACCTGACAGGCATTATAAAGCCGATAGAATTATATCATTTGTTCCTTCTGAGGTTGAGCCAGATAGAGCAACTCCCTTAACTAGCCATTTCAGTTCCTGGTCTAAACATGTACCTTTTTTAAACAATAGAAATAATTCCTTCCCCACATCAGTATTTTATAGCTTTGTCAACTGAGATAGGTACAACAGAAAGCCAATATCAAATCAATTCTCTCCGTTTGAGTGAGCTCACAAACATTCCCTTTCTTCCCCTTACAAGTACTTGGCTCCCTGAAAGACTTCATTACCTGAAGTTTGTCAAATTACAAATTACAAAAACAAATGGAAGCCCTGGTGTAGCATCTACATCTCTTAGCCCCCTGTCTCCATCATTTTCCTTTCTTATTCCTTGTTCTCTCCCATCACCATGTGCATTGCCCCATTCCTATTTGGTCATTTCTTCTGGTATATTGCCTTTATTCTATATTTTCCCTTCTTGCTCCATTCTTTCTCCAGCAGCCTTCTCTCCTGTTCTCCTGCTTAGCCTCCTCTTCTGATAGCTCTGTCAAGGAAATTTCTTCCTTAAAATTTACTGAAGAGAACATTCTTTCTCATACTTTTTCATATCTGCTTGCTGCTCCAGCCACCCTTTTAAAAAAAGAACCTTCTCTGATGCCTGGGTCTCAATCTGGAACCAAGTCTCATCAGCCTGAACAAGATCCTCTCAAGTATTCACAACTCAACGTTTCTTTGGCTGAGTGTCACCTAGGTGTGGCCTGGAAAGAGAGTGTCCAGGCTTTCTGGCTCTTCAAGACAGCTGTTATTTCTCATGAAGCCACAGGCAAGTTCAGGGTAGTCATCTATTTGAGTTATTATCCGTAGGACCAAGGTCTTTGTTAGAGCCTAATTACAAGAGTTTCTCTATAGGTCAGAAGTCATGCCCTCATACTTGGGCAGGACATAATTCAAACCATTATTTAGATCAGAGAATGGGGAATGGATTACAAAATCTTAACAGATGTCTACATATTCAGAGAAGACTAATTTTTGCTAGAAACAGTTTTTTTATAAGTATAGTTCCTTTCAGAGCATATTATAAAAATGCTTTTAGTGCTTAGAAATGGTTTACTGTTCTATTTGAGAAGTGAATAAACATATGTTTTTTCAGAGAGGTGTATTCAGACAATCTCTGTTCCCATCCCCAACTATATAGGGTTAAAATTCATATTTCCAAGCACTTTCCTAAAGTTGAAAATTTACAAGCACTTTGATAAAGTCAAAAAATAGGAAATCAAACTGTTCAGGTAAAGGAGTTAATAATACTACCTTCGCCTATTGAAAATATGGATTCCTTCTGCAGAGTGTGGATTACGACCTGGCCTTGTGCCCCACTGTCCCAACTGCTGGGAGGCAGACGTGGGTGAATTTCCTTGGATGCTTTCCCTGCAACTCTCTTTCTCCCATTTCTGTGCTGGCTCTGTACTGAATGAACAGTGGATCCTTACCTCAGCTAGATGTGCAAATTTCATGTCAGTCTGAGTATGTCGTTTCAAGATTCTTTAAAGACGGTACATATTCTTTGTTACAGAAATCAAATTCTGTGTATCTTCCTGCAGTAGTCACATCTGATACATTTCCTTAACTAAAGAGAAAGCATCTCTTCTTGCATCTTGTCATATCTCAAGTATCCATAAATGGGTGCTTTACCTGTTTTTCAGAGATAATTTCAGGATCCAAATCAATAGAACTGTAAAAAGATACCCTATTTTTGTATAATTTTACCTATAATAAAATGATGGAAAGTTTAAATAGTAAGGTTCACAGTTTTCCACTTTCTGACTTCAAACATGTTATCTCTTAAATATGTGGATCTGTAGAAGAATTATAACTCTTTGAAAAATATCCTTTTGAGCATAGTTTTATTTCTTCTTTTAGCATAGTGAAGTAAATCTTTGGACAAACAAGGAAAACAAAGCCCCCAGAAAGGGAGTAACTGTCCAAAGTTATTCATATTATTACTATACAATATTTCAACTCCTAACTTTCAAAATGTATTTCACTAAGTGTTTTTTTTTTATTATTATGTTATGTTAGTCACCATACAGTATATCATTAGTTTTTGGTGTATTTCACTATTTGGTGTATTTGGTGTATTTTAGTTTCATGATAAATATTAGGATGCCTAATAATTTAAGTTAGGAATTTTCAACAAAGAAATTGTTTGCATTGTAAAACTTAACCTCATCATTTCTGAAGGTGTCTAAACATAGTGTTCCTAATAAGACAGAAGTAGTGAAGGGAATAGTAGCACTTTAATGCTCACCTGGACTAAATTTTATTCATGTTAACTCTAGAGTCCTTTTCTACATTGAAATATGTAATAATAAAATGCTTGATAAATTTCCCTCCCAGAAAGAACTCAGAAGCACTAGCCCTGGTCCAAGTGGGGCTTACTGATCTTCAGGAGCCTGCTCAAGCTCAAACTGTAGGCATTCACCGTGCCATGCCCTAACTAGGTCCCAAGGGAGCTTTGGGTCCTGGGCTAATCTTCCTGAAACAGCCCCTACATTTTCAACCCTTGGTGCTTCCTATCTGTCTAGAGGAGAACCTGGAGCAAGAGAAAAATATACAGCTGTATGACTGCTGGCTACCCAGTTGGTCCCTCATGAGAGGTGAGTAATGCAGCATATTTACATGAGCATAAGTATGATATATTTGAAAAGAAGGAGTAGTATGCTTTCATGTAATAGAAGGTTTGTGATTATCTTTTCCTTCAGCCATATTTCTCCCTCTAACTAGGGTAAACCTAAAATCCTCTCTGTTCTCCCTTTTCCACTAGGAAGTCCTGGAATTCTGCAGAAAAGGCATCTAAGAATACTGCAAGTCAGCACATGTGCCCAGTTTTGGCCCAAGCTGAATGAATTCATATCATTTGTTCCTTCTGAGGTTGAGCCAGATAGAGCAACTCCCTTAACTAGCCATTTCAGTTCCTGGTCTAAACATGTACCTTTTTTAACCAATAGAAATAATTCCTTCCCCACATCAGTATTTTATAGCTTTGTCAACTGAGATAGGTACAACAGAAAGCCAATATCAAATCAATTCTCTCCGTTTGAGTGAGCTCACAAACATTCCCTTTCTTCCCCTTGCAAGTACTTGGCTTCCTGAAAGACTTCATTACCTGAAGTTTGTCAAATTACAAATTACAAAAACAAATGGAAGCCCTGGTGTAGCATCTACATCTCTTAGCCCCCTGTCTCCATCATTTTCCTTTCTTATTCCTTGTTCTCTCCCATCACCATGTGCATTGTCCCATTCCTATTTGGTCTTCACTTCACTTTCCTAAGTTGCAAACCTGAAAATCATATTTAAAGTAACAACTGCACATCACACTAAGGTTTAATTTTTTAAAGTTGTTATTTAAATTCCAGTTAGCATACATGGTAATATTACTTTCAGGTGTACAATATAGCGATTCTGCACTTCCATACAACACCATGTGCTCATCACAACAAGTGTATTGCTTCATTCCCATCACCTGTTTCACCCATCCTCCACCGAGTTCCCCTTGGTAACCATCAGTTTGTTCTCTAGAATTAACAGTCTGTTTCTTGGTTTGCCTCTCTTTTTTTCCCCTTTGCTCATCTCTTTTTTTTTTTAATTTCAAATGTGAGTGAATTATATGGTATTTGTCTTTCTCTGAATGGCATATTTTGCTTAGAATAATACCTTCTAGTTCCATCCTTGTCATTGCAAATGGCAAGATGTCATTCCTTTCTGATGGCTGAGTAATATTCCAATGTATATATGTACCACATTTCTTTATCCATTCATCTGTCGATGGGCTGCTTCCATATCTTGGCTATTGTGGACATTGCTACTATAAACATCAGGGAGCATGTACCCCTCTGAATCAGTATTGTTTATTCTGAGGGTAAATACCTGGTACTGCAAATACTGGGTCATAGGGCAGTTTTACTTTTAATGTCTTGAGGAACCTCCATACTGTTCTCCAGAGTGGCTGCACCAGTTCTCATTCCCACCAACAGTGCAGGAGGGATCCTCTCTGCATCCTTGCCAACATCTGTTGTTTCTTCTTTTTTTTTTAATTTTAGCCATTCTGACTAGTGTGGGGTGATAACTCATGGTGGTTTTGATTTGTAGTTCCTTGATGATGAGTGATGTTGAGCATCTTTTCATGTGTCTGTTGGCCATTTGGATGTCTTCTTTGCAGAAATATCTTTCATATCTTCTGACCATTTCTTAACTGGGTTTTTGGCTTATGGGTGTTGAGTTTAACAAATGCTTTTTATATTTTCGATACTAACATTTTAGCACATATATTGTTTACAAATATCTTTCCCCATTCTGCAGGCTGCCTTTAGTTTTGTTGATTGTTTCCTTTTCTGTACAGAAGCTTTTATCCTGATGAAGTCCCCATAGTTAAATTTTGCTTTTGTTTCCTTTGCCTCAGGAAATGTGTCTAGTAAGAAGTTGCTGTGGCTTATGTCAAGAGAAGTTACTATCTGTGCTCTCTTCTAGGATTTTAATGGTTTCAGCTTTCACATTTAATCCATTTTGAGTTTATTTTTGTGTATGCTGTAAGAAAGTGGTCCAGTTTCATTCTTCTGCATGTGGCTGTCCAGTTTTCCCAACACCATTTGTTGAAGAGACTGTCTGTTCCCCATTGGATATTCTTTTCTGCTTTGTCAAAGATTAGTTGACCACAAAATTGTGTGTTTATTTCTGGATTTTCTATTCTGTTTCATTGATCTATTTTTGTGTGTTATGTAACTGTATATTCTGTACCAATGCCATACTGTTTTGATCACTACAGCTTTGTAATATAAATTGAAGACTAGACGTACTGCTTCCAGCCTAGCTTTTCTTTTTCAACATTGCTTTGACAATTAAAGCTCTTCTGTATATGTTCACTAACTGAACATAATAATAAAAATATATATGTAAAATAATTTAAAAACAAAGTTCTTCTCTGGTTCCAAACAAATTTTTGGATTGTTCTAGCTCTATGAAAAACCCTGGTGGTATTTTGATAGGATTACATTAAATTTGTAGATTGCTGTGGGTTAGAGATATTTTCACAGTAATTTTTCTTCCAGTGCATGACTGTGGAATGTTCATCATTTTTTGTGTGCTCTACAAATTCTTTCATCCGTGTTTTACAGTTCAGAGTACAGGTATTTCAACCCTTTGGTTAGATTTATTCCTAGATATCTTATTGTTTTTGGTAAAACTGTAAATGGGATTGCTTTCTTAATTTCTCTTTTTGCTGCACATTAATTGGTGTATAGAAATATAACAGATTTCTGCACATTGATTTTGTATCCTGAGACTTCACTTTATCAGTTCTACCTGAATTTTTGTTGGCGTCTTGTCAGTTTTCTGTATGTAGTGTCATGTCATCTGCAGGTAGTGAAAGTTTTGCTTCTTTCTTGCTGACTGGATGCCTTTGATTCTAGTGCTTGTCTGATTGCCGGGGCTAGAACTTCTAATACTATGATTAATAGCAGTGGTGAGAGTGGACATCCTTTTTTTTTTTTCCTAAATAGGGAAAGAGCTCTGTTTTTTGCCATTGTGGTTGATGTTATCTGGGGTTTTCATATATGGCCTTTATTTTGTTGCAGTATGTTCCTTCTAAATCTACCTTGTTGAGGATTTTTATCATGAATGGATATTGTACTTTGTCAAATGCTTTTTCTGTGTCTCTTGAAATAATCATATGGTTTCATCCTTTGATTGATGGTATATAACATTGATGTGTGATAATTGAACCACCTACAACTCAGGAATAAATCCCATTTGAGTGGGTGAATGATTTATTTAATGTATTGTTCTATTTGATTTGCTAGTATTTTCTCAGGAATTTTATCATCCATGTTCATCAGATATTGGCCTATTGTGTTTTTAGTGGAGTGTTTCTCTGGTTTTGATTTTAGAGTAATTCTCTCCTCATAGAATGGACTTGGAGGTAATCCTTCCTTTTCTGTTTTTTGGACTAGTTTGAGAAGAATAGGTATTAACTCTGAATGCTTGGTAGAATTCATCTGGGGAGCCATCTCGTCCTGGACTTTGGCAGTTTTTTTTTTCATTATTATTACTGATTCAATGTATATGTTCGTAATCAATCTTTTCAAATTTTCTATTTCTTACTGTTTCTAGGAATTTACCAATTTCTTCCAGGTTGTCCAGTTTCTTAGCATATAGTTTCTCATATTTTTATAATTATTTGTATATCTGTTTGTATTTTTGTGGTGTTGTTTGTTATTTCTCTCTCATTTGTAATTTTATTTATTTTAGTCCTTCCTCTTTTCTTCTTGATAAATAGCCTGGAGGCTTATCAATTTTATTAGTATTTTTCAGAGAACCAGCTCTTGGTTTCATTGATCTGTTCTGTTGTTGTTGTTTTTAGTTTGTATATCATTTATTTCTGCTTTCATGTTTATAATTTCCTTCCTTCTCCTGGTTTTAGGCTTTGATTATTGTTCTTTCTCTAGCTCCTTTAGGTGTAAGGTGAGGTTATTTGAGACCTTTCTTGCTGGTTGAACTAGGTATGTATTACTATGTACTTCCCTTTTAGGACCACTTCTGATGAAACTCAACAGTTTTGGACAGTTGTGTTTTCGTTTTCATTTGTTTCCATGTATTTTTTATTCCTTCTCTGATTTCCTGGTTCACTCATTCATTATTTATATTTAGTTTAACTTCCATGTATTTGTGGTCTTTCCAGATTTTTTTTCTTGTGGTTGACTTCTCATTTTATAGCATTGTGGTCAGAAAAGATGCATGGTATGACTTCCATCTTGAATTTCTTGAGGCCTGTTTTGTGGGCTTACGTGTGATCTATTCTGGAGAATGACCCATGTGCCCTTAAAAAGAATGTGTCCTTTGCTCTTTTAGGTTGGAATGTCATGATTATATTTGTTAAGTTTATCTGGTCCATTATGTCATTTAAAGCCCTGTTTCCTTGTTGATTTTCTGTTTGGATAATCTGTCCATTGATGTAAGTGTGGTGGTAGAGTCCCCTACTATTATTGCATTATTACCAATGAATTCCTTAATGTTATTAACAGCTTTATGTATTTGGGTGCTCCCATGTTGGGTGTATAAATATTTACAAGTTTTAGATCTTCTTGTTGGATTGTCCCGTTTATGATTATATAGTGCTCTTCTTTGTCTCTTGTTAATAGTCTTTGTTTTAAAATCTAGTTTGGGGTGCCTGGGTGGCTCAGTTGGTTTGGTGACTGCCTTCAGCTCAGGTCATGATCCTGGGATCCGGGGTCCTGGGATGGAGTCCCACATTGGGCTCCCCCAGATCCGTGGGGAGACTGCTTCTCCCTCTGCCTCTGCCTGCCACTCCCCCCGCTTGTGCTCTCTCTCTCTCTCTCACTGTCAAATAAAAAAAATTTAAAAAATCTAAAATCTAGTTTGTACAATAAAAGTATTGCCAATCCGGCTTTCTTTTTATAGCCATTTGCATGATAAATGATTTTCATCCCCTCATTTTAATCTGCAGGTGTCTTTAGGTCTCAAATGAGTCTATTATAGACAGCATACAGATGGGTCTTCCCCATGGAAGGACACAACCATTGTGTCACTCTTTGTCTTCCAATTCGAATAGTCAGTCCATTTACATTCAACATAATTATTGATAAATACATATCAGTGTATTTGTTTTGTGGTTGTTTATGAAGATTTTCATTGATACGTTCTTGTCTTCCTTTAATGGTTTGCTGATTTTCTTTAGTGATATACCTGGGTTATTTTCTCTTTATTCTTTGCATATTTATTAGTGGCTTTGATTTGTAGTTACCATTAGGTTTGTATATAACATCTTCTACATATAGCAGTCTATATTAAATTTTTGATCATTGAAGCTTGAAACCATTCTTTACTCCTTTCCTCCTCTCATTTTAATATCTGCTCTTATTTATCTATCTATTTATTTATCTATTTGTTTATTTTTTGAGAAAGCATGAGCAAGAGGGGAGGGGAGGGACGGGGGAAAGGGAGAGAGAGAATCTTAAACAGACTCTATGCCCAACATGGAGCTGGACTTGAGTTCAAACTCAAAACCCTGAGATCATAAACCAGGCCAAAATCAAGGGGCTTAACCAAATGAGCCACCCAGTCCCCATATGGTGTCATATTTTTTTTATTTTTTAAAGATTGTATTTATTTATTTGAGAGAAAGAGAATGAGAGATAGCACGACAGAAGAGGGTCAGAGGGAGAAACACACTCTCTGCCGAGCAGGGAGCCCAATGCGGGACTCGATCCCCGAACTCAAGGATCATGACCTGAGCTGAAGGCAGTCGCTTAACAAACTGAGCCACCCAGGCGCCCTGCTATCATATTTTAAATCCTTTTATTTTCTGAGTTCCTTGCATGACATTTTATAGAAGTGTTAATTTTTACTGCTTTTATGTTTCCTACCTTCATAATTTTGGTCTCCTGTTTCCACTCAAAGAGTCCCCTTTCAATATTACTTGCAGAACTGGTTTACTGGTCATCCACTCCTTTAGTTGTATTTTGCCTGGAAAACTCTATTTTTTCCTTCTGTTCTGAGGATAGCCTTGCTAGATAGAGTATTCTTGGCTGCAGATTTTCCGCATTTAGCACTTTGAAAATATCATGCAACTCCTTCTTGCTGGAAATCCACTCTTATTCTTATGCATTTTTCCTTGTATGTAACTGTCTTCTTTAGTCTTGTTGCTTTCAAAATTTTGTCTTGTCACTGTATTTTGCTAGTTTAATTACAGTATATCTTGGTGTCGGTCTACTTTTGTTGATTTTATTGAGGACTTCTGTTCTGCCACAGTTCATCAATCTGCCACAGCTTCAGTGTAAGGCTTCCAGCCTGGTGGGACAAAACTTGCCCGCATGGAAGCACCCCCCTGGATGTGTGCTCTGAGTTCCCCCAGTTTCCCTTCCACCCTTCCCACTGCTACCTGGGCCAGCTGGGGCCCAGTCTCCTCTGAGCCTCAGTTTCCCCAGCGCTAATCTGCTTGTCCCCCAGGACCTTCCACACACACACGTCAGGACACAGCACCCCGGCTCTTCATCAACAGACCCTCTTCTCAGTTCATTCCCTTCAGCTGCCTTCCTGCCTCAGGTAGTACTGCAGGGGATTTTGCCACAGGTCCTCCCTGACGACCTGGTAGGGGAAACAGGCCAGCTGAGCACGGGGCCCCGGCCCCATTCCCAAGCAGCTGGGGCTCAGGCATCACCTCTGCTGACGAAGGCTGCAGGGGCCCCACCTCGGTGATCCCCGTTAGACCCGGGCAGCTGGGGTCACACAACGAGTTGAAGAAGTTAAGGCTGGTGATATCGTGCCTGCGGCTGGCAGCTCCACGTTCATAGTCACAGAACCATGGGACTGGAGTAGAATGAGATGCCCTCTATCCTAGAGGACGGGAAAATTTCGAAGAGGCTGTCCACAGCCTAGGACCCACGCCCTCTCACCTTCTCTCCCCCTCAACCTCCCAGCCTCTCTCCATCCTGAGTCAGGTCCCGCCCCCATGATGGGGACCCCGCGCACCTCCCCTCCCAATCCCAAGTGCCCCCTGCCTGCCCCCCAGCATCCTCGAAGCTCAAGCCCACTCTTAACGGCAAACCTAAGCTGATAATCCTTAACAATCACTTTGTTCTGGAAGTAGGGTTTGCTCCCAAAGAAAAACATCAACCTGCAGCAGTACTTGGGATAGCACAATTCCTCCACCTGCCCCGCCGAAGAAATAGGAGGGGAAGGGAGAACATATCTTCTAGTTGTCCCGAGCTGCTTGCCTGGCTGCAGCACTGAACCACTTTGCCGGGCCTCCTCCTGCTCAAACCCTGCTCCCAACGGGCCCCCCAAGGCTCCGTCTCCCAGGACTGACCTCCAAATTGGTCATGTAGCTGAGCATGTCCCTGTCCTGATCACCCGTCACGGCTGATATCTTGGGGTGATTCAGGATCTGCCTTGGGTCAAGGAGCCTTGCCAGCACGTGCTATGGAAAGGGACCAGGAACAACCTGAAAATTCCCAGCTGAGAGCAGCCAACTGAAGGTGCAAAAGTGCAGAAACAACAGGCACTGCCGCCCTTCCAAACTCGTCAGCTCCTGCCCTTTCTTCCCACCTGCTCCACCCTGGGGAGTCCCTTGGCTTCCAGCACCTCTGAGGCTGCCTGCACCGGACAGGGAAAGGCTGAGGGCATGATTGCTCTTTGTTCCCATGTTTCCCTGGCCAGTGCGGGCAGCCGGCAGGCAGTCACTACTTTGGATGGCTGGATGTGCTCCGTCCCACACTGACAGCTGTGTTTGCTTGTGTGTTTGCCTGAAGCCCTGTGACTTTGAGGGGCCTCCTGTGCACAGGAGGGGGCCGCTCGGGTCACCTGGAGCATGGCTGCGCACCCACGGCACAAAGGGTGGTCCTGGCAGAGTCAGCGCAGGAGGGAGGGAAAGCGGTAGGTGGGGGCAGGGGGAAAGCAAAAGAGAGAGAGGGACAGAGAGACCCCACACCGGGAGGAATGGACACAGGGGGAGGGCAGAGAGGACAGAGCGAGGGGGCGGGTGAGGACACAGAGGGGGAGAGACAGGCAGGGAGGAAAGGTGCATGTAGTCGCCTGGGCCTGGGGCCTCGGCCTGGCTGTGTGGGGCCTGTGGAGACAGAGTTTGCAGCAACCCAGCAGCACCATGTCTGTGTTCCTGGGGTCGGCCCAAGCAAGGCGGCCCACTGACTGACTTGGCAACCCGAGAGTGGACGACATTGTGGGTCTGCCCTGAACTCTTTGGAAAACCACAAAGGTTCTGAGGGACAGGGAAGGGGGGAAGGCAGCCTCTCCGTCTGCCACATTTCCCCAGCAAACGTTCCCTTCCAATACTGCTCTGAGCCAAGGGTGCTTTGTGCTACACTACTTGTCTAAGCGTGTTGACCCGTGTTCCCTGAACCCTGCAAGGCTGTTGGGAGTGCTGCAGCCCCAAAGCTTCGGCCCGCAGCTTCTGATCACACACGGTCTGCACAGGTCTCAGCCCCTGAGTTCAAACCATGCCCCGCCCCGCCTTCCTCTGCTGTTCATTTAGGGATCGGGGCTCACTCCCAACACAGAATGGGGCAAAGAGCTTTTCCCCCCGCGCTCATGGCCGTGGCCATGGCTCAGCTGCTGCCCTCCTCCCGGTGCTCCTCCACAGCAGCCGAGCCCCACCAGCCAGAGGAAGGATACGGCTTGGGCCCAGAAGCCAGAGATGCACTGGATGATGGCCCTCCGGCGAGCCAGGTGAGAACTCCGCTTCTGATTCATCCTGTGCTTGTGCCACAAGTAGGCCCTGGTAGCTTGGGCATCCACAGAGCTGAGCGCTAACAGAACAACATCCAGTGTGGAAAGACGTGCTCTGGGTGACTCGGGACCTGGCACTCGCTCTTCCTGCAGCAGCTACTGCATCTTCTCTCTGGCTCAGGTCGCGCCACCTCCTCATCTTCCGCCACCACGACCTCCACCACCGCCATGATATCCTCCCCACGATGAACAACTCCTCCCCCGGGCCGCCCTTGCCCTGCGCTGCTGGTCTCAGCCCCCTGCACAGCCTGTGCCACCATCCTCCCTCACTTAGCGCCTGCGGCACCTCCGCCTCGCCCAAGGCGCCTGCCTCCCCATGCCCTCCCCATCCTCACGGCCCCCTCTGTGGACTAAGGTGGTCCAGTATTTCAGGGCAGTCCTAGGGTCCCCTGACAATGCCTTATTCTCCATTTGGACGTGGAGCCAATCCTCAGCACTGAGCCGTGAGAGCGGCAGAGGGGGTGAGCTGGAGGTGAGAGCACGTGTGTCCCGCTAACAGCCGGGAGGTGGAGATCTGGCGCCCAGGCCTAGTGGCAGGAACCTAATAGAGGCTGTGCGCCTGCGGGATGCATGCACAAAATGGTTTGGGGCCAGGTTTTTTCTGGGTCGTGGGAATGTGTTCTCCTGGCACTCGGCCTTGGCTGGTTGGATCCCCATGGCCAAGCCCAGGATGCTGACCAGACCCTGGAAATACCAGTGGCAAGGCGGTAGTGCATGTGAGCAGAAATCTGCATGGCTGTGTGTGCTAGTCCATGGGTGTATGTCATGTGTGTGTGTTTTCAGGTGCACCTGGGTGTTTGACTTTCTGCGGGGCTACATATGTATGGACGTGTGCCAAAGAACTTTCGTGTGATTGTTGAGTGTATGTGTGCTTTCATGCGCAAGGGTGCCTATTGTGTGTCTGTGTTTGCAGGCCTTTGGTTTATTGTGGGGGGGGGCGATGTGTGCGCACATCTTTAGCCACCTGCTCATGCCTCGGTTTTGGAGACTGTGTGCATGCTTGGTGGGTGTCTGTTGTCGTAGCACATGCGTGTGTATTTGGGTGATCATGTGTGCAAACTTGTGTGCTGAAAACACGTGTTGGTGTGTGTGCGTTGCATGTATATGTGTTGGCATGAGCTCATATGTGTGTGCGTGTCTGTTGGTGTGGAACCAGCGGTGTATGACTGTTTACTGATGACCGTGTGTGTTCCATGAGTGTCTCTGTACCATAGGGGCCAGGAGGTGGAGGGGCTGTACCGTAGGGGCTTTGTGTTTGTGTGTGTGTTTGTGTGTTTTCCTGGGGCCAATTATGTATTCTTCTGTACTGGAGAAGTTTTGTGTATGTTGTATGTGTCAGACTCTACATGCAAAAGTGTGTGTGTGGGTTGGGAATGTCAGCTCATATGCCAGTGAGCCAGTGACTTTGTGTGGAGTGCATGGGTGGGTGTTTGCGTGAGCAGTGAGTATGTTGGTGCGGAGCGGTGTGTATTTCTGTGTGACATAGACCATGTGTTTCTTTTTCCTGTGGTTATCCTGAGGGCAGGTATGTGTGTTTTTCGGTGAGGAAAAACTGTGTATGTATATGTGTGTAAACCCGTGTGTATTTGTTGTACGTGTGTTTGCGTGAGTTCTACGGTGGAGGGGCGTGTGTGATAGTGCTGGGTCATGAGTGTATGGCTGTGCCAGAGACCTTCTGTGAGTGTTGTGTGAGTTTTTGCGAGCGCAGCTATGTGTGTTTGTAAGGGCAAGTGGGCATGCATTTTTGCGTGATGCGTGTGTTTGTGTGTTATGTGATCTGAATGTGTGGACATGCATAACTGTGCATTTAAGTGGGTGTGTGTAGCCGCATGCATGCCTGTGGGCCACAGAGTGTGTGCATGTGTGTGTATGCACGTACATCTGTGGGAGAGAGAGAGAGAGAGCGGAGCCTGTCTGCATGGGCTTGAGTTTGCATGCGCGCGTGTGTCCATCGTCTTTCCTGTGTGTCAAGCCTGGGTGTGTGGGTGTGTGTTATGTTGGTGTGTATGCATAAGCTCATGTGTGTGTTGCGTGTCTCTGTGTGTTTCCAGTCTTGTGATTGTTAGAGTGTGTGGCAACCAGCGCATGCCTGTGTGTGGAGACCGTATGCATGTGTGTCTTGTGTCTACACATTTGCATGTGCACACGTGTGTAGGAGGGTGTGTGTAGGCCCCGGGGAAGAAAGGAGAGGGACTGCGGGATTTCAAGCTCCGCTGATCATGGAGAAAGGGGCTAGAGGCCGAGGGCAGCCACGTCCCTGCAGACACATAGGCCTCGTGTGCATTCCGTGGTTCTTCAGTGGTCTGTCTCCCCTCTCGATGCACAGACGCACAGGGGCCAAGGCAAGGAGGGAGGGGTGGGAGTTATCAGGCGGGTGTGAGGCACACCACCTATCTGTGCTGCTTGCACGGATGGTCCCAGGTGTGGGAAATAGCTAGGGGTTTCAGTCTCCTTCCCGGGCAGCACACCTCTTGTCATGTGGCCCCTCTCATCTTCCCTCCCCGACAAGCACAATGCCAGAAGTCTGTCATTGCACGAATATCACCTGGGAGTGGGAGTGGACGTGGACAGCATCCACATGAAGGCCGAACAGATGGAAACCAAGGTCCAAGACTGGGGACGCATATGAAATCCACACTGGGGGATAAGCGTAGAGAACTGGTTGGGGACTATGCATGGATAAATGTGTATGCTTCCCCCGACTGAGACGGTGGGGTGGGGGGCATGCAAGGAGACGCTGCTTGTCGGTGATGCCTGGAGAGACTGGCTTGCATTGGGGCCAGACCAACAGCCCCACGCCTAATCTGCTGCCTCGAAACCACATGGGCATTCTCTCACCTCATTTGTTGGCCAGCTCTGTGGACCTGATTGCCCGGCTAGTTGTGCTGCTCACGGTATCACCCGGCTGGCCTGGAGTGGGGAAGTTGAGAGTGGATGGGTTCTCCTCTAAAGGCCAGATGAGCCGGGAAACCCTTCCCGGTCATTCGTGCTATTGGCAGCATGCAACACAAGATCCTCTGTCTCTGGTGGTGAAGGCATTCGTGCTGCCTGTCCCCTGGGTGCTGTCTGAAGCTCCTTGCCACCTGGCCTTCCAAAGAGTGGGCCCGGAGGTCACTGACCCGGCGGACAGAAGACAACCTCAACATGCCTTAGCTATCCTTGGCATTACGCAATTTTATGAATCCCTAACGTGTGTGTGTGTGTGTGCGTGCGTGCACGCACGTGCGTGGGGCATGGCAGCTGTGTGGGCAAGGACCCCACAGAACATCAGAGTCTGACCAACCACAAGAAGTCGGGAGACATTCACCACTGGTGAGAGATGGGTAGACGAGTCTACGTGGTGCATTGCCTGCACAGGACAGAAATGGGGGAAAGGATCACCAGTGGCAGCTCTGGACAGTATCCAGCACATATCTGAAGGGACAGGAAAGGAGACATAAACAAGTTAAGAAGGGCTTTGTGTCTGTGTGTGGGTTTGTCCTTGGAGCCAGGACATGGCGAGGAGACAGTCTGCCTGTTGGGACCCTCCAACCTCTGATGTTTGGGATTGCCTGTGTGGTGTTGGTGTTCAGTATCGGGCAGGGTAGGGCAGGGCATGGCATGGGAAGACCCGAGGCAGGCTCTAGGAGGGGGCGGAAAAGGCAGACCTCTGTTCATGTGTGCCTTATTCTTCAGCTCATGGTACACAGGTGGCAAAGTGTCCTGGTGAGCGGGGCCTCCGTCGCTTCATTGGCTCCTGGTCCCGGTGCATTGACACTGCTTAGGGAGCTTGGCCCAGTACCCTTGCTCCTGGAAGCGGGCCCCTCACTGCTGTGATGCGGTCTCATGCATGCCTACAGTCAGGAGCACCGGAAAACCCACGTGTCCCAGGAGGATGAAGGAGGAGGCCATCCAACACGGTCCCTGTGGACCGTCGTCAACCCACGCCGCAACCCTGCCCACTGGGGACATGTTCGAGGAAATGTGAGGGAAGATAGATGTGAGTGGTGGAAGGCACCGTGGCTTTTTGAGAGGGCTGTGCCGGGGATCATGTTGTTTGTGTAGTGTGTGTGAGTTTGCATGGGCTCGTGTGTGTGTGTGGCAAGAGTGCATGCCTGTGGACAGGAGATCAGGTGTCTTGGTGTGTGTATCAGGAGGGTGTGTTTGCAGGTGCACAGGTGTGTGTGTTTGCGAGGCCATGTGTGTGTGCCACTGTGTCGGGACCCTGGGTATTTATGTGTTGCCTGGTTGCATGCCCAAGTATGTGTTGGGGTGTGTGGCCAAGTGTGCATTTTTGTGTGCCACAGACCTTGTGATTTGGCAGGTGTTTCCTGAGTGTTTGTTTGCACATGGATGGGCATGTGTGTGTGCGTGTGCGTGGCCAAGTGCACATAGCTGTGTGCGGGCACCGTGTGTGTTTCTGTTTCATGTATGTGCGTGTTTGCGTGTGTGCATATGTGTGTATGAGTGTGGCCATGTGTGCGTGCCTGTGTGCCAGCGATAGTATGTACTTCCCAGTGTTGTGTGTGTGTGTGTTTGTGTGGCACCAAAACATTGTGTGCCTGCATCCCGCAGGCACCCAGCCTCTGATACGAGCCCGCCTCTAGGCCTGAGCGCCAAATTTCCAACTGCCGGCTGCTTGAAGAACCTATGTGCTCACACCTCCAGCTCATTCCCTATGCTGAGACCGTGGCTCGGTGCTGAGGCTCGGGTCCACGTCCAAATGGAGAGCGAGGCGTGGTCCGGGGAACCTCAGGCCACCCTGGAATCCTGGACCACCTTAGTCCACAGAGAGGGTCATGAGGAGGCAGGGGCCGATGGGGAGGCAGGCACCTGAGGCGAGATTCGGGTGCCGAAGTCCCTATTTTAGGGGCGATGGCGGCAAATGCTGTACAGGTGCGCGAGGCCTGGCAGCGCATAGGCGAGCCTGGCCCAGGTGAGGAGTTGGTCGTCGTGGTGGAGTATATCATGGCAGTGGTGTAGGTCTTGGGGGCGGAAGACAAGGAGGTGGCACTTACCGAGCAGTACGAGAAGATGCAGGAGCTGCCGCCGGAAGTGCCAGTGCTGGTAACCGCGACAGCCGGGCTCCCTTGTCCCATCCCACCCCTGTGCCGAGAATCCCCCACTTCCCTCTGTGTTCCCGACCACTCCGTGGCCTCCCACAGCCACATGACCATTCTTGGAAATGGTACTGGGCCATGGGCTGGAGGCTCCTGAATCTCTAGGTGAGGATGAAGAGGGATCCCACAAGGACAGAGGACACCCTCATCCCAACTCGGCTATCTTTGCATTAAGCAATTTCATGAGTTCCTAATGTGTGTGTGTGTGTGTGTGTGCGCGCGTGCGCGCACGCCCGGGGCACGGCAGCTGTGTGGACGTGGAACCTGCAGAGCATAGTATGCTATGAGTATGACCAACCACAAGAAGTCGAGGAGGATTTCACCACAGTGAGAGATGGGTGGACGAGTCTTCGTGGTGCTTTGCCTGCACAGGACAGAAATGGGGGAAAGGATCACCATTGGCAGCTCTGGAGAGTATCCAGCACGTATCTAAAGGGACGGGAAATGAGACATAAACAATTGAAGAAGGGCTTTGCGACTGTGTTTGGGTTTGTCCTTGAGCCAGGACATGGTGAGTAGGCAGTCTTCCTGGTGGGACCCTCCAACCTCTGACATGTGGAATTGCCTGTGTGGCAGTGATGTTCAGCATGGGGATAGGGCAGGGTAGGGCATGGCATGAGGACACATGAGGCAGGCTCTTGGAGGAGGGCGGAAAAGGCAGATCTCTGTTAATGGGTGGCTTATTCTTCAGCGCAGGGCACACAGGTGTGGTAGGGTCCTGGTGAGCGGGGCACTCGTGGCCAGGTGGCTCCTGGTTCCGGCGCTTTGACACCACTTAGGGAGCTTGGCCAATTACCCTTGCTCCTGGAAGCGGGCCCCGTGTGGCTGCAATGCGGTCTCATGTATGCGTCCAGTCAGGAGAACCGCAAAACCCTTGTATCCTGGGAGGACCAAAGAGGAGGCCATCTCACACGGTCCCTGCGTACTCCTGTCATACCGGGCTGCAAAACCCACCCCCTGGGGACAGTTCGAATGACGTTTGAGGGAAGGCAGGTGTGAGAGGTGGAAGGCACTGTGGCTTTTTGAGTGGGCTCTGTGTGAGGGAGTTCTGCGTTTGGCTGTGTTAGTGTGCGCGTGTGTTCGTTTGTGTGTCTCTGAGTGCGCGTGCGACCACCTGAGTATGCCTCTGTGCCAGGGATCATGTTGTTTGTGTGGTGTGTGTGAGTTTGCATATGTGCACATGTGAGTGTGGCAAGAGTGCATGCCTGTGGACTGGAGACCATGTGTCTTGTTGTGTATATCAGAAGGATGTGTTTGCACGTGCATGGATGTGTGTGTTTGCGAGGCTACATGTGTGTGCCACTGTTGGGGATCCTGGGTCTTTATGTGTTGCCTGGTTGCATGCCCAAGTATGTGTTGGGGTGTGTGGCCAAGTGTGCATTTTTGTGTGCCACAGACCTTGTGATTTGGCAGGTGTTCCCTGAGTGTTTGTTTGCACATGGATGGGCCTGTGTGTGTGTGTGTGTGTGTGTGTGCGTGGCCAAGTGCACATACCTGTGTGTGGGCACCATGTGTGTTTCTATTTCATGTGTGTGCGTGTTTCCCTGCATGCATTTGTGTGTCTGTGTGTGGCCATGTGTGTGTGCCTGTTTGCCGGTGAGAGTGTGCTTCCCAGTGTAGGGTGAGTGTGTGTTTGTGTGTGTTTCTTGTGCATGTCAGTGTGTGTTCCTGTCAAGTGTGCATGCCTGTGCACTGGATATTCTATGTGTTGGGTGTGTGTTTCCTGTGTCTTTGCCCACGCATGGTGGTCTGTGTTGTGCGGCCAAGAGTGATTGCCTGTGTGCAGTGACACTGTGTGTGTGTTGCGCGGTGTGTGTGTTTCCCAGTGCACGTGAACATGTGTGTGCATGTGAACAGAAATCTGCCTGGCTGTGTGTGCAAGTCCATGGGGGTATGGCATTTGTGTATTTTCAGGTGCACCTGGGTGTTTGACTTTCTGTGGGGCTACATATGTATGGAAATGTTTCAGAGAACTTCCATGTCAGGGTTGAGTGTATGTGTGCTTTCACGCGCAAGAGTGTCTGTTGTATTTCTCTGTGTTTGCAGGCCTTTCAGTGATTGTGTGTGGGGGGGTGGACATTTCTTTAGCCAACTGCTTATGGCTGTGTGATACTTGGTGTGTGTGTGTGTAGCATGAGCACATGTGTGTGTATTAGGGTAGTCATGTGTGCACACCTGTGTCCCGAAAACAAGTATGGCACTGTGTGCATTGCATGTATGTGTGTTTGCATGAGCTCATGTGTGTGTGCATGTCTGTTGTTGCGGGACCAGCAGTGCATGCCTGTGTAATGAGGACCCTTGTGTTCCTTGAGTGTTTCTGTGCAGTATGCGCCGTGTGTGTGTGTGTGTGTGTGTGTGTGTGTTTTCGGTGACAATTTTGTATTCTTCTGTACTGGAGAAGGGTTGTGTATGTTGTGGATGTGGGATTACCCGTGGCAAAGTGTGTGTGTGTGTTGGGAATCTCACCGCATATGCCACAGAATAGAGAGCCCAGAAATGGACCCTCAACTCTATCATCAACTAATCTTTGACAATGCAGGAAAGCATGTCCAATGGAAAAAAAGACAGTCTCTTCAATAAAGGGTGTTGGGGAATTTGGACAGCCAAATGCAGAAGAATGAAACTGGACCATTTCCTTCCAACACACAAAAAAATAGAGACTCCAAATGGTTGAAAGACCTAAATGTGAGACAGGAGTCCATCAAAATCCTAAAGGAGAACACAGGTAGCAACCTCTTCAACCTCAGCCGCAGCAACTTCTTCCCAACAACATCACCAAAGGCAAGGGAAGCAAGGGCAAAAATGAACTATTTGGATTTCATCAAGATAAAAAGCTTTTGCACAGCAAAAAAACAGTCCATAAAACCAAAAGACAACCGACAGAATGGGAGAAAATATTTGCAAACAACTTTTCAGATAAAGGGCTAGTGTACCAAATCTATAAATAACTTATCCAACTCAACACCCAAAGAACAAATATCCAATCAAGAAATGGGCAGAAGACATGAACAGACATTTTTCCAAAGAAGACATTCAAATGGCCAACAGACACATGAAAAAGTGCTCAACATTGTTCGGCATCAGGGAAATCCAAATCAAAACCTCAATGAGATACCACCTCACACCCGTTAGAATGGCTAAAATGAACAATTCAGGAAACAACAGATGTTGGCGGGATTGCAGAGAAAGGGAACCCTCCTATACTGTTGGTGGGAATGCAAGCTGGTGCAACCACTCTGGAAAAGAGTATGGAGGTTCCTCAAAGAGTTGGAAATAGAGCTAGCATAGTATCCAGGAATTGCACTACTGGGTATTTACAAAAAGATACAAATGTAGGGATCCGAATGGGGATGTACACCCCAATGTTTATAGCAGCAATGTCCAGAATAGCTAAAATGTGGAAAGAGTAAAGATGTCCAACGACAGATGAATGGATAAAGAAGAGGTTGTATATATAACAATGGAATATTATGCAGTCATCAAAAGGAATGAGATCTTGCCATTTGCAACGACGTGGATGGAACTGGAGGGTGTTATGCAGAGTGAAATATGTCAATCAGAGAAAGACATGTATCATATGACCTCACTGAAATGTGGAATTCTTAACGTCATGAAACAAACTGAGGGTTGCTGGAATGATGGGGGGTGGGAGGGATGGGGTGGCTGGGTGATAGACATTGGGGAGGTTATGTAATATGGTGAGCACTGTGAATTGTGCAAGACTGTTCAATCACAGATCATACTTCTGAAACAATGCAATATACGATAAGAAAAAACCAGAAATAGATAGCAGGAGGGGAAGAATGAATGGGAGCAAGTTGGAGGGGGAGACAAACCATGAGAGATGATGGACTCTGAGAAACAAACTGAGGGTTCTAGAGGGGAGGGGGGTGGGGGGATGGGTTAGCCTGGTGATGGGTATTAAAGAGGGCACATTCTGCGTGGAACACTGAGTGTTATGCACAAACAATGAGTCGTGGAATGCTACATCAAAACTAATGATGTAATGTATGGTGATTAACATAACAACAAACAATTAAAAAAACAAAAAGAAAAAGAATTTAAGGCTGGTGGTGTCGTGCCTGCGGCTGGCAGCTCCATGTTCATAGTCCCAAAACCACTGGACTGGAGTGGAAGGAGAGGCCCTATATCCTGCAGGAAGGGAAAATTCAGGAGTGGCTCTCCACGGCCTAGGACCCATGGCCTCTCACCCTCTCTCCCACTCAACCTCCCAGCCTTTCTCCATCCTGGGGCTGGTCCCACCCCCACCCCCACGCAGGGACCCCCACGCACCTCCCCTCCCGCTCCCAATTGACCCCCTGCCCGCCCCCAGCACCCTCGAAGCTCAAGCCCACTCTTTCCGCCAATGTTAAGGTGATACTCCGTAAATATCACTTTGTTCTGGAAGTAAGGGTTGTTCTCAATGAAAAACATCAACCTGCAGCGGTACTTGGGACGGCACAATTCCCCCACCTGCCCGCTGAGGAAAGAGGAGGGCATGTGGGAACGTGGCCTCTACGTGTCCCGAGCTGCTTGCCTGGCTGCCACGCTGAACCACTTTGCTGGGGACCTCCTGCTCAAACCCCGCTCCCACTGGGCCTCCCCCAGGCTCTGTCTCCCAGGACTGACCTCCAAATTGGTCATGTAGCTGAGCACGTGTCTGTCCTGGTCACCCGTCACGGCTGATATCTTGGGGTGATTCAGGATCTGCCTTGGGTCAAGGAGCCTCGCCTGCACGTGCTACATAAGATGAGCCAAGAGCAACCCACTCCTTCCCGGCTGAGAGCAAGTGTCCCAAACAGCGCCATGTACAGAAAAACCAGACACTGCCTCCCTCCAAAAGTCCTCAGCTCCTGCCCTTTCTTCCCACCTGCTCAACCCTGAGAAGTCCCTTGGCTTCCAACAACTCTGAGGCTCCCTGCCCCTGACACGGCAAGGCCGAGGGCCTGATTGCTCTCTCTTCCCATGTCCCGCTGGTGTGTGCATATGGCATGCAGGGAGTCACTGCTTTGGATGGCTCAATGTGCTGGGTCCCATTCTCACGGCTGTGTTTGCTTGTGTGTTTGCCTGAAGCCCCTTGACTTTGAGGGGCCTCCTCTGCCCAGAGGGGGCGACACGGGTCACCTGGAGGAAGGCTTCACACCCACGGCACAAAGGAGTGGTCCTGGCAGAGTCAGCAAGAGAGGGAGGGAATGAGCTAGGTGGGGGCAGGAGGGAAAGCAAAAGAGAGAGAGAGGGACAGAGAGACCCCACACCGGGAGGAAGGGACACAGAGGGAGGGCAGAGAGGACAGAATGTGAGGGCGGGCGAGGACACAGAGGGCGAGAGACAGACAGGGAGGAAAGGTGCGTGTTGGCGCCTGGGCCTGCGGCCTCGGCCTGGCTGTGTGGGGCCTGCGGAGACACAGAGTTTGCAGCACCCCAGCAGCGCCGCGTCTGGGTTCCCGTGGTCTGCCAAAGCCAGGCAGCCCGCTGACTGACTTGCAACCCGCGAGCAGACGACATTGTGGATCTGCCCTGAACCCTTTGAAAACCACGCAGGCTCTGAAGGACAGGGAAGGGGGAAAGGCAGTCTTTCCGTCTGCCCCATGTACCCAGCAAACATTTACCTCTAATATCTGCCCTGAGCCAAGCGGGCTTTGTGCTACACTACTTGTGGAAGAGTGTTGACCGGTGTTCCCTGAACCCCGCAAGGTTGTTGGGAGTGTGTTGCAGCCGCAAAGCTTCGGCCGGCAGCTTCTGCACAGACACGGTCCGGACAGGTCTCAGCCCCAGCGTTCTCACCCCCGCCGCGCCCCGCCTTCCTCTGCTGTGCATTGTAGGGATCGTGGGCCCACTCCCACCCGGGAAGGGGGCGAAGAGCCCTTCCCCCCAGCGCTCATGGCCATGGCCGTGGCTCTGCTGCTGCCCTCCTCGCGGTGATCCTCTACAGCAGCCGAGCCCCACCAACCGGAGGAAGGATACGGCCTGGGATGCACTGGATATGATGGTCCTCCGGCGAGCCAGGTGAGAACTCTGCTTCTGATTCATCCTGCGCTTGGGCCGCAAGTAGGGCCTGGTAGCTTGGGCATCCACGGAGCTGAGCGCCAACTGCACAACCTCCAGCGCGGCCAGTGGGGACCAGGCTGGCTCGGGACCCAGCACTGGCCCTTCCTGCCGCAGCTTCTGCAGCTTCTCGTCCTGCTCTGCTTGTGCCACCTTCTCGTCGTCCACCGCCACGACCTCCACCACCGCCATGATATCCTCCACCACGACCACCAAATCCTCCACTGGGCCGGCCTCGCCTCTGTGCTGCCAGGCCTTAGCCTCCTGCGCAGCCTCTGCCGCCATGCCCCCCGCACCTAGGGCCTGCGGCGCCCCCGCCTCGCCCCAGGCGCCTGCCTTCCCACAGGCCCCCACCTCACGACCCGCTCCGCGGACTAAGGTGGTCCAGGATTCCGGGGCAGCCCCGCCTTCCCCGGACCCGGCCTCGCTCTCCATGGGGCCATGGACCTTAACCGCGGCAGCCACGGAGGGAAGGAGCTGGAGGGGCGAGCACGCGGCTCCCACAAGCGGCCAGCAGGTGGAGCTCGGGCGCCCACGGCTGGAGGGAGGCACCTAGCAGAAGCCCTGGGCCTGGGGGACGCATGCGCACAAGCCTTGGGGCCTGATGGTGTCTGGGTGGCGGGGCTTGGGGGGGGCGCATGTGGCTTTGGCGGCATGGAATCCGGCCTCTTGCCCAGGATGCTGACCGGCCCGGGAAACCAACCAGTGTAGCAGCGGTGGGAGTGTCCGCACCCGGCCCCGCCTCTCGCCACGCGGGAGCCTGTCCCCATGTGCATCTCCTCAGGGTTGGCGTCCGTGCCTGGACCCTGGCCATCTTCTTCGCTGACACCTCCCAGGCCATTCCCGGGAGGTCCCTGCTATCACAAACCTCGTGTTCACCTTCTCTTCATTTCCCCTGGGGACACGCTACTGGCACCAGGGAATTCAAACCCAGCGGCTCAATAGCGTGACCTCCCCCCGCCCGGAAGCCTCCCTCGGCCCCTTCTTAGTCACGCCGGGGCGAAGCCCTGAAGTCATCAGCTGGTGCTCCAACCACTGCCACATGGCTTTCCCCCAGTTCACGGCCCAGTGCGGGAGGGAGTCAGGAGGCGGCCCAGGAGGATCCGGAATGCAGGAACGTCCCCGCCCCAACTACACGCCTCTCCAACATAGAGAGGTACCGCACACAGATATTTGGCCTCAAATTAACAAGGAGCCAAGGTCCGAGGCCACCTCCGTGCTTACACAATGACTGGCACAGCCCTGGTGAGGTCTGTGACTGGGACTTGGTGCCATGCTAATGGGCCGGCCAGGTAGCCTGAAGGGTAACTCTGGGTGTGTTCTTTCGTTAAACCCACAGGTAGGACTCCGTCCCACCATACTTTCCTCTGCCGGGCCCTTCATCTTTGCTTTCTCCCTCCTTGTCTGACTTCCGCGCTCCCTTTCCCTGTGTCTGCCTTCCCGCCTCACCATAACTGCCAGGGATGTCCGAGCTCCAGCATAATGGTCCACGGAGCCTGCTTTTGTCCGCCTTCCTGAGGAGCTGCGGCTGTCTCGGCTGCCCCAGTTCTGCTGCAAGTTCTTCCTTGGTCTGTCTGTCACTGAGTGGAGTGCCAGCCAGGGAGGAGATGCCAAAGTGAGCACTGAGCGCACACTCTGCCCTTTCTCCGGTGCTCACCAGGTCCTTCGCGACAGTCCCACATCTCATGCCGGTCCGCTGCAGGGAGGCATGCTGGAATGTGTACGATGCACGCTGCATGAGTTTCGAGGAAGGCCCAGTCGGGTATGGCATGGCTGAGGGCGTTTGTTTTGCATCGTGGGAGGGCCTCCCGTCTGTAAGAGCAATGGGTCCGGCCGCCTGTGGCAAGAGGGGGGGATTTTGACGGGAAAGGGGCCGGAGGAGCCTCCTTGGGGTGAAGTGCAGCGTTCTGGGTGGTAGCGCATCACCGTTTCAAACTCTACTTGTCAACGGAAACGAGGGACCCTGTACGGATAACAATGCCCGGCCGTTTGCGGGGGAGAAGAACAATTTTCTGAGACTGTTCCTGACACAGCCCAGACTGTGGGTTTACTGCTACAGGCCAAACCGAATTAGCTCTTGTAAACTTGCCCAAGACACTAAAGGAGGGTTCCAAGGAAATAGTGCACCAAAAACAGCGCATCCTTGGAGTTGGAGAAGACTGGAGGCGGGGCCTTGACAGGGAGAGGGGGAAGAGCGGGAGCAGCGTAGAGAAAGAGAGGAGGAGAGAGGGTGGGAGAGGGAGAGAAACAGGGATGGAGAAGAAGGGGTGAGAGGGAGAGAGGAGGGCAGAGGAGTAGGGATGCATGGGGCAGGGTGGGAGGGTGAGAGAGAGAGGGAGGGAGCGAGGACAGGCGGAGGAAGGGAGGGAGGCTGAATTCTATACATTGCAAAGCCTACAGCCTGAAAGGAAACTTTCCTCCCTGGACGTCAAGAGGAGATCTGAAAGCACCCGTGGACCTGCAGACAGATCCCACGAGGTCATGCGGGGTGAGATGGAGAGGCAAAGCCCCAAAGAGATGAAGTGAAGGGCTTCTCTGAGCTCTGTGGGAAACCCTCATGCCCACCACTGACATGCACGAGTTGGGAACGCCAGAGAGAGGTGGGAGGGATTTAGTCATGCAGCAATTGCACAAACGCCTAAGTGATAGCGCTTTGCACGTTGGCCCACAATACTCACTGCACATTCAAGGAGCCCAAAGCACTCATAGAGGAAGGCACACTCCAAAGAGAAGCCCAGGGCAGTGGATCAGCAAGACAGAGACGCGTCTCTCGGCAGCCTACAGAGGTCGACCGACTCACCACACACCATGATGCTCAGGGAGAGGAAGAGCCAGCCTCCCCTTCGGATGCACGGAGGCCAGAAGGCAGTGCGTCATACGTTCAACAGGTTCAGAGAAAAACTACTGTAACATGCAGGCGATGTTCAGCACCAATGACCCAGAAAATGTTCACAAGACATAAGGAGATGTAGTGGAAGAATGAGCCCATGGGTCGGGAGGGGTGGGGTGGGATGGAGGTGGGAGGCGGGGCTCTGTGCTAAGGGGAGTCCAGCCTGCCGAAATGAAGCAGGTCCCTGAGTCCATTAAGTCAAGCTGCTAGCCTGAAATAAGGCATCCCTGTAGAGTACATGCATAACAAACACCAGAGCAGGATTTGAGTATGGAAGTACTTTGGGTTGCCTATCTGGTCCCAAAGACAAATGCATCCAAGCAGGCATCCGTTTGCATTCCTTGGCTGAGAATGCACAGGGCTGTCTCTTGTATGCTGTATGAAGCCATTCCCTGGAGTCATGACAGATAGCCGGGAGGAGGCCCCTCGTGCCTTATGCCAACCAAGTCGTGTTATTGCACAAACTGTGTCCCCCCAGGCTAAGGTGTTCACTGCAACTGTGACTGGGTAGAGAACCGAAAATGTGCATTCATCGTAGATGCGGTAAAGCACTGTGCTTAAATGAAAGAAGCCAGCCCCAGAAGGAGGCCTCTGGATGGGACCACCCATGGGTGCGGAAGCTGAAATTTAAGTCCGAGGCGTGCAAGCGACCAGAGGGGAGAGTTGAGGATATGGGGTGAACGGGGTGGCGGGGAGGGGCGTGGGGGAAGGGCACAAGGGGGAGGTGTTGGCCCGAGGGTATGAAGACTCAGGTCCGCCAGGCGCAAGAGTTCTGCAGACCCAAGGTGCCCGAGGCCCGCAGTAAACCGTACGTGGCTGTGTCCCTAGCGCGTGGATAAGCCAAGCATTTGCAGAGAGATTTCAGAACAAAGGGGTCAGGAAGGACCCCGTGGACGTGACGGACACCGGCACGTCCCTGACGCTACCCTGCGAACCTCCCTCATGCACAGGGCACAACTAACTTCTCCTAGGCCGAGCGGACATCAATCCAGCGGTGTCAAAGATGTCAGCGTTCACGTGTCCCGAAAACATGAATCAGACACCAGAGGAGGAAGTAACGGAGGAACTGAGGATGGGAAAGGGCACGGGGTACGCAGAAACCAAGTAGTGCAACGGCGGACGCTAATCTGCCCTGGTCAGTAAAGAGGGTAGGCAGCAACCCGGTAAGGTCTGCACGACAGCAGAACGTTCTGCCTTTGAAAATCTGCCCATGTCTATGGTCCATGAATGAGACTGACCTTTTAGGCCCGAGGCCACAGAGCGGTTGGAAGAGGGAGGACAGAGAAAGAGGAGTGACCTTATGCCCTAAGCGAGGCCGCTGAGATCCTGCCCCACGCTGACCGGTGGTACAGTGCGTGGCTGCTTGTCTGTACCCAAGGAGGCGTCACCGTGCATGACACGGTATGGGCAGAGAATGACTCCTAGGGGCTCACCAACGATTAGTAACTCACTGCCCCCACCCCGAAACCCTCCTGCCCTTTGGAGGAGGACAGGATTCCGATCCTGAAATGGAAGGAACGGGGTCCAATCCACAGGCAGACAGACTAAGAAATAGGAACTCTCAGAGCAGACACAAGTCAGGCCAACAGCCCGGCAGCTGGAGCAAAGCAGCGAGACTTGCAAAGCCGAAGGCACTTATGGGAGCGCAGGTGTGCCCGTCCGGGGCTCAGGCACGGAAGCAAGAACCAAGACGTGACGGCACAGGCAGGGCCAACCCTAGACACGCCAAGGCAAGGCACACTCAGGAAGACACAGAAACACGGGCAAAGTGGAACAACCACGATCCAACCTTTACGCAGTCAAGTGCTCAAAGAAATGGAGAGGCCAGGGACTGAAGCACGTGGTTCAGAACCATGGAGCCAGAATGCTTCTGAATTCCTGAGGCGGTCCTCTCCGATCAGGTTGCACTCTGGGTTACAGGAGTTTTGTTCCCTTAGTGCCCGGGGTCTTGGCCGCGCTGCTTCGAGGAAGGAAGAGGTAGACCAGATGAAGAGCCCTGGGCAGCAGGGCAAATTTTATTGAGCCAGAGTACAAAGCACCGTGAGACGGCTGCTGGGTTCCCGTTCAGACTTGGGTGTTCGTATATGCTCTTTCCAGGACCTTGAGAGTGGGCCCCCTGTGGATTTGCTGCCAAGGTGTTGCCATTCAGGGCTTGGATCACGCACCTGTCTCCCGTGCTGATGGGTCTTGTGGGCTGACATCTGGAGATTTAGTGCCTCAGCTTGTGACAGCGACTGATGTTTCATGGTTAGTGGCTTTGTTTCGGGCCGTACTGCAAATGTCACCCCTGCAGAGCCTGCTAGACAAGATGCTATTGTGTTCTTGTCCAAGCAGTCAAACAGGACGCTAGCGCGGTTTTTGTCTGAGCTGTCCCGGCTCCCCGCTTACCTGTTGTGGACCCTGGCCCTGACGCCCTCAGTGTCCAATTGACTCCTGACACCTTGTGCTCCCTGATCTCCCAAAGCATCCCCCCCCCCACCGCCTCACCCTTCTCTCTGGGCTGGGCCTCAACGTCACACCGTTCCCTGAGCGCTGGCCAGAGATGCTAAGAGGGGGCCCTGTGCCCACCTCTCCCCCTAATCTTTACGTCCTCAGCAACACCCTACCAAACGGCACAAGGGTAGAGGACTACCCTGCGGGCCCCTGAAATGTCCCAGCCTAGGACCCCTTCAGAGCATGTGCCAACATGGGAGCTGTCCCGCTCCCGCTGCAGATTTTGATGTTACACTTTCATCTGAGCCGCTCAAGCAGAGCCAGTGGCCAGCAGGCGGTTACCCCGGCATTTACAGACCAAGAAGCTGAGAAGGCCAGTCTCCCCCGTAGTACAAGAGAGCCAAGCCTTCCCTCCTAGAGCCTCAGGTGCATCCGCACACCCTGAAAGGGGCAAGGCTAGGGCCCACAGATCATCAAATCCACAACCTGACTCCAGACAGGCGATCTGTCCTGCATATTGAAAGGGACAAGGAGCATCCGTGCAGTTTGACTGCCAAAACCTCTGCCGGGAAAGGGCCGCCGCACTTCCCAGAAGTTGTGGAGAGGGGAGCCTCATGGGGTGGGGCACGGTGGGTGGCAGAAAACTTAGTACCACCCCGTCACCCTCTGGGCTGCTGCCCTTGTAGCCACTTTAGCTGGGGATGGAGAAGAGCCCCGTGGGGCAAACACTCATATCTCCCTACTCTACTGGCAGCGACTGGGTCTCCGCCAGCTTCCCTAGTCAGAGGCATCTCAGGAAAGCAGACGACTGCTTGGGGGAGGAGCACCCCAGGGGCTCACCTCACCGCCTTCCGGGTGCAGCTTGCAACAGGTGCTCTGTGTGCTCCAGGTCTTTCCATGGACCTACACACAGAAGCCTAAGGGATATCAGCCCCAGAATCATCATGGGATAGACAGCCCACGGGTGCATGGCCTGGCCCTTGCACTTACCAACCGTGCTACCCCGACCCCTCCCCTCTGATTGTCTGCAGTCTGGTGGACCCCAAATCAGGGCCCTAGGGAAACAGGGGGCTAGGGATCCTGGGGAAGCGTGGGTGCGTCAATGTGTGAGTGTCCGGATATGTGAGTGAAGGAGCCTGTGGGTGGGTGGGTGGGTGGGTGAGTGATTGTGTGCCTGAATGAGGGACTGAGTGGGCATATGTAAGGGTATGTGTGTAAGTGAAGGAGTGGTTGTGTGGGCGGTGAGTGAGAGTATGTCTGTCAGTGTGTGGGAGTGCCTAAATTGTGTGTGTGTGAGGGGGTGAATGATTGTGCACCTGAGTATGCATGTAAGAGTGTGTGTGTGCATCTTTCCCCACAGATTAGACCCTCGCCCTGGCTCCTGTGCCCAAATGAGTGGGTCATCCTTCCTACCTTCCCACCTCACTCTGTCCCGTCTCCCACCATCCCTCCATAAAGCCTGATCCACACGCACTATCATTGCTGCTGGTCCTGAGAGGCTCACCTGTCAGCAAGTGCCTGTGTGCGTTCATAGGACCAGGAGGAGCATCAGCCCTGGGTTCTACTGAGTAATAAAACTTGGGTTCTCCCCCTGCCTCCCCCATGGCGTGTGCAGTGGATGTGTCTGAGGACACCCACCAGGGAGCATCCCTGGACGACTGTCATCACCATCCAGCAAACCTGGGTCCTGGACACGTTCGGCCCTGTCTTGTCGCTCCTTTTCCTTGAACTCTCTCATTCCCCAGGGAAGAAAAGGGCCCCAGCTAGATGGCCTTGGTCTCATTTCCTCTCCCTACCCAGCAGCCCCACAGCCCCAGGGGAAGGACCTCTGTCCCCTGGGATGCAGTCCCCAGGCATGTGTTACTTAACCCACTCGGCAAGCATACAGTCCCAGCCATTCCACAGGCTGGGGATGCCCAGGCAGAGAAGTCAAACACCCACACAAGGCCGATGTGCTCACGCACTCCACCAACCCCCTTCCAAAATGGGAGCACACGCACCCAAGCGCCAGTGTGCATGCCCACACACACACACACACAAATACATGGTCCCTACCGCACAACGACACTCAAGGAACAAACACGGTCGTCAGTACACAGGCCTACACCGCTGGTCCCGCAACCACAGACATGCACACACACACGAGCATATGCCAACACACATACAAGCAATGAACACACAGCCACATGTGTTTTCGGCACCCAAGTTTGCACACATGAACACCCAAATACACATGCACTTGCTAAGACAACACACACTCAACAAGCATGCACACAGTCTCCAAATCTCCACACATGCACACACACACACAATCACCCAAAGGCCTGCAAACACAGACACACAACAGACGCCCTTGCGTATGCAAGCACACATACACTCAACTCTCACATGGAAGGTCTCTGGCACACGTCCACACATATGGAGCCCTGCAGATAATCACAAATCCAGGTGCACCTGAAAACACAGACACACGCCATACACGCATGGACTAGCACACACAGCCAGGCAGAATTCTGTTCACATGCACACACACGTTCACGTGCACTGGGAAACACACACACCATGCAATACACACAAGGTTCCCGCACAGAGGCATGCACACTTGGCCGCACAAACACAGACCACTGTGCGGGGGCAATGTCACACTCAGGAAATACACACCTAACACATTTGATCTCCAGTGCACAGCCATGCACACTTGACAGGAACACATACTGAGGTGCACAAGAAACACACAGAAACACACACTCACACAACACAGGGGAAATCATATTATCACTGGCACACACACACACATGGCCACACACATACACACATACGCACACATGTAAAGCCACACACACATGAAATAGAAACACACATGGTGCCCGCACAGTTATGTGCACTTGGTCACACACACACACACACACACACACACACACGCAGATCCTTGTACAAAAACACACTCAGGCAACACCCACCAACTGACAACGTCTGTGGCACACAAGCATGCACACGTGGCCACACACAACATGTATGTGGGCATGAAAAAAGCAACACATAAACACCCAGAGTCCCTACACAGTGGCACACACATGTGGCCTCGCAAACACAACACCCGTGCACCTGCAAACACACCCTCCTGATACACACAACAAGACACATGGTCTTCGGTCCAGAGGCATGCACACTTGCCACACACACACGTGTGCATGCAAACTCCCATACACCGCGCACACACACACATGATCGCCGGCACAGAGTCATGTTCAGGTGGCCGCACGTGCAAGAAAACACACACACACACACACACACACACGCAAACACACGCACAGCTGACGGCAGACCTACCTCACCCAGCCCACTCCCAAAGCCGCATTGCCTTCCACCACTCACATGAGCCTTCCCTCACACGTCCATGGATCTGTCACCTGTGAGCAGGTTTTGTGGTGTGGGACGGCGTAGGTCCGCAGGGACCACGAGGGATGGTCTCATCCTTAGTCCTCTTGGGACATGTGTGTTTTGCTGTTCTCCTGACTGAACGCATGCACAGCACTGCATCACTACATTGTGGGGCATGCTTCCAGGAGAAAAGGTACTAGGCCAAGCTCCCTAAGTGGTGTCAATGTGGAGGGACCAGGAGTCACCACACCACGATGGCCCCACTTGCGAGGACCCTTCCCCACCTGTGTGCCCTGACCTGAAAAATAAGACACCGTGAACAGAGCTGCCTTTTCCTGTCCTCCTCCTAGATGCTGCCTAGGATGTGCTCATGCCATGCACCTCCCTGCCCTGCACCCACGCTGAACATCGCCGCCACTCATACAATCCAACACTTCAGGAGTTGGTGGTTCCCACCAGGCATTTGCCTCTTTGCCATGTCCTGGGACCAAGAACAAACCCACACACAGACGCAAAGCCCTTCTTAACTTGTTTATGTCTCCTTTGCCATCCCTTCAGATATGTGCTGGGTGAATATGAGGGAGCATTGCACTTGACCAACGCCAGTCCAAAAGCTTCAGCCGAATGGTCAGGCAGTTTCCTCTGCACGGGAAGTAACCGAAGACTGTAGCCGGGGTGAAACATAGGGCAGATTGAGGCACCAGGAGTCCTGGAAAAATATTGAAAGGTTGATAAAGAAGGTCAAGTGTGCTTGTGTGTGTGTGTGTGTGTGTGTGTGTGTGTGTGTGTGTGTGCGCGCGCACGCGCGCACGTGACTGCGGGTGCTCAGGTGCGCACGCTCCCCTTAGTGGAAGGGGTTCAGGGGAGTGCCTGAGCACATCGGCCTCGTGTGGGTGTTTGACTGCTATAGATGAGCATCTCCAGCCCGTGGAATGGCTGGGCCCAGAGAGCTAGGTCACACACACGCAGGGACTGCATCCCAGTGGGCAGAGGTCTTTCCCCTGGGGGTGCAGGGGCGCTGAGTAGGGTGAGGAAATGAGACCAAGGCCAGCTACCTGGGGCTCATCTCTTCCCTGGGGACATAAGGGAGTTCAAAGAAGGAGAGCGACAAGCCAGGGCCGAACGTATTCAGGACCCAGGTTCGCTGGATGGTGATGACAGTCCACCAGGGATGCTCCCTGGTGGGTGTCCTCAGACACATCCACTCCACACGCCACGGGGGAGACAGGGGGAGAACCCAAGGTCCTTTATTCAGTTGTACCCAGCACCGTTGCTATTCCTGGTCCTAGAAATGCACACAGGCTCTTGCTAACAGGGTAAGCCTCTCAGGACCAGCAACAATGATAGTGAGTGTGGGTCAGGCCGTATGGAGGGACGGTGGGAGAGGGGACAGAGTGAAGTGGGAAGGTAGGAAGGATGGCACTCTCATGTGGGCACAGGAGCCAGGGGAGGGTCTAATCTGTGGGGAAAGACACACAGACACACACACAGACACTCTCATATACACACTCAGGTGCATAATCACTCACCCCCCACACACACTCTTTCAGGCACTCCCACACACTGACACACTCACGCTCACTCACCGACCCCACACACACTCCTTCACTGACCCACATCCCCTGACATACGCCCACTCGGTCCCTCACTCAGGCACACAATCACTCACCCACCCACCCACAGGCTTTCACTCACATGCCCTGACACTCACACACTGACCAACCCACGCTCCCCCAGATTCCCTAGCCCCCTGTTTCCCTAGGGTCCTCGTTAGGGGGTCCACCAGATTGCAGACAGTCAGAGGGGAGAGGCAGGGGTAGCACGGTTGCTAAGTGCAAGGGCCGGGCCAACCTCGCGTGTGCTATCTGTCCCATGATGACTCTGGGGCTGATATCCCTTAGCCTTCTGTGCGTAGGTCCATGGAAAGACCTGGGACATACAGAGTACCTGTCGCAAGTTGCACCTGGGAGGCGGTGAGGTGAGCCCCTGGGGCGCTCCTCCCCGGAGCGGATGACTGCTTGCCTGAGATGCCTCTGCCTAGGGAAGCTGGCAGAGGACTGAGTCCGCTGCCAGTAGAGTGGGAGATGTGAGTGTTTGACCCATGGGGCTCTTCTCCATCCCCAGCTAAGTTGGCTGCAAGGGTAGCAGCCCTGTGGGAGACAGGGGAATACTAAACTTCCTGCCCCCCACCGCGCCCCACCCAGTGAGACTGCCCTCTCCACAACATCTGGGAAGTGCAGCGGCTCTTTCCCAGGGGAGGGTTTAGCAGTCAAACCTCAACCATGCTTCTTGTCCCTTTCAATATGCAGGACGGATCGCCTGTCCAGCGTCAGGTTGTGGATTTGATGATCTGTAGGACCTAGCCTTGCCCCTTCCAGGGTGGGCGGAGGCATCTGAGGCTCTAGGACGGAAGGATTGGCTCTCTAGGACTGCGGGGGACACTGGTCTTCTCAGCTTCTTGGTCTGTAAGTGCCGGGATACCCGCCTGCTGAACACTGGCTCTACTTGCGCGGCTCAGATGAACGTGTGATGTCAAAATCCACAGCAGGAGCAGGACAGCTCCCATGTTGGCTCATGGTCTGAAGGGGTCCTAGGCTGGGCCATTTCGGGGACCGCAGGGTAGTCTCTACATTTGTGCTGTTTTGGAGGGTGTGGCCAAGGACTAAAAGCTTGTGGGGAGAAGTGGGCACTGGTCCACCACCTCTTAGCATCTGTGGGCAGCGCTTGGACAACGGCATGACGTTGAGGCCCGGCCTGGAGAGAAGGGTGAGGCATGGTTTGGGGCAGATGCTTTGGGAGATCAGGGAGCCCCAGACGTCAGGACTCAATTGGACGCTGAGGACGTCAGGGCCAGAGTCCCCAACAGGAACACGGGGGGCCAGGACAGCTCAGACAAAACCGGGCTAGCGTCCCATTTGACTGCTCAGACAAGACCAGGATAGCATCCTGTCTAGCAGGCTCTGCAGGGGTGACCATTGCAGCACGACCTGAAACAAAGCCAGTAACCATGAAACATCAGTCGCTGTCACAACCTGAGGCACTAAGTCTCCAACTGTCAGTCCTCAAGACCCATCAGCATGAGAGATGGGGGCGTGATCCAAGCCCTGACTGGCAACACCTTGGCAGCGAATCCACAGGGGGCCACGCTCTAGGTCTTGGAAAGAGCTTATAAAAACCCCCAAGTTTGAATGGGAACCCGGCAGTCCTCTCGGGTTGCTTGGTACTTTGGCTCAATAAACTTTGCCCTGTTGCCCAGTGCTCTTTGTTTGGTCTTCCTTTCTCTTCCTCGAAGCAGCGTGGCCAAGGCCCCGGGCACTAAGGGAACAAAACTGTAACCCAGGGTGCTGTCTGATAGGAGAGGACCGCCTCAGGAGCTCATGAGCATTCTGGCTCCATGGGTCTGTCCCATGTGCTTCAGTCCCTGGCATCTCCGGATCTTCGAGTTCTTGTCTGCGTAAAAGGTGGATCGCGGGCGTCCCACTTTGCCCATGTTTCGGTGTCTTCCTGAGTGTGTCTTGCCTTGGCGTGTCTTGGCCTGGACCTGCCTGTGCCATCACGTCTCTGTTCTCGCATCAGTGCCTGAGCCCTGGACGGGCGCATCTGTGTCCCCATAAGTGCCTTTGCCTTTGGGAGTCTTGCGGCTTTCTTCCAGCTACCAGGCTGTTGACCTGACTTGGGTCTGTTGTGAGAGTTCCTGTCTCTGAGTCTGTCTGCCTGTGGATTGGACCCTGTTCCTTCCATCTGGCGATCAGAATCCTGTCCTCCTCCAATGGGCAGTAGGGGTGGGGGTGGGGGCAGTGCGTTACTAGTCATTGGTGAGCAGCGAGGAGCCCTCCGCTGCCCATACCATATCGTGTGCTGTGACGCCTCCTTGGGTACAGACAAGCAGCCACGCACAGTACCACCAGTCAGCGAGGGGCAGGGATCCCAGCGGCCTCGCTTAGGGCATAAGGTCACTCCTCTTTTCCATCCTCCCGCTTCCAGCCGCTCTGTGGCCTCGGGCCTAAAAGGTCAGTCTCTTACACAGAGCATAGACGTGGGCAGCTTTTCAAAGGCAGAACATTCTGCTGTCATGCAAACCTTACCAGGTTGCCGCCTAGCCACTTTGCTGACCAGGGCAGAGTGGTATCCGCCGCTGCACTACTTGGTTTCTGCGTACCCCGCCCCCTTTCCCATCCTCAATTCCTCTGTTACTTCCTCCTCTGGTGTCTGATTCATGTTTTCGGGACATGCGAACGCTGACACCTTTGACATCAATGGATTGAGCTCCGCTCGGCCTAGAAGTTAACTGTGTGCTGTGCGTGAGGGAGGTACTCAAGGTAGCATCAGGGACGTGCGGGTGTCCATCACGTACACGGGGTCCTTCCTGCCCCCTTCGCTCTGAAATCTCTCTGCAAACGCTTGGCTAATCCATACACTAGGGACACAGCGAAGTACGGTTTCCTGCAGGCCCCAGGCTCCTTAATTCAGCAGACTTCCTGAGCCTGGTGGAACTGGGTCTTCATATCCTTGGGCGACACCTCCCCCTAGCGCCCTCCCCCCTCCCCCACCCCGTTCACACTGTGACCGCAACTCTCCCCTCTGGTTGCTTGCACGCCTCGGACTTAAATTTCAGCTTCCACACACGTGAGTGGTCCCTTCCAGTAGGCCTCCTTTTGGGGCTGGCTTCTTTTATTTTAGCACAGTGCTTTATTGCATCTATGTTGAACACACCTTCTTCGGGGCTCTCCCCACTCACAGCTGCAGCAAACACCTTAGCCTGGGGTGACCCAGGTTGGCCGATAACACGGACTTGGTCAGTGTAAGGCGCGAGGGGCCTGCACCCAGCTGGCTGTCATGATTCCATGGAAAGGCATTCTACAGCTTACAAGATACAGCTCTGTGCGTGCTCAGTCGAGGAACGCAAACAGATGCCTGCATGGACGCATTTGTCTTTGGGGCCACATTGGCAAAGCAGAGTACTTCCATATGCAAATCCTGCTCTGGTGTTTGTTATGTGTGTACTTTACAGGGATGTAAAGTACCAACTTCAAGGATGTGCTGTTTTTGGTGCACTATTTCCTCAGAACCCTCCTTCAGTGTCTTGGGCAAGTTTACAAGAGCTAATTCAGTTTGGACTGTAGCAGTAAACCCACTGACTGGGCTAGTCAGGGACAGTCTCAGAAAATTGTACTTCTCCCCCGCAGACGGCAGGATGTTCCTACCATGCAGGGTCCCTCATTTGCGTTGAGAAGTAGAGTTTGTAACAATGACACGCTACCGCCCAGAGTCCTGCACTTCACCCCAAGGGGGCTCCTCCGGCCTCTATCCCGTCAAAATCCCCCCTCCTGCCACGGGCGGCCGACCCATTCCTCTTACGTATGTGAGGCCCTCCCACGATGCAAAACCAAGGCCCTCGACCTTGCCATCCCCCACTGGGCCTTCCTCGAACCTCATGCAGCGTGCATCGTACACATTCCAGTATGCCTCCCTGCAGCAGACCGGCATGAGGTGTGGGACCTTCGCAAAGGACCTGGTGAGTACCGGAGAGAGGGCAGGGTGTGCTGCCAGTACTCACTTTGCCATCTCCTCCCTGGGTGGCACTCCAGTGACAGACAGACCAAGGAAGGACTTGCAGCAGGGCTGGGGCAGCCAAGAAAGCCACAGCTCCACAGGAAGGCGGATAAAAGCAGGCTCCGCGGACCATTATGCTGGAGCTCGGACATCCCTGGCAGTTATGGTGAGGCGGGAAGGAAGACACAGGGAAAGGGAGCGCGGAAATCAGACAAGGAGGGAGAAAGCAAAGATGAAGGGCCGGCAGAGGAAAGTACGGTGGGAACGAGTCCTACCAGTGGCTTTTACGAAAGAACACACCCAGAGTTACTCTTTCGGCTACCTTGCCAGCCCATTAGCATGCCACCGAGTCCCATTCGCGGACCTCACCGGGGCTGTGCCAGTGGTTGTGTAAGCACGGAGGTGGTCTTGGACATTGGCTCCTTGTTAATTTCAGGCCAATATCTGTGTGCAGTTCCTCTCTTTGTAGGAGAGGCGGGTCATTGGGGCGGGGATGTCCCTGCATCCTGGATTCTGCTGGGCCGCCTCCTGACTCCCTCCCGCACGGGCAGTTAAAGGGGGGAGAGCCATGTGGACAGCCATGTAGCAGTGGTTGGAGCACCAGCTGATGATTTCAGGACTTTCCCCCACTGTAAGAATGGGCCAGGAGCAGTTTCCGGGCAGGCGGCGGTAACCCTATTGAGATGCTGGGTTTGAATTCCCCGGTGGCAGTAGCTTGTTCCCAGGGGAACTGATGAGGAGGTGTACATGAGGTTTGTGATAGCAGGGACCTCCCAGGAATAGTCTGGGAGGTGTCAGCGAAGAATATGGCCAGGGTCCAGGCACGGATGCCCCTGAGAGGATGCGTGGGCAGGCTGGCCACGGCAAGGGCGAGGGCCGGGGCCGGCTGTGGCCACGCTCACCGCCGAGCCCCTGGTTGGTTCCGGGGCCAGTCAGCATCCTGGGATTGAGTCCGGGGTTGCATCCCGCCAAGGCCATTGCCCCCCCCCCCGCCCTGCCACCCAGACGCCAAAAGGCCCCAAGACTTTGTGCACATGCGTCCCCCAGGCCAGCAGCCTCGGCTAGGTGCTTGCCTCCAGCCGTGGGCGCTAGAGTGTCACCTGTCGGCCCCTTGTGGGAGCCGCATGCTCACCCCGCCAGCTCCTTCCTTCCGTGGCTGGCACCTATCGGGTCCATGGCCCCATGGAGAGCGATCCTCGGCACCACCTACAAATAGAGAGCGAGGCGGGCTCCGGGAAGGCAGGGCATTCTTGGGAATGGCACTGGGCCATGGGCTGGGGCCTCGTGAGGCTCTCGCTGAGCAGGAAGACGGATCCCACCAGGACAGAGGACACCCTCAACACCGACTTGGCTATCATTGGCATTATGCAATTTCACGAATCCCTAACGTGTGTGTGTTTGTGTGTGTGTGCGTGCGTGTGTGTGTGTGTGCTTGCGCGGCCACCTGAGCATGCCTCTGTGCCGGGGATCATGTGTGTTTGTGCGGTGTGTGTGAGTTTGCATGTGCACGTGTGTGTGTGGCAAGTGTGCATGACTCTGGCCCGAAGACCATGTGTCTTGGTGTGTGTATCGGGAGGGTGTTTGCAGGTGCACAGGTGTTGTGTTTGCGAGGCCATGTGTGTGTGCCACTTTGTCAGGACCCTGGGTGTTTATGGGTTGTGTCTGTGCATGCCCACATATGTGTTGGTGTGTGTGGCCATTTGTGCATGCTTGTGTGCCACAGACGTTGTGAGTTGGTGGGTGTTGCTTGAGTGTGTGTTTGCACACAGATGGGCGTGTGGGTGTGTGCGTTCACGGCCCAGTGCACATACCTGTGGGCGGGCACCATGTGTGATTCTATTTCATGTGTGTGCATTTTACATGAGTGCATATGTGTGTATTTCTGTGGCCATGTGTGCATGCCTGTGTGCCGGTGACAGTGTGTTCTTCCCAGGGTTGTGTGAGTGTGTGTTTGTGTGTGTTTCTTATGCACGTGAGTGTGTGTTCCTGTCAAGTGTGGATGCCTGTGCCCTGGAGATCATATGTGTGTGTTTCCTGAGTGTCTCATTGCCTGCGCATGCTGGTCTGTGTTTCTGCGGCCAAGTGTGCGTGCCTGTGTGTGGGGACCTTGTGAGTGTTGCGTGGTGTGTATGTTTCCCAGTGCAAGTGAACCTGTGTGTGCATGTGAGCAGAAATATGCATGGCTGTGTGTGCTAGTCCATGGGTGTATGGCATGTGTGTGTGTTTCCGGTGCACCTGGGTGTGTGACTCTCTGCGGGGCTTCATATGTATGGACGTGTGCCAGAGACCTTTCATGCGAGTGTTGAATGTGTGTGCTTGTGTGCACAAGGTGTCTGTTGTGTGTCAGTGTTTGCAGGCCTTTGAGTGTTTGTGTGTGTGAGTAGTGGGGGGGATGTGTGCACACATCTGTACCACCTACTCATTCCTCAGTTTTGGAGACTGTGTGCATGCTTGGTGTGTGTGTGCTGTCTTAGAACGTGTGTGTGTATTTGTGTCATCATGGGTGCAAACATGTGTGCCGAAAACACGTGTGGCTGTGTGTGTTTTGCATGTATGTGTGTTGGCATGAGTTCGTGTGTGTGTGCGTGTCTGTGGGTGCGGGACCAGCGGTGTATGCCTGTGTACTGATGACTGGGTGTGTTCCTTGAGTGTCTGTGTGCAGTAGGGCCGTGTGTTTGTGTGTTTGTGTGTGTGTGTGTGTGTGTGTGTGTTTCCTAGCCCGATTGTGTATTCTTCTGTACTGGGGAATGTTTGTGTATGTTGTGGGTGTGGGACCTTATGAGCAAAGTGTGTGTGTGGGTTGGGAATGTCAGCGCATATGCCTTTGAGCCAGTGAGTTTGCTGGAGTGCGTGAGTGCGGGTTTGCGTGAGCACATGCATGTGTGTGTTTTGGTGCAGAGCAGTGTGCATTCCTGTGTGATGCAGACCGTGTTTCGGTTCCCTGTGGTTATCCTGATGGCAGGTGTGTGTGCGTGTGTTTCGGTGAGGAACAGTTGTGTATGCATAGGTGCCTAAACCCATGTGTATTTGTTGAGCATGTGTGTGTGTGTGTGATTTCTAGGTCGGAGGGGGCATGTGTGATAGTGCCAGGTCACGCGTGTATGGCTGTGCCAGAGACCTTCTGTGAGTGTTGTGCATGTTTTCACAAGTGCCGCTTTGTGTTTGCATGGGTAAGTGCACATGCCTGTGTGCAGGACGTGTGTGTTTTTGTGTTATGTGTTCTGAGTGTGTGCATGCACATGTGTGCTTGTAAGTGGGTGCGTGCAGCCATATGCATGCCTGTGGGCCGGAGATTGTGTGCATGTGTATGTCACGTGAACATCTGTGGGAGAGAGAGAGAGAGCAGAGCCTGTCTGCGTGGGTTTGTGTTTGTGTGTGTGTGTGCGGCCATCTTCTTTCCCGTGTGTCGAGCCCGGGTGTGTGGGTGTGTGTCGTGTGCGTGTGTATGCATGAGCTCATGTGTGTGTTGTGTGTCTCTGAGTGTTTGCAGTCACGTGTTATGGTGACAGTGTGTGGCCACCGGTGCGTGCCTGTGTGTGGAGACCGTATGCATGTGTGTCATGTGTCCACATGTTTGAATGTGCACACGTGTGTATGAGTGTGTCTGTAGGCCCTGGGCAGCGAAGGAGAGGGACTACGTGTTTTCCATCTCTGCCGATAATGGAGAAAGAGGCGAGAGGCCGAGTGCATCCAAGTCCCCCTGAAACACAGGTCTCGTTTGCATTCCATTGTTCTTCAGAGGTCTGTCTCTCCTGTCGATGCACAGATGCACAGGGGCCAAGGCAAGGAGGGACGGGTGGGAGTTGGCAGGTGGGTGTGAGGCACACGACCCTTCTGTGCTGCTTGCACGGATGGTCCCAGGTGTGAGAAATAGCTGGGGTGTCAGTCTCCTTCCCGGCCCGGACACCTCTAGTTGTGTTGCCCCTCTCACCTCCCACCCCCGGCAAGCACAATGCCAGACGTCTGTCATTACACGAATATCACCTGGGAGTGGGAGTGGACGTGGACAGCATCCACATGAAGGCCGAACAGATGGTAACCACGGTCCAAGACCGTGCGGGCGCATATGAAATCCACACTGGGGAAAACACATGGAGATCCTGGTGGGGACTATGCCTGTATATATGTGCACACGTCCCCTGACTGAAACGGGGGAGTGGGGGGCAAGAAAGAAGACCCTGCTTGTCCGTGATGCCTGGAGAGACTGGCTTGCCTTGGTGCCAGACCAATAGCCCCAAGTCTACTTTGTTGCCTCAAATAATCTCCAGAGCTGCCACTTGTGATCCTTTCCCCCATTTCTGTCTGTGCATTTCTGTGCAGGCAAAGCACCACCTACACTCGTCCACCCATCTCTCATAGCGGTGAATGTTTCCTCGACTTCATCTGGTTGGTCAGACTCTGATCTCTGCGTGGTCCACATCCACACAGCTACCGTGCCCCAGGTGCGCACGTACGTGTGCACAAACACACACACACAAACACACACACGTTAGGGATTCGTGAAATTGCATAATGCAAAGGATACCCAAGGAGGGTTAAGGGCATCCCCTGTCCTCGTGGGATATTGTTCCTCCTCCCCTAGAGACTCAGGAGCCTCCAGCCCATGGCCCAGTGCCATTCCCAAGTATGGCCGTGCGGCTGTGGGAGGCCACGGGGTGGTCGGGAACATGGAGGGAAGTGGGGAACTCACGGCACAGGAGCGGGTTGGGACAAGGGAGCCCAGCTGTCTAGGGAACCAGCACTGGCTCTTCCGGTGGCAGCTCCTGCTGCTTCTCGTCCTGCTCGCCTCATGCCTCCTCCTCATCTTCCGCCGCCACGACCTCCACCACCGCCATGATATCCTCCACCACCACGACCAACTCCTCCCCCGGGGCAGCCACGCCTCTGCACTGCCGGGGGTTACCTCTCGCACAGCCCGTGTCACCATGCCCCCTAACGTAGGGTGTTCGGCTCCCCTGCCTCGCCTCAGGCGCCTGCCTCCCCGTCGGCCCCCGCCTCCCCACGACACCCTCCAAGGACTAAGGTGGTCCAGGATTCCGGGGCAGCCCGGGATGCCACAGACCACGCCTCGCTCTCCCTTTGGACGTGGAGTCAAGCTTCAGCATCCAGCCGTGGCATTGGCCGCGGGAATGAGATGCAGGTGCGAACACGCAGCTTCTGCAAACAGCCGGCAGGTGGAGATTTGGTTACCAGGCCTAGAGGCGGGCACCTCTCACAGGCCGCATTCTTGCGGCATGCTTGCACACACTAGTTTGGTGCCAGGTGGCTCCTGCGTGGCGGGGGTGTGAGCTCCCGGGAAGCGACCATGGCTGGATGGAACCCCATGGCCAAGTCCAGGATGCTGACCAGACCCCGGGACCACCTAGTGGCAAGGCGGTGGTTGTGGCCATAACAGGCCCCTCCCCTCGCCCCAGTGGGAACCAGACAGCCGGGCAAGGAGCCCGACCATGTGCACCCACATGGGTGGCCTTGGCCTCCCAGTCGCACAACCACCCCTCGCACATGCACTCCCACGCCGCAACCCCACCCCCACCCACAATGCCGGCACGATCTGTTCCCATGGCTCTGTCAGCTGCACCGTCTGCCTGGTATTTGTACCGCCAATGGGAAGTGGTCCCTCTCCCTTCCCGAATAGATTCCTGTAAGACACAGGACACTGTAAATAGCAACAGGAAGCCTGGTCGAGTGTACATGGAAATGTTCAGCCCAGACCCTGGAGTATGAATAGTGTGATACCAGGACAGAGGCCCAAAGCCATCTGTCTGCAAGGGGGAAATGTGCAGTTACATTTTGCCAGCAGGGTGAGACCTTGATCAGAACATCAAGCTGGGCATCCGCGTCCCCAGAGCTGGTAAGACATGTGGTGAGAGAATGCCCAAGTGTGGTTTCGAGCCCAGAACTTAGGATTGGGGCTTTTGATCTGGGGCAATGAAGCCAATCTCTCCAGGCATCACCGACATGCTGGGGCTCCTTGCACACCCCCCACCCCCATCTCAGTTTGGAGAAGCGTGCACATATATCCAGGCATAGTCCCCGACAAAATCTCCACAAGTTTCCCCCTGAGTGGATTTCATATGCGCCCCCACGGGCTTCACCTTGGTTTCCATTTGTTCGACCTTCATGTGAATGCTGTCCACATCCACTCCCACTCCCAGGTGACATTTGTGCAATGAGAGACATCTGGCATTGTCTTTGCCAGGGAGGGAAGATGAGATTGGCCATAGGACAGGAGGTGTGCGGCCTGGGAAGGAGACTAAAACAAATAGCTATTTCCCACACCGGGGACAATTTGTGCAAGAAGTACAGATGGATGGTGCGCCTCACACCCACCAGACAACTCCAGCCCCTCCCTCCTTGCCTTGGCCCCTGTGCGTCTGTGCATCAAAGGGGAGAAAGACCTCTGAAGAACCACGGAATGCACATGAGACCTTTGTGTCGGGAGGGACGTGGCTGCACCCGGCTTCCTGCCTCTTTCCCCATAATCGGCAGAACTGGAAATCCTGCAGTCCCTCTCCTTTGCTGCCCGGGGCCTACACACACACTCATACACACGTGTGCACATGCCCACGTGTGGCCACATGACACACACGCATTTGGTCTCCACACAACGGCCTGCGCTGGTGGCCACACAATCTCACAATCACACGTGACTGGAAACACACAGATACACGCAACACCCACATGAGCTCATGCATACACACGCACACGACACACACCCAACTCGACACATGGGCAAGAAGACGGCCGCACGCATGCCCGCAAACACAAACCCATGCAGACAGACCCCCCTCTCTCTCTCTCTCCCACAGATGTACACAGGCACACACACATGAACACAATCTGCGGCCAACAGGCATGCGTGTGGCTGCACACACCCACTTACACGCACAAGTGTGCATGCACACACCCTCAGATCACATAACACACAAACAGACACGTCATTCACACAGGCATGTGCACTTGCCTATGCAAACACAAACAGCTGCGCTCATGAACACACGCACAACACTCACAGAATTCCTCTGGCATAGCCATACAGTGTGACCCGGCACATCACCCACACCCCCCTCTGTCCTAGAACTCACGCACACACAAGCGCAACAAATACACACAGGTTTAGGTACATATGCCTACACAACTGGCCTTCACCGAGACACAGGCACAACCCCTGCCCTCATTATATCCACAGGGAACTGAATCACATGGCCTGCGTCACACAGGAATGCACACTGGTCTGCACCAACACACACAAAGCACATGCTCACGCAAACATACACTCACTCCAAACAGTCAGTGGCTCACTGGAATAGGCGCTGATATTCCCAACCCACACACACAATTTTCCACGTGTAGTCCCACACCCACAACATACACAAACCTTCTCCAGTACAGAAGAATACACAATTGGCCCCCAAAAAACACACACAAACACACACACAAACACACAGCCTCTACCCCACACAAACACTCAAGGAACACACACAGTCGTCAGTACACAGGCCTATACAGCTGTTCCCACACCCACATAAATCACACACACATGAGCACATGCCAACACACCTACAAGCTATGCACAAACAGCCACACGTGTTTTCGGCACCCAAGTTGCACACATGACCACCCAAATACACATGCAGTTGCTAAGAAAACACACACCCAACAAGAATGCAGTCTCCAAAACTCCACACACACACACACACACACACACACACACACACAATCACCCAAAGTCCTGCAAACACAGACACACAAAAGACACCCTTGTGCATGCAAGCAGACATACACTCTACCTTTACACGGAAGGTCTCTGACACACATCCAACATATGTAGCCCCGCACAAAGTCACACACCCAGGTGGGCCGGAAAACACACTCACACGCCATACTCCATACTCCTATGGATTAGCACACACAACCCTGCAGATTTCTGTTTGCATGCACACACTCGTTCACGTGCACTGGGAAACACACACACCAAGCAACACACACACACGGCCCCCACACAGAGGCATGCACACTTGGCCGAACAACTCAGACCATTGTGTGCAGGCAATGACAACCTCAGGAAATACACACCCCACATATACGATCTCCAGTGCACAGCCATGCACACTTGACAGGAACACAGACTGACGTGCACAAGAAACACACACAAACACACACTCACACAATGCTGGGAAGCACACACTGTCACCAGCACACAGGAACACACACGTGGCCACACACACCAATGTGTACGTGGGCATGTAAACGTGCAACACATAAACACGCAGGGCCCCTGCACACTGGCATACACACGTGGCCTCTCAAACAGAACACACACACCTGTGCCCCTGCAAATACCCACTCTCGAAACACACACCAAGATACATGGTCTCCGGTTCACAGGCATGCACTCTTGACACACACTGATGTGTGCATGCAAACTCTCACACACTGCACAAACACACACGATCCCCGGCAAAGAGGCATGCTCAGGTGGCCGCACACACAGGCACACATACATGCATGCACATGCACATACACACACCCGAACGTGAACCTGGGCATGCAACTCCTTCACACACAGCCCACTCACAAAGCCACAGGGCCCAACACTCAAACCTGCCCTCCCTCACAAGTCCTTGGAACAGTTCCCCGTGGGCGGGTGATGCAGAGTGGGAGGGCATGGTTCCGCAGAGAGCACAAGGAATGGCCTCCTCCTTACTCTCTCTGGGACACGTGGGTTTTACAGTGTTCCTCACTAGACGCATGAATGGGACCGCATCACAGAAGGGTGGGGCACACTTCCAGGAGCAAGGCTATTGTGCCAAGCTCCCCAAGTGGTGACAAAGCGGCAGTACCAGGAGCCAGCAGGCCACGAGGGCCCCGCTTGCCAGGACCCTTCCCCGCCTGTGTGCCCTGCCATAAAATACAAGGCTCCCATGAAGGGAGGTCTGCCTATTTCTGTCCTCCTCATAGACCCTGCTTAGAAAGGGCGATGCTCTGTCCGCATGCCAAGCCCTGCCCTGACGTGCCCCCATGCTGAACATCACTGCGCCACATGGAATCACACAGGCCATGGTTTGGAGGGTCCCCCTAGGCTGACTGCCTCCTCGTGATGTCCTGGCTCCGTGTACAATCCCACACACAGACACAAAGAGCTTCTTAACTTGTTTATGCCTCTCTCGTCATCCCTACGTAGGTGCTGGTTACTCTCCGGAGCAGCCACTGGTGATCCTTTCCCCCATTCTGTCTTGTGCAGGCAGAGCACCACATAGACTCATCCACCCATCTATCACAGCGGTGGATGCCTCCTCGACTTCTAGTTAGTCATATTCTGATGCTCTACAGTGTACACGTCCACACAGCTGCCATGGCCCCAACACACACACACACACACACACACACACACACACACACGTTAGGGATTCGTGAAATTGCATAATGCCAAGGATAGCCAAGGTGGTGTTGAGGGTCTCCTCTGTCCTCGTGGGATCCCTCTTCCTCCTCAGCTAGAGCCTCAGGAGCCCCAGCCCATGGCCCAGTGCCATTCCCAAGAAAGGCGTGTGGCTGTGCGAGGCCACGGGGTGGTCGGGAACATGGAGGTAAGTCTGGGATTCTGGGCACAGGAGCGGGAATGGAGCAAGGGAGCCCCACTCCAAAGAGCGGCAGGAGGTCCCCAACTCAGCAAGTGGCAGGAGGCCTGAGAGAGGGTCGAAATCCAGAGCTGACAGTTCAGAGAACCGGGGTGGAGAACCCTCCCTTCTCCCGAGTGACCTGGAATGTTCCGGCTGCCAGCCTGGGGGGCCTAAACTTGCCCACGTGGACGCAACAACTCAATGTGTGCCCTGAGTTCTTCCCGGTTCCCTTCTCAACCTGCCATCTGCTCCCTGGCAAGCTGGGGCCCAGGCTGCCCTGAGCCTCAGTTTCTCTGCTGCTAACCTGCCTGTCCCCCAGCAACTTCCACACACACACGTCAGGCCCTGCCCCCTGGCTCCTCACCGATAGGCCCTCCTCTCAGTTCATTCCCTTTGGCTGCCTTCCTGCCGTAGGTAGTACTGCAGGGGATTGGGCCACAATTCTTCGATGATGACCTGATAGGGGAAAGAGTCCAGCTGAGCGCAGGGCCCGGGCCCCATTCCCAAGCAGCTGGGCTCGGGCATCACCCCTGCTGAGAAAGGCCACAGGGGCCCCACCTCAGCGATCCTGTTAGACCCTGGGGAGCTAGGGTCAGACAACCAGTTGAAGATTTAAGGCTGGTAAGAATACTATATCCAGCTAGGCTGTCATTGAAAATAGAAGGAGAGATAAAATGCTTCCAGGACAAACAAACCTAAAGGAATTTGCAACCATGAAGCCAGCCCTCCATGAAATATTGAAAGGGGTCCTCTAAGCAAAGAGAGAGCCTAAAAGCAGCATAGAGCAGAAGGGAACACAGACAATATACACTAACAGTCACCATACAGGCAATACAATGGCACTAAAATCCTATCTTTCAATAGTTACTCTGAATGTAAATGGGCTAAATACACTAAACAAAAGACACAGGCTATCAGATTGGATTAAAAAACAAGACCCATCGATATGCTGTCTGCAAGAGACTCATTTAGGACCCAAAGACAAACCCAGATTGAAAGTGAGGGGGTGGAAAACCATTTATCATGCTAATGGACACTAAAAGAAAGCTGGGTGGCAATCATTTATCAGACAAATTAGATTTTAAACAAAGATTGTAGTAAGAGATGAAGAAGGACACTATATCCTAATTAAAGGGTCTATCCAACAAAGAGATCTAACAATTGTAAATATCTATGCCCCCTAACATGGGAGCAGCCATTTATATAAGGCAATTAATAACAAAAGCAAAGAAACACAATGACAATGATACAAAAATAGTGGGGGACTTTAACACCCCCCTGACTAAAATGGACAGATCATCTAAGCAAAAGAACAACATGGAAATAAAGACTTTAAATGAATCACTGGACCAAATGGACTTAACAGACATATTCAGAACATTCCATCCCAAAGCAACAGAATACACTTTCTTCTCTAGTACCCATGGAACATTCACTAGAATTGATTGCATCCTAGGTCACAAATCAGTTCTCAATCAGTACCCAAAGTCTGGGATGATTCCTTGCATATTTTCAGACCACAATGCTTTGAAACTAGAACTCAATCACAAGAGGAAAGTTGGAAAGAACTCAAATACATGGAGGCTAAAGATCATCCTATGAAAGAATGAAAGGGTCAACCCAGGAAATTAAAGAAGAATTAAAAAAAAAATCATGGAAACCAATGAAAATGAAAATAAAACTGTTCAAAATCTTTGGGATACAGCAAAGGCAGGCTTGAGAAGAAAGTACATACCAATACAAGCATTTCTCAAGAAACAAGAAAGGTCTTAAATACACAACCTAACCCTATACCTAAAGGAGCTAGAGAAAAAAGAGCAAACAAAGCCTAAACCCAGCAGGAGAAGAGAAATAATAAACATCAGAGCAGAAATCAATGAAATAGAAACCAAAAGAACAGTAGAACAGATCAACGAATCTAGCAGCTGGTTCTTTGAAAGAATTAACAAGATTGATAAAGCCCTGGCCAGACTTATCAAAAAGAAAAGAGAAATGACCCAAATCAACAAAATCATGAATGAAAGAGGAAAGATCAAAACCAACACCAAAGAAATACAAACAATTATAAGAACATATTATGAGCAACTGCATGCGAGCAAATTAGATAACCTGGAAGAAATGGATTCACTCCTAGAGATGGATGAACTACCAAAATTGAACCTGGAAAAAATAGAAAACCTGAACATACCTATAACCACTAAGGCAATTGAAGCAGTCATCCAAAATCTCCCAACAAACAAAAGCCCAGGGCCAGGTGGCTTCCCAGGGGAACTCTACCAAACATTTAAAGAAGAATTAATACCTATTCTCCTGAAACTGTTCCAAAAAATAGAAATGGAAGGAAAACTTCCAAACTCATTTTATGAGGCCACGATTACCTTGAACCCCCACCAGACAAAGACCCCATCAAAAAGGAGAATTACAGACCAATATCCTTGATGAGCATGGATGCAAAAATTCTCACCAAAATACTAGCCAATATGATCCAACAGTCATTAAAAGATTATTCACCATGACCAAGTGTGATTTATGCCTGAGCTTCAAGGTTGGTGCAATATCTGCAAATCAAACAACCTGATACAATACATTAACAAAAGAAAGAACAAGAATCCTATGATCCTCTCAATAGATGCAGAAAAAGCATTTGACAAAGTACAGCAACCTTTCTTGATCAAAACTCTTCCGAATATAGAGATAGAGGTACATACCTCAATATCATAAAAGCCATCTATGAAAAACATACAGCGGATATCATTCTCAATGGGGAAAAGCTGAGAGCTTTTCCCCTGATGTCAGGAACGCGGCAGGGATGTCCACTATCATCACTGCTATTCAACATATTATTAGAAGTCCTAGTGACAGCAATCAGACAACAAAAAGAAATCAAAGAATCCAAATCGGCAAAGAGAAAGTCAAACTCTCACTCTTTGCAGATGACATGATACTGTATGTGGAAAACACAAAAGACTCCACCCCAGAACTGACAGAACTCATACAGGAATTCAGTAAAATAGCAGGATATAAAATCAATGCACAGAAATCAGTGGCATTCCTATACACCAACAAACAGAAGAGAGACAAATCAAGGCGTCGATCCCATTTACAATTGCATCGAAAATCATAAGATACCTAGTAATAAATTTAACCAAAGAGGCAAAGCATCTGTACTCAGAAAACTATAAAATACTCATGAAAAAAATTGAAGAAGACATAAAGAAATGGAAATACGTTGAATGTTCATGGATTGGAAGAACAAACATTGTGAAGATGTCAATGCTACCAAGAGCAATCTACACATTAAATGCAATCCCCATCAAAATACCATCCACTTTTTTCATAGAAATGGAACAAATAATCCTCAAATTTGTATTGAAACAGAAGACACCCCGAATAGACAGAGGAATATTGAAAAAGAAAAGCAAAGCTGGTGGCTTCACAATTCCGGACTTCCAGCTCTACTACAAAGCTTTCATCATCAAGACAGTATGGTACTGGCACAAAAACAGACACATAGATCAATGGAACAGAATAGAGAGCCCAGAGATGGAACCTCAACTATATGGTCAACTCATCTTTGACAAAGCAGGAAAGAATGTCCAATGGAAAAAGGGCAATCCCTTCAACAAATGGTGTTGGGAAAATTGGACAGCCACATGCAGAAGAAATAAATGTGTTTTGTTTGTGTGTGTGTGTGTGTGTGTGTGTGTGTGTGTGTGCGTGCACACACCAGTTTGAGAGAGAGAGGGCGCAGTGCCTGTCTGCATGGTTTTGTGTATGCATGACTGCGTGGGGCCATCTTTCCCGTGTGTTGAGCCCAGGTGTGTGGCTGTGTGTCGTGTGTGTGTGTAGGGCTGAGCTCATGTGTGTGTTCCGTGTCTCTGTGTGTTTCCGGTCACGTTTGATTGTGAGAGTGTGTGACACCAGCAGATGCCTGGATATGGAGACTGTATGTTTGTGTGTCTCCAAATGCCGGCTGCTGGAGGGAGCCACGTACCCACACCTAAATCTCATTCCCTCTTCCGCTGCTGCAGCTCGATGCCAAGGATCAGCTCCAAGTCTAAATGGAGAGCGAGGCATGATCCAGGGACCTCGGGGATGCCCCGGAATCCTGGACCACCTTAGTCTGCGGAGGGGGCCATGAGGAGGCGGGGTCCACGGGGAGGTAGGCACCTGGGTTGAACCTGGGGTGCCGCAGGCCCCAGGTGAGGGGGGATGGTGGCACAGGCTGTGCAGGAGTCTGAGGCCCGGCAGCGGAGAGGCGAGGCCAGCCCAGGGGAGGAGTTGGTCGTCATGTTGGAAGATATCTTGGTGGTTGTTGAAGTCGTGGTGGCGGACAATGAGGAGGTGACGTGAGCCTAGCAGGATGATGAAGCTGTAGGGGCTGCTGCAGGAAGAGCCAGTGCCGGGTCCCGAGACAGCCGGGGCCCAATTGCCACACTGGCTGTTGCTCTGTTAGGGCTCAGCTCAGTGGATGCCCAAGCTACCAGGGCCTACTTGTGCCTCAATTGAAGGATGAATCAGAAGCAAAGTTCTCACCTGGCTCGCCAGGGGGCCATCATCCAGTGCATCCCTGGATTCTGGGCCCAGTCTGTATCCTTCCTCCGGGTGGTGGGGTTGGCTGCTGTGGAGGAGCACCGGGAGGAGGGCAGAAGCAGAGCAACGGCCACGGCCATGAGCGCTGGGGGGAAGGGCTCTCCCACCCACGCCCAGGCCCCAGGTGGTGTGGGCCCACAATCCCTATAATACAAACATAGGAGGGCGGGGAGGTGCAGGGCGGGGTGGGGGTGATAAACAGGGGCTGAGACCTGTCCAGACCTTGTCTGAGCAGAAGATGTGGGCCAAATCTTTGGGGCTGCAGCACGCCCAACAGCCTTGCAGGCTTCAGGGAACAAGGGTCAACACTCTACAACAAGTAGTGTAGCCCAAATCACACTTGGCTCAGAGCAGATATTGGAATGAATAGTTTGATGGGTACATGTGGTCGACGAATAGGCTGCCCACCCCCCTTCCCTGCCTTAAAGAGCCTGCGTGGTTTTCGAAAGAGTTCAGGGGAGCCCACAATGTCGTCCGCACACAGGTTGCCAAGTCAGTCACTGGGCCGCCTCGCTTAGACAGACCGCGGGAACCCAGACACGGCGCTGCCAGGGTGCTGCAAACTCTGTCTCCACAGGCCCCACACAGCCAGGCCGGGGCCCCAGGCCCAGGCTCCTACATGTGCCTTTCCTTACTGCCCTATTCTCCCCCTCTGTGTCCTCGCCTGGCCTCTCCCTCTGTCCTCTCTGCCCTCCCTCTGTGTCCCTTCCTCCCTGTTTAGGGTCTCTCTGTCCGTCTCTCTCTCTTTTACTTTCCCTCCTGCCCCCACCTTCTCCTTTCCCTCCCTCTCTCAATGACTCTGCCAGGACCACCCTTTGCACCGTGGGTGCGCAGCCGTGCTCCAGGTGAGCCAAGCGGCCCTCTTCTAGGCACAGGAGGCCCCTCAAAGGCACAGGGCTTTAGGCAAACACACAAGCAAACAAAGCCGCCAGCGTGGGACGGAACACATCCAGCCATCCAAAGCTGTGACTGCCTGCCAGCCACATGCACAGGCCTGGGAAACATGGGAACGGAGATCAATCAGGCCCTCTGCCTTGCCCTGTTGGGTGCAGGCAGCCTCAGAGGTGCTGGAAGCCAAGGGACTCCCCAAGGTGGAGCAGGTGGGAAGAAAGGGCAGGAGCTGAAGTAGTTGGGAGGGCGGCAGGGCCTGGTGTTTCTGTACTTTTGCATGTTCGGGTCACTTGCTCTCAGCCAGGAAGGGCTGGTTCGCTCCTGGCTCTCCTTCTGTAGCACGTGCCAGTGAGGCTCCTTGACCCAAGGCAGATCCTGAAACACCCCAAGATATCAGCCATGATGGGTGATCAGGTCAGTGTCGTGCTCAGCTACATGACCAATTTGTAGGTGAGTCCTGGGAGACAGAGACTGGGGGAGGCCTGGTTGGCCTGGGGTTTGAGGAGGAGTGTGCCCATCAAAGACGTTCAATGCCACAGCCAGGCACGCAGCTCGGAACACCTAGGAGACACCTTACCCTTCCCCTCCTCTTTCTTCAGCGGGGCAGGTAGAGGAACTTTGGGGTCCCACTTACCACTGCAGGTTGATGTTTTCCTTTGGGAGCAGCCCCTACTTCCAGATCAAAGTGATCGTTAAGGTGTATTGGCTTAGCATTGCCGGTAGGAGTGGGCTTGAGCTTCCTGGAGGCTGCGGGTATGCATGGGGGCACTTGGGAGCAGGAGGGGAGAAGTGTGAGGTCCCCTAGTTGGGGCGGGACTTGGCCCAGGATGGAGAGAGCCTGGGAGGTTGAGAGGGAGAGAAGGCAAGAGCGTGTGTCTCCTAGGCCGTGGAGAGCCTCTTCTAAATTTATTCTTCCTGCAGGATTGAGGGCGGTTCGTTCCACTCCACTCCAGTGGTCCTGTGATTATGAAGGTGGAGCTGCCAGCTGCAGGCACACCAGCAGCCGTAACTTCTTCAACTGGTTGTGTGACCCCAGCTGCCCAGGTTCTAACAGGATTGCAGAGGTGGTGCCCCTGCGGCCTTCATCAGCCGGGGTGATGCCCAAGCCCCAGCTGCTTGGGAACGGGGCCCAGTCTCCGTGCTCAGCTGGTCTGTTTCCCCACCAGGTCATCACTGAGGACCTGTGGCCCGATCCCTTGGAATACTACCCGCAGCAGGAAGGCAGCTGAAGGTAATGAAATGAGAAGAGAGCCTGTCGGTGAGGAGCCAGGGGTTTGGGTCCTGATGTGTGTGTATGTGGAATATACCAGGGGACAGGCAGATTCATGGTGGGGAAACTGAGGCTCAGAGGAGCCTGGGCCCCAGCTGGCCAAGGGAGCATGTGGCAGGGTGAGAAGTGAACCTGGGGGAACTCAGCACACATCCAGGGGGTTGCGTCCATGCTGGCAAATTCAGGCCCGCCAGGCTGGCTGCCAGAATGTCCCAGGTCACTCAGGAGAGGCGAAGGGTCTCCGTCCCATTTCTTGGAAATGTCACCCGTGCACGTCGGCCCCTCAGTCAGGACTGTAGCTGCTTGTTCCTAGGGGTGCCTTGCCAGTCTTTGGGAGTGGGGCTCCCTTGTCCCAACCCGCTCCTGTGCCAAGAATTCCCCACTTCCCTCCATGTTCCCGACCACCCCGGGGCCTACCACAGCCACATGGCCATACTTGGGAATGGCACTGGGCCGTGGGCTGGAGGCTCCTGGGTCTCTAGGGGAGGAAGAACAGGGATCCCACGAGGACAGAGGACACCCTGAACCCGCCGGGCTATCCTTCGCATTAAGCATTTTAGCGAATCCCTAATGTGTTTGTGTGTGTGTGTGTGTGTGTGTGTCTGTGTGTCTGTGTGTCTGTGTGTCTGTGTGTCTGTGTGAGTGCGCGTACCCGGGGCATGGCAGCTGTGTGGACGTGGACAGCGCAGAGAATCAGAGTCTGACCAACCAGAAGAAGTCGAGGAGGTGTTCACCGCTGTGAGAGATGGGTGGACGAGTCTACGTGGTGCTTTGCCTGCACAGGACAGAAAAGGGGGAAAGGATCACCAGTCGAGCTTTGGAGAGTATCCAGCACGTATCTGAAAGGATGGCGAGAGTGACATAAGAAAGTTAAGAAGCGCTTTACATCTGTGTGTGTGTTTGTCCTTGGAGCCAGGACATGGAAAGAGGCAGTCTCCCTGGGGGGACCCTCCATCTCCCGAAATGTGGGATTGTATGAATGGCGGTGATGTTCAGCGTGGGTGGAGGTTAGGGGAGGGCATGGCATGAGGATCTCCTAGGCAGGGTCTAGGAGGACAACGGGAAAAGGCAGAGTTCTCCTCATGGGTGCCTTATCCTTCAGGGCAAGGATACAGGTGGGGAAGGGTCCTGGCGAGCGGGACCCTCGTGACCTGTTGGCTCCCGGTCCCGCCGCAATGACAACATTTAGGGAGCTTGGCCCGTACACTTGATCTTGGAAGCATGCCCCACACTGCTGTGATGCGTTCCCTGCCTGCGTCCAGTCAGGAGCACCACAAAACTCACGTGTCCCGGGAGAACTAAGTAGGAGGCCGTCCCTCGCAGTCTCTGCGGACCCACACCGTCGAAAGCCACAAAACCCAACCACAGGGGACTGTTCCAACGATGTGTGAGGGAAGGCACCTGTGAGTGAGGGAAGGCACTGTGGCTTTGTGAGTGGGCTGTGTGAGCGAGGTCTGCGTTCAGCTGTGTGTGTGTGTGTGTGTGCATGCGTATGTGTGTGTGAGCTTGCACGTGCGGCCCCCTGAGCATGCCACTCTTCTGTGGATCGTGTGTGTTTGTGTGGTGTGTGTGTTTGCATGTGCATATGCATGTGTGGCAAGTGTGCATGCCTGTGGACTGAAGACCCTCTGTCTTGGTGTGTGTATTAGGAGAGTGATTTTGCAGGTGAACGGGTGTTGTGTTTGTGACCCCACGTGTGTGTGCCACTGTGTCGGGGCGCTGCATGTTTATGGGTTGCGTGTTTGCATGCCCATGTATGTGTCAGTGTGTTAGGCCAATGTGCATGTTTGTTTGCCACAGACCTTGTGAGTTTGTGGGTGTTGCCTGAGTGTGTGTTTGCACATGGATGGGCATGTGTGTGTGTGTGTGTGTGTGTGTGCATGTGTGGCCCAGTGCACGTACTTGTGTGCGGGCACTATGTGTGTTTCTATTTCATGTGTGCGTGTCTTTACATGTGTGCATATATGTGTATGTGTGAGGTCATGTGTCCGTGCCTGTGTGCCGGTGAAAGTGTGTGCTTCTCAGTGTTGTGAGAGTGTGTGTTTGTGTGTGTCTGGTGCACATCAGTGTGTGTTCCTGTCAAGTGTGCATGACGGTGCACTGGATATCATATGTGTTGGGTGTTTATTTGCTGATTGTTTCTTTGCCCGTGCACTGTGGACTGTGTTTGTGCAGCCAAGTGTGCATGCCTGTGTGCGGGGACTGTGTGTGTGTCGCGTGGTGTGTGTTTCCCAGTGTACGTGGACGTGTGTGTGCATGTGAGCAAAAATCTGCCTGTCTATCTGTGCCAGTCCATGGGTGTATGGTGTTTGTGTGTTTTCAGGCACACCTGGGTGTGTGACTTTCTGCAGGGCTACATATGTATGGGCGTGTGCTCGAGAACTTCCGTGTGAATGTTGAATGTATGTGTGCTTGCGTGCGCAGGGGTGTCTGTAGTGTGTCTGTGTTTGAAGGCCTTTGGGTGATTGTGTGTGTGTGTGTGTGAGTGTGTATATGTGCACACATATGTAGCGAACTGCTTTGGAGCCTCAGTTTTGGAGACTGTGTGCATGGGTTTGATGGGTGTGTGTTGTCTTAGCATGTGTGTGTACTGGGGTGGTCATGTGTGCAAACTTGTGTGCCGAAAACAAGTGTGGCTGTGTGTGCGTTGCATGTATGTGTGTTGGCATGAGCTCGTGTGTGTGTGAATGTCTGTGGGTGCGTTAACAGCGGTATATGCCGGTGTACCTAACACCGTGTGTGTTCCTTGAGTGTCTGTGTGCTGTAGCGGCCATATGTTTCTGTGTGTGTGTGTGTGTGTGTGTGTGTGTGTGTGTGTGTGTGTGTGTTTCCAGGGCCCATTGTGTATTCTTCTGTGCTGGAGAAGGTTTTTGCAAGTTGTGGGTGTGGGACTATATGTGGAAATGTGTGTGAATGTGTGTGTTGGGAGGTCGGTGCATATGCCACTGAGTCAGCAACATTGTGTTGAGTGCATGTGTGAGTGTTTGCATGAGAATGTGCGTCTGTGTGTGTTGGTGCAGATCAATGTGCATTCCTGTGTGATGCAGACCATGTGTTTTTTTTCCCTGTGGTTATCCTCAGGGCAGGTGTGTGTGCATGTGTCTCGGTGAGGGCCACTTGTTTATGTATATGTTCCAATTACCGTGTGTATTTGTCACACGTGTGTGGGTGAGTTCTTGGGCTGAGGGGGGCATGTGTGATTGTGCCGGGTAACGCGTGTATGGCTGTGCCAGAGAACTTCCGTGAGTGTTTTTTGTGTGTTCGAGAGCACAGCTGTGAGAGTTTGCACGGGCAAGCGTGCATGCCTGTGTGCAGGATGCGTGTGTTTTTTGAGTTATGTGATTTGAGTGTGTTTGCATGCACAAGTGTGCATGTAAGTGAGTGTGTGCTTTGAATTCCTGGGAAAGGAGCTGCTCAGAGACACATCTGCATCTTCCTTCCAGAAGCCTTTATGTTGCAGAGGTTGTGTAGCCAGAGGGGTCAGAGAAAGAGCGGCGGAAGAGAAAGTCAGAGAGGAGGACGGAGAGGAGAGCGTGAGGAAAGGACAGGCAGAGCGATCTACAGAGCACCCTTCATCATTCTGCTCCTGACCAGCAAAGGTCATGCAAGGGAACAAACTGTAGCCGCAAATTTCCCCCTTGCAGGCAGACGGCTTCGGGGCCTCTGTCTCCTAGAATCACACTATTCATACTCCAGGGCCTGGGCTGAACATGTCCACGCACATTCGACCAGGCTTCCCAGTGATGCACACAGTGCCCATAGCCTTATAGGTGTCTATTTCGGAAGGGCGAGGGAGAGCTTCACATTGTTGGTAAAAATACCAGGCAGATTGCATGCCCTAAGGGGCCGCGGGAGCAGTTCGCATGGGCAGTGGGGGTGTGGGTGGGGCTGCAGTGTGGGAGTGGGTGTGTGAGTGGTGCTCAGTGCGTCTGGGAGCCCGAGGCAACCCTAGAGGGGGTACACCGTCTGGCTCCCTGGCTGGCTGGCTGGCACTTCCTGGGGAGAGGGGCGGGCACGGCTAAGCCCCCAACCACTGCCTTGCCACTGAGTCATCCCGGGATCCGGTCAGCATCCTGGCCTTGGCCATGGAGTTCCATTCAGCCAAGGCCGCGTACCAGGAGCCCACGCCCCCACGACCTAGAAGACACCTGGCCCCAAACCATTGTGTACATGCATCCCGCAGGTGCACAGCCTCTGAGAGTTGACCGCCTCTAGGCTTAGGCATCAGACTGCTTACAGGAGCCGCAGGCTCACACCTCCAGCTCATTCCGTCTGCCGCTGCTGCGGCTCGGTTCCAAGGATCGGATCGACGTCTAAATGGAGACTGAGGCATGGTCCGGGGACCCCGGGGATGCCCTGGAATCCTGGACCACCTTAGATCGCAGAGGGGACCGTGAGGTGGCGGGGGCCCATGGGTAGGCAGGCGTCTGGGACAAGGCGGGGGTGCCACAGGCCCTAGGTGAGGCGGGAAGGTGCCTCGGGCTGTGCAGGAGGCTGAGGCCTGGGAACACAGAGGCAAGGCTGGCCCGGGGGAGGAGTTGGTCGTCATGGTGGAGGATATCATGGCCATGGTGGAGGTCGTGTTGTCGGAAGACGGGGATGTGGCGCAAGCTAAGCAGGTTGAGAAGGTGCAGGAGCTGACACAGGAAGAGCCAGTGCTGGGTCCCGAGACAGCCGGGGCCCCACTTGCCTGGAGGTTGCTCTGTTAGCGCTTGGCTCAGTGGATGCCCAAGCTACCAGGGCCTACATGTGTCTCAAGCTCAGGATGAATCAGAACTAAAGTTCTCACCTGGCTCGCCAAAGGTCCATCATCAAGTGTATCCCTGCTTTATGGGCTCAGGCCATATCCTTGCTCAGGCTTATGGGGCTTGGCTGCTGTGGAGGAGCACCGGGAGGAGGGCAGGAGCAGAGCCATAGCCAGGGCCATGAGTCCTGGGTAGAAGGGCTCTCCCCCGCCGCCACGCACAGGCCCCTGGTGGTGTGGGCCTATGATTCCTCTAATGCACAGGATTGGAAGACATCCTGGCGCTGGGCGGGGCAGGGGTGAGTACGCAGGTTATGAGAACCGTCCAGACCAAGTCTGAGCAGATGCTGTGGGCCAAAACTTTGGGGCTGCAGCACTCCCAACAGCCTTGCGGTCTTCAGGGAACATGGGTCAAACCTCAACAACAAGTAGTGTAGCCCAAAGAACACTTGGCTCAGAACAGATACTGGAAGGAAACATTTGCTGGGTACATGGGGCAGACGGATTGGCTGCCCGCCCCCCTTCCCTGTCCTTCAGAGCCTGCGTGGTTTTCCAAAGAGTAAAGGGCAGACAAACAATCTCATTCGCAGGCGGTTTTCCAAGTCAGTCAGTGGGCCGCCTCACTTCGGCAGACCGCGGGAACCCAGACACGGCGCTGCCGGGGTCCTGCAAACTCTGTCTCCACAGGCCCTACACAGCCAGGCCGAGGCCCCAATCCATGTGCATACACGCGCCTTTCCTCCCTGCCCTTCTCTCCCTCTCTGTGTCCTTGCCCGCCCTCTCCCTCTGCCCTCTCTGCCCAAACCCTGTGTCCCTTCCTTCTGGTGTGGGGTCTCTCTGTCCCTCTCTCTCTTTTTCTTTCCCTCCTGCCACCACCTAGCTCATTCCCTCCCTCTGTTGCTGACTCTGCCGGGACCACGCTTTGCGCCGTGGGTGCACAGCCATGCTCCAGGTGAGCCAAGCGGCCCTCTTCTTGGCACAGGAGGCCCTCAAAGGCACATGGCTTCAGGCAAACACATAAGCAAACACAGCCGTCAGCGTGGGATGGTGCACATCCAGCCATTCCAAATGTGACTGCCTGCCAGCCATACACATAGGCCAGGGAAACATGGGAACAGAGATCAATCAGGCCATCGGCTTTACCCTGTCATGCACAGGCAGCCTCAGTGGTGCTGGAAGCCAAGGGACTCCCCAGGGTGGAGCAGGTGGGAAGGAAGGGCAGGAGCTGCGAAGGTTGGGAGTGTGGCAGTACCTGGTGTTTCTGCACTTTTGCACGATTGTTTCCCTTGCCCTCAGCAGGGAAGGGCTGGTTTGCTCCTGGCTCTCTTCTGTAGCATGTACCAGTGAGGCTCCTTGACCCAAGGCAGATCCTGAATCACCCCAAGATATCAGCCTGTGAGCAGGACAGACACGTGCTCAGCTATGTGACCCATTTGGAGGTCATTCCTGGGAGATGGATGCTGGGGTAGGCCTGGTGCGACAGGGTTTTGAGCAGGAGTGGGCCTGGGAAAGTGGTTCAGAGCGGCAGCCAGGCAAGCAGCTCGGGACATGTAGGGGAAATATTCCCACGTGCTCTCCTCTCTCTTTGGCAGGGCAGGTGGAGGAATCGGCCATCACAAGTACCCCTGCAGTTTGATGTTTTTCTTTGAGAACAAACCTTACTTGCAGAACAAAGTGATTGCTAGGGTGTATCACCTTAGCATTGCCAGTAAGAGTGGGCTTGAGCTTTGAGGATGATAGGGGCGAGCAGGGGGGCACTTGCGAGCAGGAGGGGAAGTGTGCCCGGGCCCCCCAGGAGGCGGCGGGGGTGGGACCCTGCCCAGGAGGGAGAGAGGCTGGTATGTTGAGAGGGAAAGAGGGCGAGAGGGAGTGGGTCCTAGGACATGGAGACCCTCTCCTAAATTTTCCCTTCCTGCAGGATAGAGGGTGTCTCGTTCCACTCCAGTCCAGTGGTTCTGGGACTATGAACGTGGAGCTGCCAGTCGCAGGCACGACACCACCAGCCTTAACCTCTTCAACTGGTGTGTGACCCCAGCGGCCCAGGGTCTCACAGGATCGCTGAGGTGGGGCCCCTGTGGCCTTCGTCAGCAGGGGTGATGTCGAGCCCCAGCTGCTTGGGAACAGGGCCCGGGACCCTTGCTCATCTGGCCTCTTTCCCCTACCAGGTCGTCACCGAGGACCTGTGGCCCAATCCTCTGCAGTACTACCCAAGGCAGGAAGGCAGCCGAAGGGAATGAACTGAGAGGAGGACCTGTCGGTGAGAAGCCAGGGGCCTGGGTCCTGACGTGTGTGTGTGGAAGTTGCTGGGGGACAGGCAGGTTAGCAGCGGGGGAACTGAGGCTCAGGGGCGCCTGGGCCCCAGCTGGCCCCGGGAGCGGCTGGCAGGGTGAGAAGGGAACCTGGGGGACCTCAGGGCACACATCGTTGCGGGTGCGTCCATGCGGGCATGTTCAGGCCCCGAGGCTGGCAGCTGGAATGTCCTAGATCACTTGGGAGAAGCGAGGCTTCCCACCCAGGTTCTCTGAACTGTCACCATGCCCATCAACCCTCTCTCAGGCTCCTGCCGCTCATTCAGGTGGGGTCCTCATGCCAGTCTTTGGGAGCAGGGCTCCCTCCTTCCATTCCCGCTCCTGTGTCCAGAATCCCAGACTAACTCTGTGTTCCCAACCACCCCCTGGCCTCACAAAGCCACACGGTCATTCTTGGGAATGGCACTGGGACATGGGCTGGGGGCTCGTGAGGCTCTCACTGAGGAGGAAGAGGGATCCCACGAGGACAGAGGGCACCCTCAACACCGCCTTGGCTATCCTTGGCATTATGCAATTTCACGAATCCCTAACGTGTGTGTGTTTGTGGCTGTGTGTGTGTGTGTGTGTGTGTTTGTCGGGGGCATGGTAGCTGTATGGATGTGTACACCACAGAGCATCAAAATCTGACCAATAAGAAGAATACGAGGAGGCGTCCATCGTTGTGAGAGATGGGTGGACGAGTCTACATGCTTCTCTGCCTGCACAGGACAGAAATGGGGAAAATGATCACCAGTGGCGACTCTGGAGAGTATCCAGCATCTATGTACAGATGACCAAAGAGGCATAAACAAGTTAAGAAGCTCTTTGCGTCTGTGTGTGGGTTTGCACTTAGAGCCAGCACATGGTGAGGAGGAAGACAGCCTAGGGGGACCCTCCCACCAATGGCATGTGGGATTCCATGTGAGGCAGTGATATTCAGCATGAGGCAGGGCAGGGCAGGGTTTGGCATGCAGACAGAGCATCGTGCATCCTAGTCAGGGTCTAGGAGGAGGACAGAAAAAGGCAGACCACTCTTCATGGGAGCCTTGTCTTTAGGGCAGGGCACTCAGGCGGTGAAGGGTCCGGGTGAGCGGGGCCCTCGTTGTCTGGTGGATGCTGGTACCGCCGCATTGACACCGCTTGGGGAGCATGGCCCAGTCGCCTTGCTCCTGGATGAGTGCCCCAGACTGCTGTTATGCGGTCCCATGCATGTGTCTGGTCAGGAGCACCGCAAGACCCACATGTCCCAGGAAGAGTAAGGAAAAGGCAATTCCTTGCGCTCCCTGCGGACCCACGCCCACCTGCGCCGCATTAGCTGCCCACAAGGGACTGTTCCAAGGCCGTGTGAGGGAAGGCAGGTGTGAGTGGTGAGCACTGTGCATTTGTGAGTGGGCTGTGTGTGAAGGAGGTGCGTGCCGAGGTTCACATTCGGGTGTGTGTGCGCACGTGCGTACTTATATGTGTGCTTGCATGTGCGGCCACCTGAGCATGCCTTTTGCCGGGGATCGTGTGTGTTGGTGCTGTTTGTGTGAGTTTGCATGAGCACGTGAGTGTGTGGCAAGAGTGCATGCCTGTGGCCAGGAGACCATGTGTCTTGGTGTGTGTTTCGAGAGTGTGTGTTTGCAGGGGCACGAGTGTGTGTGTTTGCGAGGGCACATGTGTGTGCCAGTGTGTAGGGACCCTGGGTGTTTATGTGTTTCACGTGCATGTTTGCATACCCAACTATGTGTTGATGTGTGTGGCCAAGTGTGCATGCTTGTGTGACATACAACCTGTGAGTTGGTGGGGGTTACCTGAAGTCTGTTGCACACGGATTGGTGTGTGCGTGTGTGTGTGTGTGTGTGCGCCCAAATGCACATACCTTTGTTCAGTCACTGTGTGTTTATATTTCATGCCAATGTGTCTTTGCATGCTTCGTATGTGTGTATGTGTGTGGCCAAGTGTGCGTTTCTGTGTGTTGGTGACAGTGTGTACTTCCCAGTGTTGTGTTTGTGTGTGTCTTTCATGTGCACGTCCGTGTGTGTTCCTGAGAAGTGCGCAAGAAACTGTACTGGATATCAAATGTGTTGGTGGGTGTTTCCTGAGTGTGTCTTTGCCCACGCACGGTGGTCTGTTTGTGTGACCAAGTGTGCATGCCTGTGTGCAGGGACCGCATGTGTTTTGCCTGGTGTGTGTGTTTACCTGTGCACATGAATGTGTGTGTGCATGTGAGCAGAAATCTGCCTGGCTGTTTGTGTTATTCCATGGCTGTATTGCATGTGTGTGTGTTTTCAGGCTCATCTGGATGAATGACTTCCTGTGGGGTATGTATGTATGGACATGTGCCAGAGACCTTCCGTGTGAGGTTTGTGTGTACGTTTGCTTGCATGCACAACGGTATCTGTTGTGTGTCTGTCTGTTTGTAGGCCTTTGTGTGATTGTGTGTTTGTGTTTGTGTGTGCAACCACACACGCCTTCTGTAACCACCTGTTCATTTCTCTGTTAGAGATTGTGTGGTTGGTGTGTATGTGTTGCATAGCATGTGTGTGTGTATTTTGGTTGTCATGTTTGCACACCTGTGTGCCGATAAAAACCTGTGGGTGTGTGTGCCACATGTATGTGTGTTGGCATGAGCTCGTGTGGTGTGTGCGTGTCTGTGGGTGTGGAAGTAGCAATGTATGCTTTGTACTGAAGACCGTGTGTGTCCCTTCAGTGTCTCTGTGCTGCACAGGCCATGTGTGTGTGTGTGTGAGTTTGTGTGAGGGTGTGTGAGTGTTTGTGTGAACGTGTGTGTGTGTTGCTCTGGGGTCAATTGTGTATTCTTCTGTACTGGAGAACGTTTGTGTATGCTGTGGGTATGCAATTACACGTGCAAAATGTGTGTGTTTTGGGAAGCTCATCGCACATGCCTGTGAGCCAGAGACTTTGTGTGGCTGCGTGTGGGCATGTGCGTGAAATGTGCGTGTGTGTGTGTGTTGGTGCCGCTCAGTTGTGTTCCTGTGTGATACAGACAGTGTGTTTCTGTTCTGTGTAGGTATACTGAGGGCAGGTGGTGTGTGCGTGTGTCTGGATGAGGGCCAGTTGTGTATGCATGTGTGCCTAAGACCGTGTGTATTTGTTCCACGTGTGTGTGTGTGAATTCTTGGGCAGAGGGGGGTGTGTGTGATAGTGCCGGGCCACACATGTATGGCTGTGCAAGAGTACTTGCATGAGTGTTGTGCATGTGTTTGCAAGCGCAAGTGTCTGTGTTTGCACGGGCAAGTGTGCATGCCTGTCTGCATGACATGTGTTTGTGTGTTATGTGACCTGAGTGTGTGAGCCAGCACAGGTGTGTGTGTAAGTGCATGTGTGCAGGCATATACATGCCTTTGGGGTGCAGATTGTGTGTTTGTTGTGTGTGTGTGTTTGTGTCTGTGAGAGAGAGAGAGTGTGGTGCCTGTCTGCATGGTTTTGTGTCTGTGTGCGTGTGTGCGGCCATCTCCATTCCAGGGTGTCGAGACATGTTGTGTGGGTGTGTGTCGTGTGCATGTGTTTACATGAGCTCATGTGTGTGTTGTGTGTCTCTGTGTTTCAAGGGACATGTGAGTGTGAGTATGTGTGGCCATGGCCCATGCCTGTCTGTCGCGACTGTATGCATATGTGTCGTGTGTCCAAGCATTTGCATGTGCACACGTGTGTATATGCGCGTGTGTAGGACCCAGTCAGCAAAGGAGAGGGCCTGCAGGATTTCCAGCTCTGCCGATTATGGAAAAAGGGGCAAGACCCGAGGGCCGCACATCCCTCCGGACACACAGGTCTCATGTGCATTCCATGGTTCTGCAGGTGTTGCTCTCCACTCTCGATGCACAGATGCACAGGAGCCAAGGCATGGAGGGACGGGTGAGAGTTTGCAGGCTGCTGTGAGGTGCACCTCCCATCTGTGCTGATTGCACAGATGGTTCCATGTGAGGAAAAAACCTAGGGCTCCTTCCCAGCCACACACATCTTGTCCTGTGGCCCCTCTCACCTTCCCTCCCAGGCAAGGACAATGTCAGATGTCTCTCATTGCACGAATGTCACCTGGGAGTGGGAGTGGACATGGACAGCATCCAAATGAAGGGTGAAGAGATGAAAAACACGGTCCAAAGAATGTGGGGGTGCATATGAAATCCATTCTGGTGGAAACGCATGGAGACGCAGTCGTGCACGATACCTGTAGATATGTGCACGCTTCTCCTGACTGAGACAGGGGAAGGGGGGCCTCTAAGAACCCCCTTCCTGTCGGTGATGCCTGGAGACAGGCTTGCATTGGCACCAGACCAACGGCCCCAAACATACTTTGCATGCTCGAAGCACACTTGGGCTTCTATCACCATATTTGTGGGCGAGATCTTGCGTTGTGTTGGCCCAGCTTGATGTTCTGCTCAGGGTCTGACCTGGCTGGCCAAGAGCGGGGAAGTCTAGGGAGGATGTGTACTCCTCTGCAGGCTAGACGAGCTGGGAAACACTTCCTGGGGCATTCGTGCTGTTGGTAGAATGCATCACAAGGTGCACTGTCTCTGGTTTTGCAAGAGTTTGTGCTGCCTGTTGCCTGGGTGCATCCTCAGCTCCTTGCCACATGGCTTTCCAAAGAGTGGGCACTAAGGTCAGTGTGCCGGCAGACAGCATCCACCTGGCGGACAGCATCCACCTGCCGCCCTCTCCACAGGGGTGGCGCAGACTTCGTCTTTAGGGAGGGGCATCTGTTTCCCCTTTGCTGTATGCTCTTGGCTCCAGGAAAGGCATGCGTCCCTCTGTCCTCCATGCGAAACACACTGTGTGTCTCTGTGAGTGTGTTAGCGTGTGTTTGTGTGGGCACCCAGCTTGGCACATTTCTCAGGGTCACCGATCTGGCTGGCAGTCCCAGAGGGGGAGAGGGCTTTGATTTCCTCGGAAAAGAGCTGCTCATCTTCCATCCGGAAGGCTTTATGTCCCAGAGGCCGTGTGGCCACAGGGGTCAGAGAAAGAGCGCCGGAAGCCAAAGTCAGAGAGGAGGACGGAGAGGAGAGCGTGAGGAAAGGACAGGCGGACCAGTGGACAGAGTGGTCTTCGTCACTCTTCTCCTGACCAGCAAAGGGCATGTACCGGGACAAAATGTAGCCACACATTTCCCCAGAGCAGGCACATGGCTTCAGGGCCTCTGTCTCCTGGTATCACACGATGAATACTCCAGGGCCTGGGCTGACCTTTTCCACGCACACTGAACCAGGCTTTTCGGTGGTGCACATAGTGTCCTGAGTCTTATAGGAGTTTATTCAGGAAGGGCGAGGAACAGCTTCGGATTGTCAGTACAAAATTCAGGCGGAGGGCGTGCCCGACAAGGCCGCGGAAGGGGGCTATGGAGGGTGGGGTGGGGGTGGTGTTGGGGGGATGGCGCGGGGTTGGGAGTGGGGGTTTGGTGTGTCTGGGAGCCCAAGGCCACCCCAGAGTAGGCGCACCGGAAGGCTCCCTGGCTGGCTGGCTCAGGATGGGGAGGAGGGTGGGGCCGTCGGTGGGCATGCCGACCACCGTGCCACTGGTTGGACCACGGGCCGGCCTGCGTCCTGGGCGTGGCTCGGGGTCTCCATCTAGCCAAGGCCGCATGCGTGCCCCGTGACCTCTGCCCCTTGGACCCCTGGCCCAGTCCCTTGTGCGCATGTGTCCCAGAGTCCAGCGGCCTCCAGGAGGAGACTGCAATAGGTTGCCGCCCCTGGGTGCCAGAGCTCCACTTGCCGAGGCGCCGGCGGAGGCCTGTGCTCACAACTGCAGCCCTTCCCTGCACAGCTGCCCAAGCAAGGCTTGGTCAGGGCTGGCGAGGCAGGGTCGGGGGATGCAGGGCGGTCCCCAGAATGCTGGACCCACCCCCAGTCAAGGAAGAGGCCATTCACGAGGCAGCTGTGCCAGAGAATAGAGACCCCGGGGGTGTGCAGGGACGCTAAAGGCCCTAGGTGTGGGGATGGCGGGCGAGGCTGTGCGGGAAGGGGAGGAGCGTTGGGAGAGAGAGGATGCCACCCTGGTGGTGGAGCTGGTCCTAGTGGGGGGTGACCTAAGGTTGGTGCTGCAACTGGCCTTGTTGGAGGGGCAGGACGGAGAGGACGAGGAGGACACGGAGGAGGACACGGAGGAGGTAGACGAGGTGTGTATTTGTTGTGCGTGTCTGTGCGTGATTTCCTGGGGGGAGGGGGCTGTGTGTGATAGTGCCAGGTCACGAGTGTATGGCTGTGCCAGAGACTTTCTGTGAGTGTTGTGGGAGTGTTTGCCAGTGCAGGTGTCTGTGTTTGCACGGGCAAGCGTTAATGCCTGTGTGCAGGACGCATATGTTTGTGTGAGATGTGTTCTGAGTGTGTGTGTATGCAAAGCTCTGCATGCAAGTGGGTGTGTACAGACACATGCATGCCTGTGGGGGGCAGATTGTGTGTGTGTATCTGTGTTTCTGTGTGCATGAGTGTGAGAGAGACAGAGAGAGAGAGAGGGAGCAGTGCTTGCCTGAATGTGTTTGTGTCTGTGTGTGTGCGTGCGGCCATCTCCATTCCTGTGTTTCGAGCACAAGTGTGTAGGTGTGTGTCTTGTGCGTGTGTTTGCATGAAGTCTTGAGCATGTTGCGTGTCTCTCTGTGTTTCCAGGGAGGTGTGAGTGTGAGTGTGTGTGGCCACTGGCCCATGTCTCTGTGTCGAGACTGTATGCGTGACTCTCGTGTGTCCAAGCGTTTACATTTGCACACTTGTGTATGCGTCTGTGTGTATGCCCAGTCAGTGAAAGCAAGGACTCCGGGATTTCCAGCTCTGCCGCTTATGGAGGAAGGGGCAAGAGGCCAAGGGCAGCCACATCCCTCCCGACACACAGGCATCGTGTGCATTCTGTGGTTCTTCAGGGATCTGTCTCCCGTGTCGATGCACAGACGCACAGGGGCCAAGCAAAGGAGGGAGGGGTGGGAAATGGCAGGCGGGTGAGAGGCACACCACCCAACTGTGCTGATTGCACAGATGGTTCCAGGTGTGGGAAATAGCTAGTGGTTTAAGTCTCTTTCCCAGGCTGCACACCTCTTCTCATGTGGCCCCTCTCAACTTCCCTCCCTGGCAAGTGCAATGCCAGAAGTCTGTCATTGCAGGAATGTCACCCGGGAGTGGGAGTGGACCTGGACAGCATGCACACGAAGGGCAAACAGAGGAAAACCATGGTCCAAAGACTGTGGGGGTGCATATGAAATCCATTCTGGTGGAAACACGTGCAGACCCAGTCGGGCACTATAACTGTATATATGTGCACACTTCTCCTGACTGAGATGGGGGAGCGGAGTGAAAAAGCCCCTTGCTCGGTGATGCCTGGAGAGATATGCTTGCACTGGCCCCAGACCAACAGCCCCAAGCCTATTGTGTTGGCTCGAAACCACACTTGGGCATCTTTCAGCACATTTGTGGACCAGCTCTGGGGTTGTGATGGCCTGGGTTGATGATCCGCTCACGGTCTGACCCGGCTGGCCCAGGGCAGAGAAGGCTAGGGAGGATGTGTTCTCCTCTGCAGCCCAGATAAGCCGGGAACCCCTTCCCGGGACACTCATGCTATTTGCAGAATGCAACGCAAGATGCTCCATCTCTGGTGGGGCAGGTGTTCCTGCTGCCTGTCACCTGGTTACCATCCTCAGCTCCTTGCCCCCTGGACTTCCAAAGAGTTGGCACTGAGGTAACCGTGCCGGCAGACAGCATCCACCTGCCGCCCTAACCACAGGGTTGGCCCAGACTTCCACTTCAGGGCAGGGCATCTAGGTCCCCTTTGCTGTATGCTCTTGGCTCGGGAAAGGAATGCCTCCATGTGCCCTCCATGCAAACACACTGCGTGTCTCAGTGAATGTGTGTTTGTGTGGGCACCCAGCTTGGCACTCTTTCGAGGGTCACCGGCCTGGCTGGCATTCCCTGAGGGGGAGAGGGCTTTGATTTCCAGGTAAAGGAGATGCTCCGAGACGCATCTGCATCTTCCGTCCAGAAGCCTTTAGGTTCCAGTCGCCTTGTGGCCACAGGGGTCAGAAAAAAAAGTGCTGGAAGACAAAGTCAGAGAGGAGGACGGAGAGGAGAGCGTGAGGAACGGATGGGTGGACTGGTGGACAGAGCGCTCTTCTTCAGTTTCTCCTGACCAGCAGAGGGCATGCATTGGGACAAACTGTAGCCGCACAATTCCCCTGAGGAGGCAGAGGGCTTTGGGGCCTCTGTGTCCTGGAATCGCACTATGAATACTCCAGGGCCTGGGCTGACCATTTCCACGCACACTGGACCAGGCTTCCCGTAGGTGCACACACCTTCCTGCGTCTAACAGGACTCTATTCGGGAAGGGTGAGGGACAGCTTCACATTGTTGATACAAAATCCAGGCAGAGGGCGCGCCCGACACGGACGAGGAGGACACGGAGGACCCGGAGGAGGTAGACGAGGCTGACACGGAGGAGGAAGACGAGGCTAGGGAGGTTGAGGAGTGGGAGGAGGAGGGGGAGGGGGATGGTGAGGGAGAGGAGGCGGAGGAGGAGGGGGAGGGGGAGGAGGAGGAGGCTGACAAGGCTGTGGAGGAAGAGGGCGACGAGGCTGTAGTGGCTGAGCAGGAGCAGGGGGAGGAGGAGGAGGATGTGGACAGGGAGGAGGAGGGGGAGCCTGAGCATGCGGAGAAGGAGGAGGCTGAGGAGGCTGAGCAGGAGCCAAGGGAGGAGGAGAAGCCCGAGGAAGAGGAGGAGGTGGAGGGGCCTGAAGAGGCTGAGCAAGAGGAGGGGGAGGAACAGGCTGAGGAGCAGTCTGTTGTGGAAGAGGCTGAGGTGGAGGAGGCTAAGGAGGAGCATGTTGGAGAGGAGGTGGCTGAGGCAGAGGAGGCTGGGGAGTGCGAGGAGCCTGAGGAGGGAGAGGAGGCTCAAGAGGCTGAGGAGGAGGCTGAGCACGAGGACCAGAGGGAGGAGGGCCAGAAGGAGGAAGAAGGGGCACAGGAGCTGCAGGAGAGGCAGAAAGGGGAAGAACAGCCAGAGGGGCGGCAGGGTCCGATCCCGTCCTCGCTCGAGGCTCTAGAGGCCCTGCAGTCAGAGCTGGAGCGCATGAAGAAACAAGCCAGCAGGTCCTACACTGGGCTCAGGCTCAGGTTTTGTTGGAGGCGGCAGCGTCCCCTGGAACACCGAAGCGCCCTTATCCGGGGCATCCCTGGCTTCTGGGCCAAGGCTGTATCCTTGACGGTCTCATGGAGGGACCCCAATGTGGCCGGGCTAGAGCAAGAGGAACCGAAGGGAGGGGACTGATGAGTATCAAAATACATCTGTTGGTGAACGCCCCCACCACCAGCCACACCCCCAGCCCTGCCGGGGTGTGGGGGCCACGCTCATGCCCTGGTGATCCCGACAACCTCGACATCCTCGTTCTGGGGGGTAGTGGGGGCTGGGGGCCTCAGGGTGCCCTTGATGTCGCACGAGGCACTGGAAGTCCAGTGGGGGATTAGGAGCAGAGGTCTAGCTGCGAATTAGGAATTAGGAGCCGCAGCAGGGCGTCTTCCCACAAAACAACTCCAGCAAAGCTCGGTTTCCCCTCAGGGTAACGCGGGTGGTGAACGGGTGTGAGTGCCCACCTGGTCAGCATGAGGCAGGACTGTGTTCTTGTCCAGCGATGAGCTGGTTGTGTCTGGCCGTCAGCGCAGGAGGATGAGCTGGGGAGGGGGCTGTGGGGCGGGAGGGGTGTCTCTGAGTATGGACACCTTCCTGTGTGTATGCGGAGATCTGCAGGATCCCGTGCAGGGGCCCAGTGGGCCTTGACGCAGGCTTTGTAGAGGGCGTGCGACCCGCGAGGGCAGAGGGGAGGCAGTCCCCGCCTGCTGTCGATACTGGCTCTGTTTGGTAGCTCTATCATCTCAAGCCCTCAGAGGATCCTTGACTTAGAGCAGTTTGTGAACCACCCAAAGATGTCAGCCGTCATCTGGAAGCAAGATGAAGGCCACCTTGGCTACATGACGGATTTGAAGGTCTGGCCTAGCCGACTGAGGCCGGGACGCAGAACGGGAGAGAGGAGCGTGCCGAAGAGATCCAGCCCCGAAGTCAGGACGGGGAGGTTCTCCTGGACAGAGTTTTCACCCCCGTCTCACCCACTCTGCCACCCGGCAGGTGGAGGAACTCAGGTTTCCCCGTGATTGCCGCAACATCCTGCTCTTCTTTTGCTAGAACCCCTACTTCTGGAATGAAGTTGTTGTGAAGGAGTATGTCCTCAGTGCTGCTGGTAAGAGGCTGCTGCCTGGATGGGCGGCCGCAGGTGCAAGACGAAGGGTCGAACCCGATTCTATACCCGGCGCCTTCTGCCATTCTCGTCTTCCCTCAGTGTACGGGCCATCCCATTCCACTCCCATCTCGTGGCACCAGAATTATGAACGGGAGCTCTATAGTCACAGGCACCACAACACCAGTCTTAACTTCTTCAACTGGTTCTCTGACCACAGCTTTGCCGGGTCTAGCAGCATAGCTGAGGTGGGGCCCAGTGACTAACCGTGGGAAGGATGCCGTGGGTTCCCAGGCTGCTTGTGATGGGCCTCTGAGCTCTGCCCCGTTTCCCCTGCAGATCATCATGGAAGACCTGTGGCCCAACCCCCTGCAGTACTACGTGAGGAAGAAGGCCCCAGGAGAGGGAACCGAGAGGAGGACAGGTGAGGGGCATGGGGTGTGGTTGCTGAAATGTGCACCATGGGGCTCCATGGGACCTCAGCTCCACCAGTGGAGACACTGAGGATCTGAGGAATTCTCCGACGCAAGGACCCTGGGTCAAAAGGGCATCACCATGACAGGGAGCTTGGACAAGTGCAGTGCCAAACGGCTTCTGCCTGGGGAAGCTTGAGGCGGGAGGGGCCCAGCAGTGTCCATGAGAAGAGCTGAGGAGGCAAAACCGGCTCGGCAGCTGCACTTGTGGGAATTGTCATTCCAGGGCCATGAGCCCAACCCTCAGGTCTTCTAGCACCGCATTACACATGGGCCTACTGAAGCTGCCTCCCACCACGCTTGGCACAGACACCTGGGTTTCCTGGTGCAAAGGCTCACCCCGCCACCCCGTCGCCTTTCTGTGTTGGTCTGGACACCACAGTTGACCCCTTCATTTCCACAGGAAGCTCCTCTCCCCCTGCCCACAGGCATGCCGTGAGCAGTGTCCAGCGTGCACAGATTAGTTGAATACATGGGTGGAGGAAAGGTAAGGCGATCACAGTCAGTGGCAGGTAGCAGCATGGGAGAGTGACCGCCGTTCCCAGGGAGGGCCTTCCAACACTGAAGCAACCTTACCTATGGCCCAGAGAAGGTACACATGAGTCTTCTGTGTTCATGTGTGTCTGTCTGTGTGTCTGTGTGTCTGTCCCTCCCAAGGAGCGTCATGAATTTGCGATGAATATGAGGGAGCATCGCACTTGTTCGAAGCCAGTGCAAAAGCTTCAGATGGAGCCGATGGTCAGGCCGGTTCCTCTGCACAGGAGTAACCGAAGACCGGTGCCAGTCCGAAACGTAGGGCAGATTGAGGCCCCAGGAGACCTGGAAAAGTATTAAAAGTTTAATAAACAAGGTCAAGTGTCCTTCTGTGAATGTGTGCGTGTGTTTGTGTGTGTGTGTGTGCACGCGGGTGCTCGGGTGCGTGCGGTCCCCATTGTGGCATTGGCCTCATGTGGGTGTTTGACTTCTCTGCCTGGGCATCGCCGGCCCATGGAATGGCTTGGCCTTTATGCTTGCCCAGAGGGCTTGGTCACACAAGCTCGGGGACTGCAACCCAGGGGCCAGAGGTCCTTCCCCTAAGCGTGTGGGGGCACTGGTTAGGGGGAGGAAATGAGACCGAGGCCAGATACCTGGGGCTCATCTCTTCCCTGGGGAAATGAGGAAGTTCAAGAAAGGGAGCGACGAGCCAGGGCCGAACTTGTCCAGGACCCAGGTTCGCTGGATGGCGATGACAGTCATCCAGGGATGCTCCCTGGTGGGTGTCCTCTGACACATCCACTGCAAATGTCTTGGGGGAGGTGGGGAGAGACCCCAAGGTACATTACTCATTTGAACCCAGGGCTGGTGTTCTTCACGTGCCTAGGAACGTGCACAGGCTCTTGCTGACACAGTTGGAATCTCAGGGCCAGCCACAAAGATAGGGTGTGTGGGTCAGGCCTTAAAGAGGGTCGATGGGAGTGGTGACAGAGGGAGGTGGGAAAGTAGGAAAGATGACACTCATTTGGGTACAGAAGCCAGGCGAGGCTTTAATTTGCGGGGAAGACTGACACACACACACAGAGACACTCTCAGATGCACACTCAGGTGAACAATCACCCCCCAAACACACTCATTCAGGCACTCCCACACACTGCAACACAGTCACTCTCAGTCAGCCCCCGCATACACACTCCTTCACCCACAACCCCTAACATACGCACACTCGCTCCCTCGCTCAGGCACACACTCACTCACCCACCCACCCACAGCCTCTTTCAATCACATGTCCTGACACTCAAACACTGACCAACCCACGCTCCCCCAGGATCCCCAGCCCCCTGTTTCCCTAGGGCCCTAGTTTGGGGTCCGCCAGAGTGCAGACTGTCAGAGGGGTGGGGCAGTGGTAGCACGGTTGCTAAGTGCAAGGGTCGGGCCACCCAGCCGTGTGCTGTCTGTCCCATGATAACTCTGGTGCTGATATCCCTTAGTCTTCTGTGTGTAGGTCCAAGGAAAGACCTGGGGCATACAGAACACCTGTCACAGTCCGCACCTGGGAGGCGGTGAGGTGAGCCCCTTGGGTGCTCCTCCCCCGAGCGGGCATCTGCCTACCTGAGACACCTCTGCCTAGGGAAGCTGGCAGAGGACTGAGTCCAATGCCAGCATAGTGGGGAGAGGTGAGCATTTGCCCCACAAGGCTCTTCTCCATCCCCATCTTAAGTGGCTGCATGGGCAGCAGCCCTGAGGGTGATGGGGCGATACTAACCTTCCTGTCCCCCACCACGCCCCGCTCCGTGAGGCTCCCCGCTCCACAACTTCCGGGAAGTTCAGCGAATCTTTCCCGGAGGAGGGTTTTGCAGTCAAACTGCAAGGATGCTTCTTGACCCTTTCAGTATGCAGGACAGATCTCCTGTCTGGCGTCAGGTTGTGGAATTGATGATCTGTAGGACCTAGCCTTGCCCCTTCCAGGGTGGGCGGAGGCACCTGAGGCTCTAGGAGCGAAGGTTTGGCTCTCTCGACCTGCAGGGGAGATCGGTCTTCTCAGCCTCTTTTTTTAAGGATTTTATTGATTTATTTGAGAGAGAGAATGAGAGATAGAGAGCACGAGAGCGAACAGGCTTAGAGGGAGAAGCAGACTGCCCGCAGAGCCGGGAGCCCAATGTGGGAATCGATCCTGGGACTCTAGGTTCATGACCCATGCTGAAGGCAGCCGCTTAAACAACTGAGCCACCCAGGGGCCCTTCTTCTCAGCTTCTTGGTGTGTAAATGCCAGGGTACCCGCCTGCTGGCCCCTGGCTCTGCTTCTGCGGCTCAGATGAAAGTGTGACTTCATAATCCGCAGCGGTATCAGGACAGCCCCCATGTTGGCGCATGGTCTGAAAGGGTCCTAGGCTGGGCAATTTCGGGTTAACGCAGGGTAGTCCACTACACTTGCGTCGTTTGGTAGGGTGTTGCCGAGGATGTAAAGCTTGGGGGAAGAGGTGGGCACAGGGTCCCCAACCTCTTAGCATATCCCTCCAGCGCTCGAGCAACGGCGTGTCATTGAGGCCCGGCCCAGAGAGAAGGGTGAGGCGGGGGTAGGGGGGATGCTTTGGGAGATCAGGGAGCCCCAGATGTTGGGAGTCAATTGGACGCTGAGGGTGTCACAGCCAGGGTCCCCAACAGGAAAGCAGGGAGCCGGGAGTGCTCAGACAAAACCGCACTAGCGTCCCATTTGACCGCTCCGACAAGACCAGTATAGCATCCTGTCTAGTAGCCTCTGCAGGGGTGACCTTTGCAACTCGACCCGAAACAAAGCCACTAACCATGAAACATCGGTCGCTGTCACAAGCTCAGGCACTCAGTCTCCAGATGTCAGCCCACAAGACCCATCTGCACGGGAGACGGTGCCGTGATCCAAGCCCTGACTAGCCACACCTTGGCAGCGAATCCACAAGGGGCCCATTCTCAGGTCCTGGAAAGAGCTCATAAGAACCCCCAAGTCTGAATGGGTACCCGGCAGCACTCTCGTGGAGTTTTGTACCCTGGCTCAATAAACTTTGGCTTGCAGCCCAGCAGTCTTCGTCTGGTCAACCTCTTCATTCCTCGAAGCGGCACAGCCAAGAACCCGGGCACTAATGGAAGAAAACTCCTGTAACCCAGAGTGCTTTGCCGCATCTACGTTGAACGAACCTTCTTCGGTGCTCTCCCCACTCACAGTTGCAGTGAACACCTTAGCCTTGTGGGACATAGGTCGTCCAATAACACGGATATGGTTGGCGTAAGGCATGAGGGGCCTGCTCCCGGCTGTCTGTCATGACTCCACGGAAGGGCACCGCACGGCTTCCAAGATACAGCTCTGTGCGTGCTCAGCCGCGGAACACAAACGGATGCCTTCTTGGACGCATTTGTCTTTGGGGCCCCATAGGCAACAAAGAGTACTTCCACACTCAAATCCTGCTCTGGTGTTTGTTATGCGTGTACTTTAAGGGGATGCCTTATTTCATGCTAGCAGCTTGACTTAATGGACTCACCAACCCACTTCATTTCGGCCAGCCCGTCTCTCCTTAGCATAAAGCCTCACCTGCGACGTCCATCCCACCCCCACCCCTCCAACCCACGGGCTCATCCTCCCACTCCTTCTCCTTATGTCAGGTGAACATATTCTGGCTCATTGGTGCTGAACGTGCCTGCACATTACAGTAGTTTTTTTCTCTGAACCTGTCGATCATATCTCTCAGTGCCTTCTGGCCTCCGTGCACCCAAAGTGGAAGCTGGCTCTTCCTCTCCCTGAGGATCCCCGGTGTGTGGTTGGTCAGTCCCACCTCTGTAGGCTGCCGAGAGATGCGTCTTTGCCTCGCTGGGCCACTGGCCTGGGCGTCTCTTTGGAGCGTGCCTTGCGCTACGATTGCATTGGGCTCTTTGGATATGCAGAGTCAGCGTTGTCGGGCAACTTGCAAAGTCCTGTCACATTAGGTCTTCGTGCACCTGCTGCATGACTAACTCCCTCCCACCTCTCTCTTTTTTGTGTGTGTTTGTGTGGTGTGTGTGTTTGCATGTGCATGTGCATGTGTGGCAAGTGTGCATGCCCATGGACCGAAACCCTGTGTCTTGGTGTGTGTATCGGGAGAGAGTTTTTGCAGGTGAATGGGTGTTGTGTTTGTGAGGCCACATGTGTGTGCCACTGTGTAGGGACGCCGGGTGTTTATGTGTTGCGTGTTTGCATGCCCACGTATGTGTTGGTGTCTGAGGCCATTGTGCATGTCTGTGTGCCACAGACCTTGTGAGTTGGTGGGTGTTGCCTGAGTGTGTGTTTGCACACGGATGTGCATGTGTGTGTGTGTGTGTGTGTGTGTGTGCGTGTGTGTGGCCCAGTGCACATACCTGTGTGCGGGCACCATGTGTGTTTACATTTCATGTGTATGCGTCTTTACATGTGTGCATATATGTATGTGTGTGGTCATGCGTTCGTGCCCATGTGCCTGTGACAGTGTGTGCTTCTCCGTGTTTTGAGAGTGTGTGTTTGTGTGTGTTTCTTGTGCACGTCTGTGTCTGTTCCTGTCAAGTGTGCATGCCTGTGTACTGGGGATTATATGTCTTGGGTGTTTATTTCCTGATTGTGTCTTTGCCCATGCACGGTGGATTGTGTTTTTGCGACCAAGTGTGCATGCCTGTGTGCAGGGACCGTTTGTGTCATGTGGTGTCTGTGCTTCCCAGTGTACCTGGATGTGTGTGTGCTTGTGAGCACAAATCTGCCTGGGTGTCTGTGCTAGTCCATGAGTGTATGCCACCTGTGTGTTTTCAGGCGCACCTGGGTGTGTGACTTTCTGCGGGGCTACATATGTATGGACATTTGCTAGAGAACTTCCGTGTGAATGTTGAAATATGTGTGCTTGAGTGTGCAGGGGTGTCTGTTGTGTGTCTGTGTTTGCAGGCATTTGGGTGATTGTGCGTGTGTGTGTGGATGTGTACACACATATGTAGCGAAGGGCTCATGCCTCAGTTTTGGAGAATGTGTGCATGCTGGGTAGGCATGTGTTGTCTTAGCAACTGCGTGTGTACTGGGGTGGTCATGTGTGCAACCTTGTGTGACAAAAACACATGTGGCTGTGTGTGTTGGCATGAGCTCATGTGTGTGTGAATTTCTGTGGGTGCGGGAACAGCGGTGTATGCCTGTGCACCTAAGACCGTGTGTGTTTTTTGAGTGTCTGTGAGCTGTAGGGTCCATATGTTTCTGTGTGTGTGTGTATGTGTCTGTGTGTGTTTCCAGGGCCCATTGTGTATTCTTCTGTACTGGAGAAGGTTTTTTATGTTGTGGGTGTGGAACTATATGTGGAAATGTGTGTGAGTGTGTGTGTTGGGAAGGTCAGCACATATGCAGTGAGCCAGCGACATTGTGTTGAGTGCATGTGTGCGTGTTTGCATGAGCACGTGCGTCTGTGTGTGTTGGTGTGGATCAATGTGCATTCTTGTGTGACGCAGACCGTGTGATTCTTTTCCCTGTGGTTATCCTCAGGGCAGGTGTGTGTGCATGTGTCTCAGTGAGGGCCACTTGTGTATGCATATGTGCCAATTATCATGTGTATTTGTCGCATGTGTGTGTGCGTGAGTTCTTGGGTTGAGGGGGGCATGTGTGATAGTGCCAGGTCATGTATGTATGGCTGTGCCGAGAACTTCTGTGAGTGTTTTGTGTGTGTTCGTGAGCACAGCTGTGTGAGTTTGCACGGGCAAGTGCGCATGCCTGTGTGCAGGATGCGTGTGTTTTTTGAGTTATGTGATCTGAGTGTGTCTGCATACACGTGTGTGTGTAAGTGGGTGTGTGCAGCACATGCATGCCTGTGGGACACAGATTGTGTGCACGTGTTTGTGCGCATAGGACTGTCAGAAAGAAAGAGAGAGAGGGGAGCCTGTATGCATGGGTTTGTGTTTGTGGAAAATGGCTAGGAGTTTCACTCTCCTTCCCGGGCCACATACCTCTTGTTGTGTGGCCCCTCTCATCTTCCATCGCCAGCAAGGGCATTGCCAGATGTCTGTCATTGCATGGATGTAACCCAAGAGTAAGAGTGAATGTGGACAACATCCACATGAAGCCTGAACTCATGGAACCCACGGTCCAAGACCATGGGGGTGCATATGAAATCCACTCCTGGGGAAATGCATGGAGTCCCAGTCGGGGACTATGACTGGATATATGTTCATACTTCCCCTACTGAGACGGGGGAGTGCGGGAGTGCAAGAAGCCCTGCTTGTCGCTGATGCCTGGAGAGACTGGCTTGCATTGGCACCAGACCATCAGCCCCAGGCCTACTTTGATGGCTCGAATCCACACTTGGGCATTCTCTCACCACATTTGGGGGCCCACTCTGGGGATGTGATGGCCCCGCTTGATGTTCCACTCATGGTCTCATGCGGCTGGCCAGGAGCAGGGAAGTTGAGAGTGGATGTGTTCTCTTCTGCAGGGCAGACGAGCCAGGAACCCCTTGCCGGGGCATTCGTGCTGTTGGCAGCATGCAACACAAGACACTCCGTCTCTGGTGGTGAAGGCATTCATGCTGCCTGTCCCCTGGATGGCGTCCTAACCTCCTTGCCACCTGGCCTTCTAAAGAGGGGGCACTGAGGTCACCCAGCCGGCGGACAGCATCCACCTGCCACCCTCTCCACAGGTTCACCCAGGCTTCCTCTTCGGGAGGGGCATCAGTGTCCACTTGGCTGTATGCTCTTGGCTCCAGGAAATGCATGCGTCCCTCTGTCCTCCATGCCAAACACACTGCATGTCTGTGTGAGCATGTGAGTGTGGGTTTGTGTGGGCACCCAGCTTGGCACATTTTCGAGGCTCACCGGCCTGGCTGCTGGTCCGAAAGGGGGAGAGGGCTTTGAATTCCCGGGAAAGGAGCTGCTCAGAGACGCATCTTCATCCTCCCTCCGGAAGCATTTATGTTGCAGAGGCCGTGTAGCCAGAGGGGTCAGAGAAAGAGTGCCGGAATAGAAAGTCAGAGAGGAGGACGGAGAGGAGAGCGTGAGGAAAGGACAGGCAGAGCGATCTACAGAGCACCCTTCGTCATTCTGCTCCTGACCAGCAAAGGGCATGCACGGGGACAAAGTGTAGCTGCACATTTCCCCCGAGCAGGCAGACAGCATCGGGGCCTTGGTCTCTTGGAATCACACTATTCATACTCCAGGGCCTGGGCTGAACATTTCCACGCACATTTGAGCAGGCTTCCCAGTGACGCACACAGTGCCCATAGCCTTACAGGTGTCTATTTCGGAAGGGTGAGGGACAGCTTTGCATTGTCGGCAAAAATAACAAGCAGACGGCGTGCCCTAAGAGGCCGCAGGAGCAGTTCACGTGGGCAGTGGGGGTGTGGGTGGGGCTTCAGCATAGGAGTGGGTGTGTGAGGGGTGCTCAGTGCAGCTGGGAGGCCGAGGTAACCCAGGAGGGGGCACACCATCAGGCTTCCTGGGTAGCTGACTGGCTCCTCCTGGGGAGAGGGTCGGGCACGCGTGAGGCCCTGACCACTGCCTTGCCACTGAGTGGTCCCGGTGTCTGGTTAGCATCCTGGGCTTGGCCATGGAGTTCCATCCAGCCAATGCCGTGTACCGGTAGCCCACGTGCCCTCGACCTAGAAGCCACCTGGCCCCAAACCATTGCGTGCATGCATCCCGCGGGCACACGGCCTCTGATAGGTGCCCGACTCTAGGTCTGGGCGTCAGATTTCCACCTGCCAACTGCTTGCGGGAGCCTCATGCTCACACCTCCAGCTCATTCCGTCTGCCGCTGTCGCAACTCCGTTCCGAGGATCGGATCGATGTCCAAATGGAGAGCGAGGCATGGTCCAGGGACCCTGGGGCTGCCCAGGAATCCTGGACCACCCTAGTCCGTGGAGGGGGACATGAGGAGCCGGGGGCCCATGGGGAGGCAGGCGCCTGGGGTAAGACAGAGTTGCCACAGGCCCTGGGTGAGGGGGGAAGGTGGCACAGGCTGTGCAGGAGGCTGAGGCCTGGGAAATCAGATGCGTGGACCGGCCGGGGGAGGAGTTGGTCGTCGTGATGGAGGATATCATGGCTGTGTTGGAGGTTGTGGTGTCAGAAGAAGAGGAGTTGGCATGAACTGAGCAGGAAGAGAACGTGCAGGAGCTGACGCAGGAAGAGTCAGTGCTGGGTCCCGAGGCCGCCGGGGCCCCACTTGCTGCACTGGAGGTTGCTCTCTTAGCGCTCGGCTCAGTGGATGCCCAAGCTACCAGGGCCTACTTGTGGCTCAAGCGCAGGATGAATCAGAACCGAAGTTCTCACCTGGCTCACCAGAGGGCCATCATCCAGTGCATCCCTGGCCTATGGGCTCAGGCCGTATCCTTGCTCCAGCTGATGGGGCTTGGCTGCTGTGGAGGAGCACTGGGAGGAGGGCAGGAGCAGAGCCACAGCCAGGGCCATGAGTCCTGGGGGGAAGGGCTCTCCCCATCCCAAGCCCAAAGCCCAAAGTGGTGTGGGCCCATGATCCCTATAATGCACAGTATAGGAGGGCGTCCCAGGGTTGGGCAGGGCGGGGGTGAGTACGCAGGGGCAGAGACCCATCCAGACCCTGTGTGAGCAGAAGCTGTGGGCCAAAACATAGGGACTGCAGCACTCCCAACAGCCTTGCGGGCTTCAGGGAACACGGGTCAACCCTCAACGGCAAGTAGTATAGCCCAAAGCACCCTTGTTTCAGAGCATACATTGGGAGGAAAAGTTTGATTGGTATATGGGGCAGATGGAGAGCCTGCCCACCCCCCTTCCCAGTCCTTCAGAGTCTGTGTGATTTTCCAAAGAGTAAAGGGCAGACCCACAATCTTGTCCGCACGCGGGTTGCCTAGTCAGTCAGCGGGCCGCCTCGCTTCAGCAGACCGCGGGAATCCAGACACGGCGCTGCCGGGGTGCTGCAAACTCTGTCTCCACAGGCCCTACACAGCCAGGGCCAGGCCCCAGCCCATGTGCCTAAATACGACTTTCCTCCCTGCCCTTCTCTCCCCCTCTGTGTCCTCGCCCGCCCTCTCATACTGCCCTCTCTGCCCTCCCTCTGTGTCCCTTCCTCCCGGTGTGGGGTCTCTCTGTCCCTCTCTCTCTTTTCTTTCCCTCCTGCGCCCACCTACCCCTTTCCCTCCCTCTCTCGCTGACTCTGCCAGGACCACCCTTTGTGCCGTGGGTGCATAGCCGTGCTCCCGGTGAGGCAAGTGGCTCCCTTCTGGGCACAGGAGGCCCCTCAAAGGCACGGGGCTTCAGCTAAACACACAACAAACACAGCCGTCAGCGTGGGGCGGTGCACATCCAGCCATTCAATGCTGTGACTGCCTGCCAGTCGCACGCATAGGCCAGGGAAACGTGGGAATGGAGAGCAATCAGGCCATTGGCCTTACCCTGTTGGGCGCAAGCAGCCTCAGCGGTGCTGAAGCCAAGGTATTCCCCAGGGTGGAACAGGTGGGAAGAAATTGCAGGAGCTGCCAAGCTTGGGAGTGTGGCAGTACCTGGTGTTTCTGCACTTTTGCACTAGCGGTTCCCTTGCTCTCAGCCGGGAAGGCCTGGTTTGCTCCTGGCTCTCTTCTGTACCATGTGGCGGTGAGCCCCTTGACTCAAGGCAGATGCTGAATCAGCCCAAGATATCAGCATTGACATGTGAGAAGGACAGAGACGAGCTCAGCTACATGACCAATTTGGAGGTCATTCTTGGGAGACGGAGGCTTGGGGTAGGCCTATTGGGAGAGGGGTTTGGGCAGGAGGGGACCCGGCAAATTGGCTCAGATGGGCAGCCAGGCAAGTAGCATGGGACACACAGAAGAAATGTTCCCATGTGCTCTCCTCTTTCTTCGGCGGGTCAGGTGAAGAAATTGTGGCATTGTAAGTACCCCTGCAGGTTCAAGTTTTTCTTTGAGAACAAACCCTACTTGCAGAACAAAGTGATCTTTAAGGAGTATCACCTTAGCATTGCCGGAAAGAGTGGGCTTGAGCTTCGAGGATGATAGGGGTGGGCAGGGGGGCACATGGGATCAGGAGGGGAGGTGCGCATGGGCCACCCCAGGAGGGGGCGGGTGCAGGAACCTGCCCAGGAGGGAGAGAGGATGGGAGAATGAGAGGGAGAGAGGGCAAGAGGGAGTGGGTCCTAGGACATGGAGACCCTCTTCTAAATTTTCCCTTCCTGCAGGATAGAGGGCATCTCGTTCCACTCCAGTCCAGTGGTCCTGGGACTATGAATGTGGAGCTGCCAGACGCAGGCACAACACCACCAGCCTTAACCTCTTCAAATGGTTTGGTGACCCCAGCGGCCCAGGGTCTAACAGGATCGCCGAGGTGGGGCACCTGCGGCATTCGTCAGCAGGGGTGATGTTGAGCCCCAGCTGCTTGGGAACGGGACCCGGGCCCCGTGCTCGGCTGGCCTGTTTCCCCTACCAGTTCGTCATCGAGGACCTGTGGCCCAAACACCTGCAATACTACCTGAGGCAGGAAGGCAGCCAAAGGGATCCAACTGAGAGGAGGGCCTGTCAGTGAGGAGCCAGGGGGGCTGGGTCCTGACATGTATGTGTGGAAGGTGCTGGGGGACAGGCAGGTTAGCAGCAGGGAAACTGAGACTCAGGGGAGCCTGGCCCCAGCTGGCCCAGGGAGCAAATGTCAGGGTGAGAAGTGAACCTGGGGGAAGTCAGGGTACACATCCAGTGGTGTGCATCAATGCGGGCACGTTCAGGCCCCCCAGGCTGGCAGCCGGAATATCCTAGATCACTTGGGAGAAGCAAGGCTTCTCCATCCCGCTTCTCTGAACTGTTACCGTGCCCATCAATACTCTCTCAGGCTACTGCCGCTCGTTCATTTGGGGACATCCTTCCAGTCTTTGGGAGTGGGGCTCCCTCCTTCCATTCCCGCTCCTGTGCCCAGAGTCCCAGACTCCCTCTGTGTTCCCGACCACCCCGTGGCCTCCCTCAGCCACACGGCCATTCTTGGGAATGGCACTGGTCTATGGGCTGGGGGCTCGTGAGGCCCTCGCTGAGGAGTAAGAGGGATCCCACGAGGTCAGAGGACACCCTCAACACCGCCTTGGCTATCATTGGCATTATGCAATTTCACGAATCCCTAATGTGTGTGTGTGTGTGTGTGTGTGTGTGTGTGTCGGGGGCATGGTAGCTGTGTGAACGTGTACACTGCAGAGCACGAGAATCTGACCAACAAGAAGAATATGAGGAGGCATCCACCGCTGTGAGAGATGGGTGGACAAGTCTACGTGGTGCTCTGCCTGCACAGAACAGAAATGGGGGAAATGATCACCAGTGGCAACTCTGGAGAGTATCCAGTACCTATGTAGGGACGACGAGAGAGGCATAAACGAGTTAAGAAACTCTTTGCGTCTGTGTGTGCGATTGTACTTGTAGCCAGGACATAGCGAGGAGGCAGTCAGCCTAGTGGGACCCTCCCAACCATGGCCTGTGGGATTCCTTGTGTGGCATGATATTCAGCATGGCGGCAGGGCAGGGCACTGTTTCATATGCGGACAGAGCATCGGCCATCCTAGGCAGGGTCTAGGAGGAGGACAGAAAAAGGCAGCCCTCTCTTCATGGGAGCCTTGTCTTTAGGGCAGGGCACTCAGGCGGTGTAGGGTCCTGGTGAGCGGGGCCCTCATGGCCTGGTGGCTCCTGGTACTGCCACGTTGACACTGCCTGGGGAGCGTGGCCCAGTAGCTTCGCTCCTGAATGCATGTCCCAGAATGCTATGATGCAGTCCCATGCATGTGTCCAGTCAGGAGCACCACAAGACCCATGTGTCCCGGGAAGACTAAGGAAGAGGCAATTCCTTGCACTCCCTGCAGACCCATGCCCTCCTACACTGCATCAGCTGCCCACGGGAGACAGTTCCAAAACCGTGAGAGGGAAGGCATGTGTGAGTGGTGAGCACTGTAGATTTGTGAGTGGGCTGTGTGTTTAGGGAGGTGTATGCCCAGGTTCAATTTCGGGTGTGTGTGTGCGCACGTGCATGCTTGTATGTGTGCTTGCGCATGCAGCCACCTGAGCATGCCAACTGCCGGGGATCGTGTGTGTTGGTGTGGTGTGTGTGAATTTGCATGTGCACGTGAGTGTGTGGCAAGAGTGCATGACTGTGGACCGGGACCATGTGTCTTGGTGTGTGTTTCAAGGGTGTTTGTTTGCAGGGGCAAGTATGTGTGTGTTTGCGAGGCCACGTGTGTGTGCCAGTGTGTAGGGACCCTGGGTGTTTATGTGTTTTGTGTGCATGTTTGCATGGCCACCTATGTGTTGATGTGTGTGGCCAAGTGTGCATGCTTGTGTGACATACAACTTGTGAGTTGGTGGGTGTTGCCTGAAGTCTGTTTGCACATGGATGGTGAGTGTGTGAGTGTGTGTGTGTGTGTTCGTGCACCCAATGCACATACCTGTGTTCGGTCACTCTGTGTGTATATTTCAGGCCAATGCAACTTTGCATGCTTCGTATGTGTGTATGTGTGTGGTCAAGTGTGTGTTTCTGTGTGTCAGTGACAGTGTGTAATTCCGAGTGTTGTGTGTGTGTGTGTCTTTCACGTCCACGTCCATGTGTGTTCCTGGCAAGTGTGCATGAAACTCTACTGGATATCAAATATGTTGGGTGTATGTTTCCTGAGTGTGTCTTTGCCCGCACATGGTGGTCTGTGTTGGTGTGACCAAGTGTGCATGGCTGTGTGCGGGGACTGTGTGTGTGTTGCATGGTGTGTGTGTTTCCCCGTGCACATGAATGTGTGTGTGCATGCAAGCAGAAATCTGTCTGGCTGTTTGTGTTATTCAATGGGTGTATTGCGTGTGTCTGTGTTTTCATGCTCACCTGAGTGACTCTCTGTGGGGTACGTATGTATGGACATGTGCAAGAGACCTTCCGTGTGAGATTTGTGTGTATGTTTCCATGCATTCACGAGGGTATCTGTTGTGTGTCTGTGTGTTTGCAGACCTTTGTGTGATTGTGTGTGTGTGTGTGCGTGCGACTGCGCACACATTCTGTAACCACCTAGTCATGCCTCTGTGTTAGAGATTGTTTGCGTGGTTGGTGTGTATGTATTGCATAGCACGTGTGTGTGTATTTTGATTGTCATGTTTGCAAACCTGTGTGCCGAAAAAGCATATGGGTGTGTGTGCGCTGCATGTGTGTGTGTTGGCATGAGCACGTGTGTTGTGTGCGTGTCTCTGGGTGTGGAACCAGCGGTGTATGATTGTGTACTGAAGACCGTGTGTGTTCCTTCAGTGTCTCTGTGCTGAACGGGCCGTGTGTGTGTGTGAGTGTGTGTGTGAATGTGTGTGTGTTGCTCCGGGGTCAATTGTGTATTCTTCTGTACTGGAGAACATTTGTGTATGCTGCGGGTGTGGAATTATACGTGCAAAATGTGTGTGTGTTGGGAAGTTCATTGCACATGCCTGTGAGCCAGAGACTTCGTGTGGGTGCATGTTGGCATGTGCGTGAACACCTGCGTATGTGTGTGTGTGTTGGTGCGGCTCAGTTGGGTTCCTGTGTGATACAGACAGTGTGTTTCTGTTCTGTGTAGGTATACTGAGGGCAGGTGTGTGTGTGCGTGTGTCTGGGTGAGGGCCAGTTGTGTATGCATGTGTGCCTAAGACCGTGTGTATTTGTTCCACATGTGTGTGCATGAGTTCTTGGACGGAGGGTGTGTGTGTGATAGTGCCGGGTCATGCGTGTCTGGCTGTGCCAGAGTACTTGTGTGAGTGTTGTGCGTGTGTTTGTGAGTGCAAGTGTCTGTGTTTGCATGGGCAAATGTGCATCTGTCTGCATGATGCATGTTTGTGTGTTATGTGACCTGAGTGTGTGAGCCAGCACAGGTGTGCATTTAAGTGCATGGTGCAGGCATATGCATGTCTGTGGGGTGCAGATTGTGAGCTTGTGTGTGTGTGCGTGTGTGAGAGAGAGAGTGTGTGGTGCCTGTTTGCATGGGTTTGTGTCTGTGTGCTTGTGTGCGACCATCTCCATTCCAGGGTGTCGAGCCAAGTTCTGTGGGTGTGTGTCGTGTTCATATGTTTGCATGAGCTTGTGTGTGTGTTGTGTGTCTCTGTGTTTCGAGGGATGTGTGAGTGTGAGTGTGTGTGTGTGGCCACGGCCCATGCCTGTCTGTCGTGACCATATGCGTGTGTGTCGTGTGTCCAAGCATTTGCATGTGCACACATGTGTATATGTGCGTGTGTAGGACCCATTAAGCAAAAGAGAGGGACTGTGGAATTTCCAGCTCTACCGATTATGGAGAAAGGGGCAAGAGGCCGAGGGCAGCCACGTCCCTCCGGACACACATGTCTCACGTGCATTCCGTGGTTCTTCAGGGGTCGTTCTCCCCTCTCGATGCACAGACGCACAGGGGCCAAGGCAAGGAGGGACGGGTGAGAGTTGGCAGGCAGGTGTGAGGCGCACCACCCATCTATGCTGATTTCATAGATGGTTCCATGTGTGGGAAATAGCTAGGGCTCCTTCCCAGCCACACACCTCTTGTCGTGTGGCCCCTCTCACCTTCCCTCCCAGGCAAGGACAATGTCAGATGTCTGTCATTGCACGAATGTCACCCAGGAGTGGGAGTGGACATGGACAGAATCCACATGAAGGGCAAACAGATGAAAAACATGGTCCAAATACCGTGGAGGCGCATATAAAATCCACTCTGGTGGAAAAGCGTGGTGACTCAGTCGTGCACGATACCTGTAGATATGTGCATGTTTCTACCGACTGAGATGGGGGGAGGGGGGCCTCTAAGAAGCCCCTTCTTGTCGGTGATGCCTGGAGACAAGCTCGCATTGGCACCAGACCAACGGCCCCAAGACTACTCTGCATGCTTGAAGCACAATTGGGCATCTCTCACCACATTTGTGTGCGAGATCTGGGGTTGTGATGGCCCGGCTTGATGTTCCGCGCACAGTCTGACCCGGCTGGCCAAGAGCAGGGAATTCTAGGGAGGATGCGTTCTCCACTGCAGGCCAGAAGAGCCAGGAACCCCTTACCGTGGCATTCGTACTCTTGGCAGCATGCAACGCAAGACACTTCATCACTGGTGCTGCAGGCGTTTGTGCTGCCTGTCGCCTGGGTGCCGTCCTCAGCTCCTTGCCGCCCGGCCTTCCAAAGAGTGGGCACTAAGGTCAATGCGCCAGTGGACAGCATCCACCTGGTGGACAGCATCCACCTGCCGCCCTCTCCAAAGACATGGTGCAGACTTCATCTTTATGGTGGGGCATCTGTGTCACCATTTTGCCGTATGTTCTTGGCTCCAGGAAAGGCATGCGTCCCTCTGTCCTCCATGTGAAACACACTGTGTGTCTGTGTGAGTGTGTTAGCGTGTATTTGTGTGGGCACCCAGCTTGGCACATTTCTGAGGGTCACCGGCCTGGCTGCCGGTCCCAGAGCGGGAGAGGGCTTTGATTTCCTGTGAAAAGAGCTCCTCGAAGATGCATCTGCATCTTCCATCTGGAAGCCTTTATGTCCCAGAGGCCGTGTGGCCACAGGGGTCAGAGAAAGTGCGCCAGAACACAAAGTCTGAGAAGAGGATGGAGAGGAGAGCGTGAGGAAAGGACAGGCGGACCGGTGGACAGAGCGCTCTTCGTCGCTCGTCTCCTGGCCAGCAGAGGGCATGCACTGGGACAAACTGTAGCCACACATTTTCCCAGAGCAGGCAGATGGCTTCAGGGCCTCTGTGTCCTGGAATGGTACTATGAATACTCCAGGGTCTGGGCTGACCATTTCCACGCACACTGGAGCAGGATTCACGGTGGTGAACACAGTGTCCTGAGTCTTACAGGATTTATTTCGGGAAGGGCGAGGGACAGCATTTCATTGTCGGTACAAAATCCAGGCAGAGGGCGTGCCCGACAAGGCCGTGGAACGGGGTTGTGGGGGATGGGGTGGTGGTGTTGTTGGGGGGATGGCGTGGGGTTGGGAGTGGGTGTTCAGAGTAGCTGGGAGCCCGAGGCCTCCGTGGAGTAGGCGCACCAGCAGGCTCCCTGGCTGGCTGGCTGGCTCAGGTGGGGGAGGGGGGCGGGGCCACCAGCAGGCATGCAACCGCCGTGCCACTGGTTGGACCAGGGTTGGCCCGCATCCTGGGCGTGGCTCGGGGTCTCCATCTAGCCAAGGCCACATGCATGCCCCAACCACCTCTGCCCCTTTGACCCCTGGCCCAGGCTCTTGCGCGCATGTGTCCCAGAGTCCAGCGGCCTCTGGGAGGGGACTGCTATTGGTCATCGCCCCTGGGCGCCAGAGCTCCACTTTCCGAGCCACCGGCGGAGGCCTGTGCTCACACATCCAGCCCTTCCCTCCGCAGCTGCCCCAGCAAGGCTGGGTCCGGAGTGGCGAGGCGGGGTCCAGGGGAAGCAGTGCGGTCCACAGAATGCTGGACCCACCTCATTCGAGGAAGAGGCCGTTCACGAGGTGGCTGTGTGCAGGGTAGAGGCCCCCGGGGGCGTGCAGGGGTGCTAAAGGCCCTAGGTGTGGGGATGGCCGACGAGGCTGTGCGGGAAGGGGAGGAGCGATGGGAGAGAGAGGGTGCCATCCTGGTGGTGGAGCTGGTCCTAGTGGGGGGTGACCTAAGGTTGGTGCTGCAACTGGCCGTGTTGGAGGGGGAGGACGGAGAGGACGAGGAGTATGAGGAGGACATGGAGGAGGATGACAAGGAGTGTATTTGTTTCACATGTGTGTGCGTGAGTTCCTGGGTTGGGGGGCCTGTGTGTGATATTACCGGGTCACGCATGTATGGCTGTGCCAGAGAACTTCTGTGAGTGTTGTGGGAGTGTTTCACAGCACAGGTGTCTGTGTTTGCAGGGACAAGCGTGCATGCTTGTGTGCAGGACGCTTGTATTTGTGTGAGATGTGTTCTGAGTGTGTGTGTATGCAAAGCTGTGCATGCAAGTGGGTGTGTGCAGACACATGCATGCCTGTGGGGTGCAGATTGTGTGTGTGTGTGTGTGTATGTGTGTTTCTATGTGCACGAGTGAGAGAGAGACAGAGAGAGAGAGGGAGTGGTGCTTGTCTGAATGGGTTTGTTCTGTGTGCGTGCATGTTGCCATCTCCATTCCTGTGTGTTGAGCCCGAGTGTGTAGGTGTGTGCCTTGTGCATGTGTTTCCATGAAGTTGTGTGTGTGTTGCATGTCCCTTTGTGTTTCGAGACTGGTGTGAGTGTGTCTGTGTGGCCACTGGCCCATGCCTGTATGTTGAGACTATATGCGTGTCTGTCGTGTGTCCAGGCATTTGCATGTGCAAACTTGTGTATGAGTCTGTGTGTATGACCCGGTCAGCGAAAGAGAGGGACTCCGGGATTTCCAGCTCTGCCAATTATGGAGCAAGCTGCAAGACACCGAGGGCAGCCAGCCACGTCCCTCCGGACACACAGGCATCGTGTGCATTCTGTGGTTTTTCAGCAGTCTGTCTCACCTGCACAGACGCAAACGGGCTAAGGCAAGGAGGGAGGGGTGAGAGATATTCAGGCGGGTGAGAGGCACACCACCCATCTGTGATGATTGCACAGAAGGTTCCAGGTTGGGAAATAGCTAGGCGTTTCAGTCTCTTTCCCAGGTTGCACACCTCTTCTCATGTGGTCCCTCTCAACTCCCCGGCAAGGGCAATGCCAGAAGTCTGTCATTGCACAAATGTCACCCGTTATTGGGAGTGGACGTGGACAGCATCCACATGAAGGACAAACAGAGGACAACCATGGTCCAAAGACCGTGGCGGCACATATGGAATCCACTCTGGTGGAAACACGTCCAGACCTGGTCGGGCACAATAACTGTATATATGTGCCCACATTTCCTGACTGAGATAGGGGGGTGGAGTGTACAAAGCCCCTTTAGTCGGTGATGCTTTGAGAGATAGGCTTGCACTGGCACCAGACCAACAGCCCCAAAACTATTTTGTTGGCTCGAAACCACACTTGGGCATCTCTCAGCACATTTGTGGACCAGCTCTCAGGTTGTGATGGCCTGGCATGATGAGCAGCTCATGGTCTGGCCCGGCTGGCCCAGAGCGGAGAAGTCTAGGGAGGATGTGCTCTCCTCTGCAGCCCAGATGAGCTGGGAACCCCTTCCTAGGCCACTCATGCTATTTGCAGAATGCAACGCAAGACTCTCCGTCTCTGGTGGGGAAAGCGTTCCTGCTGCCTGTCACCTGGGTCCCATCCTCAGCTCCTTGGCGCCTGGCCTTCCAAAGAGTGGGCACTGAGGCCACCGAGGCGGTGGACAGCATCCACCTCCTGCCCTACTAAGAGGGTTGGCCCAGACTTCATCTTCAGGGCGGGGCATCTAGGTCCCCTTTGCTGTATGCTCTTGGCTCCGGGAAAGCCATGCCTCCATCTGTCCTCCATGCAAACACACTGCGTGTCTCTGTGAGGGTATGATTGTGTGGGCACCCAGCTTGGCACCTTTTTGAGGGTCACAGGCCTGGATGGCGGTCCCTGAGGGGCAGAGGGCTTTGATTTCCTGGGAAAAGAGATGCTCCAAGACGCATCTGCATCTTCCGTCCTGAAGCCTTTAGGTTCCAGTGGCCGTGTGGCCACAGGGGTCAGAAAAAGAGTGCTGGAGGACAAAGTCAGAGAGGAGGACGGAGAGGAGAGCGTGAGGAACGGACAGGCGGACCGGTGGACCGAGCGCTCTTCGTCGTATTCTCCTGACCAGCAGAGGGCATGCTTTGGGACAAACTGTAGCCGCACATTTCCCCTGAGAAGGCAGACGGCTTCGGGGCCTCTGTCTCCTGGAATCGCACTATGAATACTCCAGGGCAGGGGCTCACCATTTCCACGCACACTGGAGCAGGCTTCCCGGGCGCGCACACAGTGTCCTGAGTCTTGCAGGAGTCTATTCGGGAAGGGCGAGGGACAGCTTCGCGTCGTTGGTTGAAAATCCAGGCAGAGGGCGCGCCAGACAAGGCTGCCGGTGGGGCGGGGGCAGGGGGGTGGGCTGGGGGTGGTGTTGGGCGGGGGAGGCGTGGGGGTGAGAGGGGGTTTCGGTGCGTCTGCGAGCCCGAGGCCACCTGGGAGGAGGCGCACTGGCAGGCTCCACGACTGGCAGGAGGGCTCCAGTGGGGGCGAGGGGCGGGGCCGCGGCCAGACACGCCCACCGACGTGCCACTGGTTGGACCCGAGGGCCCTCCCGCGTCCTACGCGTGGCTCGAGGACTCCATCCCTCCTCCGCCGCATACGTGCCCTGTCCACCTCTTCCCCTTGGACGCCTGGTCCCAGGCCCTTGTGCGCATGCGTCCCAGACTCCAGCGTCCTCCGGGAGGAGACTGCTATTGGTCTCCGTCCGTGGGCGCCAGAGGTCCACTTGTTGTGCCGCCTGCGGGAGCCTGCTCTCACATATCCAGACCCTTGCTCCGCAGCTGCCCCAGCGAGGCAGGGTCCGGGGGTGTTGAGGCGGGGTCCGGGGGAGACCGGGCGGTCCCCTGGATCCTGGGCCCGCCTCAGTTGGGAAAGGGGCCATTCACGAGGCGGCTGTGCCTGGGGATAGAGGCCCCCGGGGCGCACCGGGGGCGCTGAAGTCCCTAGGTGTGGGGATGGCGGACGAGGCTGTGCGGGAAGGGGAGGAGCGATGGGAGAGAGAGGGTGCCATCCTGGTGGTGGAGCTGGTCTCATGGTTGCTGCTGAAACTTGCCGTGTTGGAGGGGGAGGACGGAGAGGACGAGGAGGCCACAGATGAGGTAGACGAGGCTAGGGAGGTTGAGGAGTCCGAGGGGGAGGGGGATGGTGAGGAAGAGGAGGCTGAGGAGGAGGAAGAGAGACTGACAAGGCTGTGGAGGAAGAGGGCGAGGAGGCTGTAGTGGCTGAGCAGGAGCAGGGGGAGGAGGAGGAGGATGTGGACAGGGAGGAGGGGGAGGCTGAGGATGCTGAGAAGGAGGAAGCTGAGGAGGCTGAGCAGGAGCCAAGGGAGGAGGAGAAGCCCGAGGAAGAGGAGGAGGTGGAGGGGCCTGAAGAGGCTGAGCAAGAGGAGGGGGAGGAACAGGCTGAGGAGCAGGCTGTTGTGGAAGAGGCTGAGGTGGAGGAGGCTAAGGAGGAGCATGTTGGAGAGGAGGTGGCTGAGGCAGAGGAGGCTGGGGAGTGCGAGGAGCCTGAGGAGGGAGAGGAGGCTGAAGAGGCTGAGGAGGAGGCTGAGCACGAGGACCAGAGGGAGGAGGGCCGAAGGAGGAAGAGGGGCTCAGGAGCTGCAGGAGAAGCGGAAAGGGGAAGAACAGCCAGAGGGGCGGCGGGGTCCGATCCCGTCCTTGCTCGAGGCTCTAGAGGCCCTGCAGTCAGAGCTGGAGCCCGAGAATAAACAAGCCAGCAAGTCCTACTCAAGGCACAGGCTTAGGTTTTTCAGAGGAGGCAGAGTCATCTGGAACACCAAAGCACTCTATTCTGGGGCATCTATGGCTTCTGGGCCAGGGCTGTATCCTTGACACTGTCATGGATGGACCCGATGTGCCCGGGTTAGAGCAAGAGGATCCGAATGGAGGGGGCCGTTAAGTATCAAAATACATCTGTTGGTGATCGCCCCCACCCCCAGCCACACTCCTAGCCCGCCGGGTTGTGTTGGCCACGCCCATGACCTGGTGATCCCGACAGCCTGAACACCCTCGTTCTAGGTGGGGGTGGGGCTGTGGGCCTCAGGGTGCTCTTGATGTCACACGAGGCACTGGAATTCCACTGGGGGTTTAGGAGCGGAGGTCCAGCTCAGAATTAGGCATTAGGAGCCGCAGCAGGGCGTCTTCCCACAAAACGCTCCAGCAAAATTTCAGGTTCCCCTCGGGGTATCGTGGCAGGCAAACGGGTGTGAGTGCCCACCTGGTCAGCCTGCGGCAGGAATTTGTGCTTGTTGTGTCCGGCTGTCAGCACAGGAGAATGGGCTGGGGAGGGTGGCGTGGGGCGGGAGGGTGGTTTCTGAGAATGCACAGCTTCCTGTGTGGGTGCCGAGATCTGCAGGATCCCGTGCTGGGGCCCAGTTGGTCTTGACGCAGCCCTTGTGGGGGCATGCGAACCAGGAGAGCAGAGGGGAAGCAGTGCCCGCCTGATGTCCAGACTTGCTCTCTTCTTGTAGCTCTATCATCTCAAGCCGTCGGAGTGTCCATGACTTACAGCAGTTTGTGAACCACCCCCAGATATCAGCCGTGATCAGGAAGCAAGATTAAGGCCACCCTGGCTACATGACGGATTTGAAGGTCTGGTCGGCCATGCTGAAGCCGGGGCGGAGAACGGGAGTGGGGAGCGTGCCAAAGAGATCCGGCCCCGAAGTCAAGATTGGGAGGTACTCCTGGACGGAGATTTCACCCCCGTCTCACCCACTCTGCCACCTGGCAGGTGGAGGAACTCAGGTTTCCCCGTGATTGCCACAAGAACCTGCTCTTCTTTCGCCAGAAGCCCTACTTCCAGAATGATGTCGTTGTGAAGGAGTGTGTCCTCAGCGCTGCTGGTAAGAGGCCGCCACCTGGATGGGCGGCAGCAGGTGCAAGACGGCGGGTGAACCCAATACTTTACCCGGCGCCTTCTCCCATCCTCGTCTTCCAGCAGGATACGGTCCGTCCCAATCCACTCCCATCTAGTGGCACCAGAAATGTGAACAGGAGGCCTACAGTTGCAGGCACCACAACACCAGTCCTAACTTCTTCAACTGGTTCTCTGACCACAGCTTTGCCGTGTCTAGCTGGATAGCTGAGGTGGGGCCATTGACAAACAGCAGAAAGGACCCCGTGGGCTCCCCGGCTGCTTGGGATGGGCCTCTGAGCCCTGCCCCGTTTCCCCTGCCGGATCATCATGGACGACCTGTCGCCCAAACCCCTGCAGTACAACGTGAGGGAGAAGGCCCCAGGAGAGGGAACCGAGAGGATGACAGGTGAGGGGCCCGGGGTGTGGGTGCCGAATTGTGCGCCATGGGGCTCCGTGGAACCTTGGCTCCACCAATGGAGACACTGAGGCTCCGAGGAACTCTCCGATGCAAGGACCCTCTGTCAAAAGAGCATCACTATGAGACAGGGAGCTTAGAAAAGTACAGTGCCAAAGGGCTTCTGCATGGGGGGTTTGAGGCAGGCGGGGCCGAGCAGCGTCCATGAGCAGACCTGGGGAAGCAAACCAGCTCACAGCTGCATTTGTGGGAATTGTCATTCCAGGGCCATGAGCCCCACCCTCAAGACTCCTAACACCGCCTTACACTTGGGCCCACCAAAGCTGACTCCCGCCACGCTTGGCACAGTTGTCTGGGTATGCTGGCGCAAAGGCACACCCTGCCATCCCGTCACCCTTCTGTGTTGGTCTGGAGACCACAGTCGACCCCTTGATTTCCACAGGCAGCTCCTTTCCCGCCGCCCCCAGCCACGCTGAGAACACTGGCCAGCGTACACAGATTATTTGAATACATGGGTGGAGGATTGCTAAGGCGATCACAGTGCGCAGCGACGAGTGGCATGGGAGAGTGACCGCCGTTCCCAGGGAGGGCCTTCAAACCCTGAAGCAACCCTACCTATGGCCCAGAGGGTACACAGGGGTCTCCTACTGTGTGCCTGTGTGCATGTGTGTCTGTCTGCATGTTGTGTGCCTGTCCCTCCCAGGGAGCGTCATGCATTTGAGATGAAAATGAGGGAGCATTGCATTGGCCGAAGCCAGTCCAAAAGCTTCAGGTGGACCCGAATGTTTGGGTGGTTCCTCTGCGTGGGAGTAACCAAAGGCCGAAGCCGTGCGAAACAGAGGGCAGATTGAGGCCCCAGGTGACCTGGAACAATATTAAAAGTTTGAAAAACAAGTTCAAGTGTCCTTGTGTGAGTGTGTATATGTGTGTGTGTGTGTGTGTGCATGTGTGTGTGTGCATGCGGGCGCTTGGTTGCGCACTCGCGTTTGTGGCAAGGGGTCGGGGGAGTGCCTGAGCACATCGGCCTCGTGTGGGTGTTTGACTTCTCGGCCTGGGCATCGCCAGCTCATGGAATGGCTTGGCCTGCATGCTTGCCCAGAGGGCTAGGGCACACATGCTCGGGGACTGCATCCTAGGGGTCAGAGGTCCTTCCCCTTGGGGTGCGGGGGCGCTTGGTAAGGAGAAGAAATGAGACCAAGGCCAGCTACCTGGGGCTCATCTCTTCCCTGGGGAAATGAGGAAGTTCAAGGAAAGGGAGCGACGAGCAAGGGCCGAACATGTCCAGGACGCAGGTTCGCTGCATGGTGATGAGAGTCGTCCAGGGATGCTCCCTGGTGGGTGTCCTCCGACACATCCAATGCACATGCCACGGGGGAGGTGCGGGGAGAACCCAAGGTACGTTACTCAGTTGAACCCAGCGCTGGTGCACTTCATGGGCCTAGGAACGGTGCACAGGCTCTTGCTGTCACAGTTGGACTCTCAGGACCAGCCACGATGATAGGGAATATGGGTCAGACCGTAAGGAGGGTCGTTGGGAGAGGCGACTGAGGGAGGTGATGGAAGGAGGGCAGAAAGATGACACTCATTCATGCACAGGAGCCAGGCGAGACTCTAATTTGTGGGCAAGACTGACAGACACACACACACACACACACACACACAGTCTGAGAAGCATACTCAGGTACAAATCACTCATCCCCCCACACTCATTCAGGCACTCCCACACACTGAAACACACACACTATCAGTCACCCCCACATACACACTCCTTCACTCACAACCCCTAACATACGCACACTCGCTCCCTCACTCAGACACACACTCACTTACCCACCAACCCAAGGCTGTTTCACTCACATCTTCTTACACTAACACACTGTCGAACCCACGCTCCCCCAGGATCCCTAGCCTCTTGTTTTCCTAGGGCCCTAGTTTGGGGTCTGCCAGAATGCAGATAGTCAGAGCGGTGGGGCAGGGGTAGCACAGTTGCTACGTGCAAGGGCCGTGCTACCCACCCATGTGCTGCCTGTCTCATGATGACTCTGGGGCTGATAACCCTTAGGGTTCTGTGCGTAGGTCCACGGAAAGACCAGGAGCATACTGAGCAACTGTCGTGAGCCGCACCTGGGAGGCGGTGAGGTGAGCCCCTTGGGTGCTCCTCCCCCAAGCGGGTGTCTGCTTGCCTGCGATGCCTCTGCCTTGAGACGCTGGCAGAGGACCGTGTCCGCAGGCAGCAGAGTGGGGAGATATGAGCGTTTGCCCCACGAGGCTCTTCTCCATCCCCAGCTAAATTGGCTCCATGGGCACCAGCCCTGAGGATGAGAGGGCGATACTAACCCTCCTACCCCGCACCACGCCCCAGCCAGTGAGGCTCCCTGCTCCACAGCTTTGGGAAGTGCAGCGGCACTTTCCCGTCGGAAGGTTTGACAGTGAAACTGCAAGGATGCTTCTTGTCCCTTACAGTATGAAGGACAGATCTCCTGTCTGGCATCAGGTTGTGGATTTGATGATCTGTAGGACCTAGCGTTGCCCTTCCAGGGCGGGCGGAAGCCTCTGAAGTTCTAGGAGGGAAGGCTTGTCTCTTTCGCCCTGTGGGGAGATCGGGCTTATCAGCCTCTTTTCTTTTTAGGATTTTATTTATTTATTTAAGAGAGAGAATGAGAGATAGAAGGTAGGAGAGCGAAGAGGGTCACAGGCCGAAGCAGACCCCCGCTGAGCAGGAAGCCCGACGTGGGGCTCCATCCGGGACTCCAGCACGAGGACTCGAGCCGAAGGCAGCTGGTTAACCAGCTGAGCCACCCAGGCGCCCTTCTTTCAGCTTCTTGGTCTGTAAATGCCGGGGTACCCGTCAGCTGGACCCTGGCTCTTCTTGTGCAGCTCAGATGAACGTGTGACTTCGTAATCCGCAACGTGAGCAGGACAGCACCCATGTTGGCACATGGTCTGAAGGGGTCCTAGGCTGGGCCATTTCGGGGCACCGCAGGGTAGACATCTATGTTTGTTCCTTTTGGTAGGGTGATGCCAAGAATGTAAAACATGGGGGAAGAGGTGGGCACAGGATCCCCCACCTCTTAGCAAACCTCCCCTTTGCTCGAACAATGGCGTGATTGAGGCCCGGCCTGGAGAAATGGCCGAGGCGGGGCGGTCAAAAGCTTTGGGAGATCAGGGAGCCCCGGATGTCGAGAGTCAACTGGATGCTGAGGGCGTCAGGTCCAGCGTCCCCAACGGGAAAGCAGGGGGCCGGACAGCTCAGAAAAAAACACGCTACCGTCCCGTTTGACCGCTCAGAGAAGACGATAGCATCCAGTCTAACAGCCTCTGCAGGGGTCCATGTTGCAGCACGGCACGAAATAAAGGAACTAACCATGAAACATTGGTCGCTGTCACAAGCTCAGGCACTTGGTCTCCAGATGTCAGCCCACAAGACCCATCAATATGGGAGAAGGGCGGCGTGATCCAAGCCCTGACTGGCCGCACCTTGGCAGCGAATCCACAAAGGGCCCACTCTCAAGGTTCTGGAAAGAGCTCAAAAGAACACCCAAGTCTGAATGCGAACCCGGCAGCCCTCTCGGGGCGTATTGTACTCTGGCTCAATAAACTTTGCCCTGCTGCCCAGCGCACTTCGTCTGGTCTAACACTTCCTTCCTCGACGCGGTGCAGCCAAGAACCCGGGCACTACGGGAACAAAACTCCTATAACCCAGAGTGCTTTACCGCATCTACGTTGAACGCGCATTCTTCGGGGCTCTCCCCACTCACAGTTGCAGTGAACACCTTAGCCTGGGAGGCCCCAGGTCGGCCGATAACAGGGACAAGGCTGGCGCAAGGCGCGAGGGGCCTGCTCAAGGCTGTCTGTCATGACTCCACGGAACGGCACCCTGCAGCTTCCAAGATATACCTCTGTGCCTGCTCACCTGAGTATGCAAAGGGATGCCTGCTTGGAAGCATTTGTCTCTGGGGCCCACTAGGCAATGCAGAGTACTTCCATATGCAAATCCTGCTCTGGTGATTGTTATGCGTGTACTTTAAGGGGATGCCTTATTTCAGGCTAGCACCTTGACTTAAGGGACTCAGGTACCTGCTTCCTCTTGGCTGAACGAGCTCCACTGGGCTCTCTTTACCATAGGGCCCGCCTCCCACCAGCATTGCACCGCAGCCCTCATGACCCACGGCTCATCCTCCCATTCCTACTCCTTATGTCTGGCGAACATTTTCTGGGTCATTGGTGCCGAACATCGACTGCACGTTACAGGAGTTTTCTCTCTGAACCGGTCGAACGTATCACGCAGTGACTTCTGGACTCCGTGCATCCAAAGGGGTAGCAGGCTCTTCCTCTCCCTGAGGATCCCGGTGTGTGGTGGGTCACTCCCACCTCTGTAGGCTGCTGAGAGATGCGTCTTTGCCTCGCTGGCCCAGTGGCCGGGCCACACTTTGGAGCGTACCTTCTGCTAGGAGTACATTGGGCTCCTTGGATGTGCAGAGTCAGCGTTGTCAGGCAACTTGCAAAGCCCTGTCACCTTAGGTCTTCGTGCACTTGCTGCATGAATAACTCCCTCCCTCCTCTCTCGGGCACTCCGGATTCGCGCATGTCGGTGGTGGGCATGAGAGTTTCCCGCAGACCTCTTTGGAGCCCTTCACTTCATTTCTTTGTGGCTTTGCCTCTCCATCTCACCCGCATGACGTTGTGGGATCTGTCTGCAGGGCCACGGGTGCGTTCAGATCTCCTCCTGACGTCCAGGAGGGAATGTTTTCGTTCAGGCTGTGGGCTTTGCAATGTAGAGAATCCAGCCTCCCTCCCTGCCTCCGCCCGTCCTCGCTCCCCCCTCTCTCCCTCCCCCTCCCTCCCTGTCCCCATGCCTGCCTCCTCCTCTGCCCTCCTCTCTCCCTCGCACCCCCTCCTCTCCCTCCCTGTTCCTGTCCCTCTGACCACCCTCTCTCTTCTTCTCCTTCTCCACACCGCTCCTGCTCTTCACCCTCTCCCTGTGGAACACCCCTACCCCGGTCTTCCCTATCCCCAAGGATGTGCTCTTTTTGGTGCACTATTTCTTCAGGACCCTCCTTTAGCACCCTGGGCAAGTATACAACAGCTAATTCAGTTTGGACTTTAGCAGTAAACCCACAGTCTGGGCTGTGTCAGGGACAGTTTCAAAAAATTGTGCTTCTCCCCCCACCCCAGACGCCTGGGCGTTGTTATCCCTGCAAGGTCACTGGGTGCGTTGACAAGTAGAATTTGAAATGGTGACGTGCTCCCACCCAGAACCCTGCACTTCACCCCAAGGGGGTTCCAACTGCTTCCTTCTGGTCAAATCCCACCCCCCGCCACGGGCGGCCCAACCCATTCCTCTTAGATACCTGAGGCCCTCCCACGATGCAACACCAATGCCTTCGGGCTTGCCGTCACCCACTGGGCCTTCCTGGCACTTCAGGTGGCATGATTCGTATACATTTCGGTATGCCTCCCTGCAGGGGACTGGCATGAAGTGTGGGATTGTGGAGAAGGGCCTCGTGAGTACCGCAGAAGGGGCAGGGTGTGCCGGCAATGCTCACTTTGCCATCCCCTCCCTGGCTGGCACTCCACTCAGGGACAGACAGACCAAGGAAGAACTTGCAGCAGAGCTGGGGCAGCCAAGACCGCCACAGCTCTTCAGCAAGGCGGATTAAAGCTGTCTCCGTGCAGCATTATACTGGAGCTCAGACATCCCTGGCAGTTATTGTGAGGCGGGAAGTAAGACACAGGGAAAGGGAGCGTGGATCAGGTAAGGAGGGAGAAACAAAAGATGAAGGGCCAGGCAGAGGAAAGTACAGTGGGAGCGAATCCTACCAGTGGCTTTGACGAAACAACACACCCAGAGGTACTCTTCAGGCTAGCTACCCGGCCCATTAGCATGCCAAAGAGTCCAAATCCTGGACTTGACACGGGCTGTGCCAGTGGTTGTGTGAGCACGGGCGTGGCCTCGGACCTTAGCTCCTTGCTCCTGCCAGGCCAGTTATCTGTGCGCGGTTCCTCTCTTTTTAGGAGAGGCGGGTCTTTGGGGCGGGGAGGACCCTGCTTCCCAGATCCTCCTGGGCTGCCTGCAGACTCCCTCCCGCACCAGGCGGCTAATGTGTTGGAAGCAATGTGGAGAGCCATGTGGCAGTGGTTGGAGCAACAGCTAATGACTGCAGAGCTGGCCCCCAGTGTGACTAAGAAGGGGCCAGGTGATCACCCTTTGAGCCGCTGGCATTGAATTCTCCGGTGCCAGGAGCGTGTTCCCAAGGGAACTGGTAAGAAGGTGAACACGAGTTTTGTGGTTGCAGGGACCTCCCGGGAATGGACTGGGAGGTGTCAGCGAAGAAAATGGCCAGGGGCCAGGCACGGACGCCACCCCTGAGGAGGTGCAGTGGCGGCCTGGCTCCCCCGGGAACAAGGGGTGGTGCCGGCCGCGGCCACGCCCACTGCCCTGCCACAGGTTGGTCCTCGGGGCCGCTCAGCATCCTGGGCGTGAGAGGGGTGGTAATATCCCACAAAGCCCACATGCGTGCGAGGAGTGCAACCCCCCACACCACCCAGAAGCCACCAGGTCCCCAGTATTTGTGCGCATGCGTCCCCCCGGCCAGCGGCCTCCGATAGCTGTCCGCCTCAGAGCGTGGGCGCCATAGCTCCAACTACCCGGCGCTTGCCGGAGCCGCGTGCTCGCCCCTCCAGCTCCTTCCGTCCGCGGCTTGCGCGGTTGCTGTGCAGTGCCCCATGGAGTTCGAGGCGCGGTCCGGGCAAGGCGGGGCTGCCCGGGAATCCTGGACCACCTTAGTCCGTGGAGGGGGCGGTGAGGATTCGGAGGCCCGTGGGGAGGCGGGCGCCTGGGGCGAGGCGTGGGCGCCACAGGCCCTAGGTGCGGGCGGCATGGTTGCAGAATCTGTGCAGGAGGCTGAGACTCGGCAGGGCAGTGGCGAGGCCGTCCGGGGGGAGGAGTTGGTGTTCGTGGTGGAGGATATCATGGCGCTGGTGGAGGTCGTGGCCGTGGAAGACGAGGAGGTGACTCAAGCAGAGCAGGACGAGAAGCTGCAGGAGCTGCCGCAGGAAGAGCCAGTGCTGGGTCCCGAGCCAGCTGGGGCCCCACTGGCCGCGCTGTAGGTTGTTCAGGTGGCGCTCAGCTCTGTGGATGCCCAAGCTACCAGGGCCTACGTGCGGCTCAAGCGCAGGAGGAATCAGAAGCGGAGTTCTCACCTGGCTCGCCGGAGGGCCGTCATCCAGTGCATCCCTGGATTCTGGGCCCAGGCCGTATCCTTCCTCCGGCTGGTGGGGCTTGGCTGCTGTGCAGGAGCACCGGGAGGAGGGCAGCAGTAGAGCCACGGCCACGGCCACGGGCGCTGTGGGGAAAGGTTCCTAACCCCCTTCCCGGGTGGGAGTGGGCCCACGGTCCCTATAAGGCAGAGCAGAGGAAGGTGGTTCGGGGTGGGGCTGAGAATGCAGGGGCTGAGACCTGTCCAACCGGGTTTGAGCTGAAGCTGCAGGCGGAAGCTATGGGCCTGCAGCTCTCCCAGCAGGCTTGCAGGGTTCAGGGAATACGGGTCAACATCCTTCGACAAGTAGTGTAGCCCAAATCCCACTTGGCTCAGAAAACATCTTGGAAGGAAACGGTTGTTGGGACATGGGGCAAACGGGGAGATTGCCCGCCCCCTTCCCTACCCTTCAGAGGCTGCGTGGTTCCAAAGTGTTCAGGGCCGACCCAAATTCTCGTCCGCTCGCGGGTTTCCAAGTCATTCAGCAGGCTGCCTCACTTCAGCAGACCGCGTAACCTCAGAGACGGCGCTGCCGCAGTGCTGCAAACTCTGTCTCACAAGCCCCACACAGCCAGCCCGAGGCCCCAGGCCCAAGTGCTTACACGCACCTTTCCGCCCTGACTGTCTCTCCCTGGATCTGACCTCACCTGCCCTCTCCCTCTGTCCTCTCTGCCCTCCCTCTGTGTCCCTTCCTCCCGGTGTGGGGTCTCTCTGTCCCTCTCTCTTTTTTTCTTTCCCTCCTGCCCCCACCTACTCCTCACCCTCCCACTAGCTAACTCTGTACCACCTTTTGTGTCATGGGTGAGCTGCCATGCCCCAGGTGACACGGGTGCCCCCCTCCTGGGCACAGGAGGCCCCTTAAAGTTACGGGGCCTCAGGGAAACACAGAAGCACACATAGCCATGAGAGTGGGATGGAGCACATCCAGCCATCCAAAGCAGTGACTGCCCACTGGCCACAGGCACAGGCCAGGTGCACGTGGGAAGAGAGAGCAATCAGGCCCTTGGCCTTGCCCTGTCGGGGGCAGGCAGCCTCAGAGGTGCTGACAACCAAGGGACTCCCCAGGGTTGAGTTGGTGCAATGAAAGGGCAGGAGCTTAGGAGGTGGGGAGGCCTGCAGGTCCTGGTGTTTCTGCACATGCGCTGTTCAGGTCCCTTGTTCTCAGCTGGGAAGGGCTGGGTCGCTCCTGGCTTTCCTTCCGTATCACGGGCTGGCAAGTCTCCTTGATCCAAATTAGATCCTGAATCACTCCAAGATATTAGCCGTGACGGGTGACCAGGAGAGTGACATGCTCAGCTACCTGACCAATTTGGAGGTCAGTCGTGGGAGACGGAGGCTGGGAGAGGCACGTTGGGAGAGGGGTTTGAGCAGGAATGGGCCTGGAATGGTGGTTCAGAGCGGCAGCCAGGCAAGCAGCTTGGGATAGGTGGAGGACCCATTCCCACATGCCCTACACTTTCTTTGGCGGGGTAGGTGGAGGAATTGTGCCGTCCCAAGTACCACTGCCAGTTGATGTTTTTCTTTGAGAACAACCCCTACTTCCAGAACAAAGTGATCATTAAGGAGTATCACCTTAGCATTGCCGGTAAGCATGGGCTTTAGCTTTGAGGATGCTGGGGGCAGGCAGGGGTCTCTTCAGAGTGGGAGGGGAGGTGCGCGTGGGGCCCCTCGTTGGGGTAGGCACGGGACACTGCCCAGGAGGGAGAGAGGGTGGGAGGTTGAAAGGAAGAGAGGGCGACAGGGTGTGGGTCCTAGGCCTTGCACAGGATCTTTTAAATTTTCCATTCCTGCAGGATATAGGGCATCTCGTTCCACTCCAGTCCAGTGGTTCTGGGACTTTGAACGTGGAGCTGCCCGGCACAGGCACGACACCACCAGCCTTAACTTCTTCAACTGGTTGTGTCACCCCTGTTACCCAGGGTCTCACAGGATTGCTGAGGAGGGGCCCCTGCGGCGTTTGTCGGCCGGGCTGATGCCCGAGCCCCAGCTGCTTGGATACGGGGCCCAGGCCCCATGCTCATCTCACTTCTTACCCTACCAGGTCAATCATCGAGGACCTGTGGCCCAATCCCCTGCAGTACTACCCGAGGCAGGAAGGCAGCCGAAGGGAATGAACTGAGAGGAGGGCCTGTCGGTGAGGAGCCAGGGGCCTGGGTCCTGATGTGTGTGTGTGTGGAAGGTGCCGGGGGCCAGACACGTTGGTGGTGGGGAAATGGAGGCTCAGGGGAGCCTGGGACTCAGCTTGCCCAGGGAGGGGGAGGCAGGGTGAGAAGGGACTGGGGGGGCTCAGGGTACACATCCAGGTGGGTGCGTCCATGCGGGCAATTTCAGGCCCCCCAGGCTGGCGGCCCGAAGGTCCCGGGCCACTCAGGAGAACCCTGATTTCTCCGGCCCGTTTCTGTGAAATCTCACCCGTGCCCGTCGACCCGCTCTCAGGCCTCCTGCCAATCGTTGATTTGGGGATATCCTGCCAGTCTTTGGGAGTGGGGCTCCCTTGTTCCATTCCCGTTCATATGCCCAGAATCTACGACTTCCCTCCATGTTCCCAACCACCCCGTGGCCTCGGACAGCCACACGGCGATTCTAGGGAATGGCACTGGGCCTTGAGCGGGAGGCTCGTGAGGCTCTAGCTGAGTTGGAAGAGGGATCCCACGAGGACAGAGGACACCCTCAACACCGCCTTGGCTATCCTTGGTATTATGCAATCTCAAGAATCCCTAACGTGTGTGTGTGTGTGTGTGTGTGTGTGTGTGTGTGTGTGTGTGTGTGTGTGTGTGTCAGGGACATTCCAGCTGTGTGGACGTGTAAACCGCAGAGCATCTGAATCTGACCAACAAGAAGTAGTCGAGGAGGCGTCCACCGCTGTGAGAGATGGGTGGACGAATCTACATGGTGCTCTGCCTGCACAGGACAGAACGGGGGAAAGGATCACCAGTGGCAGCTCTGGAGAGTATGCAGCACCTATCTAGGGAAGGCGAGAGAGGCATAAACAAGTTAAGAAGTTCTTTGCGTCTGTGTATGGGTTTGTACTTGGATCCAGGACATGGCGAGGAGGCAGTCAGCCTAGTGAGAGCCTCCACCCCATGGCCTGTGGGATTCCATGTGTGGCGGTGATGTTCAGCATGGGGTCAGGGCAGGGGAGGGGAGGTCAGGGCTCGGCATGCGGACAGAGCACCGCCCATCCTAGGTAGGGTCTCGGAGGAGGTTGGAAAAGGTAGACCTCTCTTCATGGGAGCCTTGTCTTTAGGGCAGGGCACACAGGCAGGGAAGGGTCCTGGCTAGTGGGACCTTTGTGGCCTGGAAGCTCCAGGCACCGCCACATTGACACCGCTTGAGGAGCTTGGCCCAATAGCCTTGCTCTTGGAAGCGTGCTCCACACTGCTGTGATCGGGTCCCATGCATTCGTCTGATCAGGAGCACTGCCAAACCCACGTGTCCCGGGAGGAGTAAGAAGGCCATTCCTTGCGCACCCGTGGACCCACGCCCTCCTGCTCTGCACCACCTTCCCACAGGGAACACTTTCAAGCATGTGTGAGGCAACGCAGATGTGAGTGGTGGGCACGGTGGCTTTGTAAGTGGGCTGTGTGAGAGGGAGTTGCATGCCCAGGTACACGTTCGGGTATGTGTGTGCACATGTGCATGTGTGTATGTGTGCTTGCGCGTGCGGCCACCTGAGCATGCCTCTTTGCCGGGGATCATGTGTGTTTGTGAAGTGTTTCAATTTGCATGCGCACATGAGTGTGTGGCAAGAGTGCATGCCTGTGGACCGGAGACCATGTGTCTTGGTGTGTGTTTCATGAGTGTGTGTTTGCAGGGGCATGGGTGTGTGTGTTGGCGAGGCCACGTGTGTGTGCCAGCGTGTAGGGTCCCTGGGGTTTATGTGCTGCATTTGCATGTGTGTATGCCTACTTATTTGTTGATGTGTGTGTCCAAGTGTGCATTTTTGTGTGCCATAGACCTTGTGAGTTGGTGTGTGTTGCTGGAGTGTGTCTTTGCACACAAATGGGTGTTGTGTGTGGGGGGGGCCCAAATGCACAAACCTGTGTGCGGGCACCGAGTGTGTTCATATTTCATGTGAATGCATGTTTGTGTGTGTCGCATGTTTGTATGTTGTGGCCATGCCTGCGTTTCTGTGTGTTGGTGACAGTGTGTACTTCCCAGTGTTGTGTGTGTATGTGTGTGTGTATTTCATGTGCACATCTGTGTGTGTTCCCGGCAAGTGTGCTTGACTGTGTACTGGAGATCAAATGTTTTGGGTGTGTGTTTCCTGAGTGTTTCTTTTCTCATGCACGGGGTGGTCTGTGTTTGGGCGGCCAAGTGTGCAGGCCTGTGTGCTGGGACCGTGTGTGTCTTGCATGGTGTGTGTGTTTCCCAGTGCACATGAACGTGTGTGTGCATGTGAGCAGAAATTTGCCTGGCTGTCTGTGCTATCCCATGGGTGTATTGCGTGTGTGTGTGTTTTCAGGCACACCTGGGTGTGTGACTATCTTCTGGGTACATATGTATGGAAGGGTTCCAGAGACATCCCAACGTGAGTGTTGAATGTATGTGTGCTTGCATGCGCAAGTTTCTGTTTTGTGTCTGTTTACAGGCCGTTGGGTGACTGTGTGTGTGTGTGATTTGAATGTGCGTGAGGGCGAGCATTCTGTAACCACCTGTTCATGCCTCTGTGTTGGGAGATTGTTTGCATGGCTGGTGTGTATGTGTTGCAATAGCACATGTGTGTGTATTTGGTGGGCATGTTTGCACACCTGGGTGTCGAAAAAACGTGTGTGTGTGTGTGCTGCAGGTATGTGAGTTGGCATGAGCTCTTGTGTTTGTGTCTGTGGTTGCGAGACCAGCCGTGTATTCCTGTGTACTGATGACGTGTGTGTTCCTTGAGTGTGTCTGTGCTGTATGGGCCGTGTGTGTGTGGGGGGGATTGTGTGTGTGTGTGATGGTGTGTGTGTGTAATGTTCCAGGGTCAATTGTGTATTCTTCTGTCCTGGAGGACATTTGTGTATGCTGTGCGTGTGGAATAACACGTGCAAAATGTGGGTGTGGGTGTGGGTTTTGGGAAGCTCATGGCACATGCCTTTGAACCAGAGACTTTGTGTGCAGTGCGTGTGGGCATGTGCGTGAGTGCGTGCATGTGTGTGTTGTGGCTCAGTGTGCGTTCCTTTGTGACATAGACCATGTGTTTGTGTTCTGTGTGGGGATACCTAGGGCATGTGTGTGTGTGTGTCTGTGTGTGTGGATGAGGGCCAGTTGTATATGCATGTGTGCCTACGAACGTGTGTTTGATGCGTGTGGGTGTGTGAGTTCCTGGGTGGAGCGGGCTGTGTGTGATCATGCCGGGTCATGCGTGTATCGCTGTGCCAGAGAGCTTCTGTGAGTGTTGTGTGAGGGTTTGCTAGGGCAGGTGTTTCTGTTTGTACGGGCTAGTGCACATGCCTGTGTTCAGGATGCGTGTGTGTGTGGGTGATGTGTTCTGAGAATGTGTGCATGCACAGGTGTGTGTTCAAGTGGGTGTGTGCAGCCACATGCTTTTCTGAGGGGCGCAGACGGTGTGTGTGTGTGTGTGTGTGTGTGCACGTGTTATAGAGAGAGAGAGAGCGGTGCCTTCTGCATGGGTTTGAGTATGTGTGTGTGAGTGGGACCACATTTATTCCCGTGTGTCGAGCCAGGGTGGGTGGGTATGTGTCATGTGTGTGTGTTTGCATGATCTTGTGTGTGCGTTGCATGCCTCTGTGTTCCAGGCACGTGTGAGTGTGAGTGTGTGTGGCCACTGGCACATGCCTGTGTGTCGAGACCGTAAGCATGTGTGTCTTGTGTCCAAACGTCTGCATGTGCACATGTGTGAATGAGAGTGTGTGTCGGCCCTCGTCAGCGAATGAGAGGGACTGAGGGATTTCCAGCTCTACCGATGATGGAGGAAGTGGCAAGAGGCCGAGGGCAGCCACGTCCCTCCGGACACACAGGCCTCGTGTGCATTCCGTGGTTCTTCAGGGGTCTGTCTCCCCTGTCGATGCACAGACGCACAGGGGCCAAGGCAAGGAGGGAGGGGTGGGAGTTGGCAGGCGGGTGTGAGGCACACCACCCATCTGTGCTAATTGAACACATGGTTCCAGGTGTGGGAAATAGCTAAGGGTTTTAGTCACCTTCCCAGGTCACACACTTGGCTCGTGGACCCTCTCAGCTTTGCTCCCCAGCAAGGGCAATGCCAGACGTCTGTCATTGCACGAATGTCACCCGGGAGTGGGAGTGCACGTGGACACCATCCACATGACGGGTGAACAGATGAAAACCACGGTCCAAAGACTGGGGTTGCGTATATGAAAACCACTCTGGTGGTAACACGTGGAGACCCGGTCGGGGACTATCCCTGTATATATGTGCGCGCTTCTCTTGACTGAGAAGGGGGGGAGGGGGTGTGTAAAAAGCACCTTTTGTCGGTGATGCCTGTAGAGGCAGGCTGCAATAGGCACCAGACAGCTCCAAGCCTATTTTCCTGGCTTGAAACCACACCTGGGCAACTCTCATCACATTTGAGGGCCAGCTCTGGGGATGTGATAGCCCAGCTTGATGATCCACTCACAGTTTGACCCTGCTGGCCTAGAGCAGGGAAGCCTAGGGAGGATGCGTTCCCCTCTGCAGGCCAGACGAGCCGGGAACCCATTCCCAGGGCATTCGTGCCTTTGGCAGTATGCCACACAAGACGCTCTGTCTGTGGTGGTGCAGGCATTCACGCTGCCTGTCTCCTGGGTGCCGTCCTCAGCTGCTTGCCGCCTGGCCTTCCAAAGGGTGGGCACCGAGTTCACCAAGCCGGCAGACAGCATCCATGTGCCGCCCTCTCCACAGGGTTGGCCCAGACTTTGTCTCCAGGGAGGGGTATCTGGGTCTTCTTTCCTCTACGTTCTTGAATCTGGGAAAGGCATGTGTCCCACTGTCCTCCATGCCAAACAGACACTGAATATCTGTGTGAGTGTGTAGGCATGTGTTTGTGTGCGCACCCAGCATGGCACCTTTTCGAGCGTCACCGGTCTGGCTGCCGGTCCCAGAGGGGGAGAGGGCTTTGATTTCCTGGAAAAGATCTGTTTGAGACATATCTGCATCTGCATCTTCTGTCCTGAAGCCTTTAGGTTCCAGAGGCCGTGTGGCCGCAGGGGTCAGAGAAAGAGTGCCGGAAGACACAGTCACAGAGGCGGATGGAGAGTAGAGCTTGAGCAAAGGACAGGGGGACTGGTGGACAGAGCGTCTTCGATGCTTTCGACCTGACAAGCAGAGGGCATGCACTGGGACAAAATGTAGCCAAACATTTCCCCTGAGGTGGCAGACGACTTCGGGCCCTCTGTGTCCCGGAATCGCACTATGAATACTCCAGGGCCTAGGCTGACCGTTTCCACGCACAATGGACCAGGATTCCCGGAGTTGCACACAGTGTCCTTAGTCTTAGAGCAGTTTATTCGGGAAGGGTGAGGGACAGCTTCGCCTTGTCGGTACAAAATCGCGGCAGAGGTCGCGCCCGACGAGGCCAAGGGAGGCGCGCGGGCAGGGGGGTGGGGTTCGGGTGGTGATGGGGGAGCGGTGTGGGGTTGGGAGGCGGTTCAGGGCGGCTGGGAGCCCGAGGCCACCACGGAGGAGGCGCACCTGCAGGCTCCCTGGCTGGTTGGCTGGCTGGCTCCCTGGCTGGCTGGCTGACTGCAGTGGCGGCGAGGGCGGGACCAGCGGCGGGCACGCACACCGCATGCCACCGGTTGGACCCAGGGTCCGGCCACATCCTGGGCGTGGCTCGGGGCACTCCACCCCACCAAGGCCCCATGCGTGCCCCGTCCACTTGTGCCCCTTGGACACGTGGCCCCAGGCACGTGTGCGCATGTGTCCTAGAGTCCAGCAGCCTCCACAAGGAGACTGCTATTGGTCGCCGCCCACGGGCGCCAGAGCTCCACTTGTAGAGGCGAATGCGGAGGCCTCCGCTCACACATCCTGCCCTTCCCTCTGACGCTGCCGCAGCAAGGCAGTGTCTAAGGTGGAAAGGCAGAGTTCGGGGAGGTGGGGCAGTCCCCAGAATCCTGGACTCATCTCAGTCGGGAAAGGGCCGTTCACGAGGCGGCTCTTTGCGGGGGCATTAAAGTCCCTAGGTGTGGGGATGGCAGACGAGGCTGTGCGGGAAGGGGAGGAGCGATGGGAGAGAGAGGATGCCATCCTGGTGGTGGAGCTGGTCCTAGTGGGGGCTGACCTGAGGTTGGTGCTGCAACTGGCCGTGTTGGAGGGGGAGGACGGAGAGGACGAGGAGGACACGGAGGAGGCCGCGGAGGAGGTAGACGAGGCTGACACGGAGGAGGAAGACGAGGCTAGGGAGGTTGAGGAGTCCGAGGAGGAGGGGGAGGGGGATGGTGAGGGAGAGGAGGCAGAGGGGGAGGGGGAGGAGGAGGAGGAGGAGGCTGACAAGGCTGTGGAGGAAGAGGGCGACGAGGCTGTAGTGGCTGAGCAGGAGCAGGGGGAGGAGGAGGAGGATGTGGACAGGGAGGAGGAGGGGGAGCCTGAGCATGCTGAGAAGGAGGAGGCTGAGGAGGCTGAGCAGGAGCCAAGGGCGGAGGAGAAGCCCGAGGAAGAGGAGGAGGTGGAGGGGCCTGAAGAGGCTGAGCAAGAGGAGGGGGAGGAACAGGCTGAGGAGCAGGCTGTTGTGGAAGAGGCTGAGGTGGAGGAGGCTAAGGAGGAGCATGTTGGAGAGGAGGTGGCTGAGGCAGAGGAGGCTGGGGAGTGCGAGGAGCCTGAGGAGGGAGAGGAGGCTGAAGAGGCTGAGGAGGAGGCTGAGCACGAGGACCAGAGGGAGGAGGGCCAGAAGGAGGAAGAAGGGGCCCAGGAGCTGCAGGAGAAGCAGAAAGGGGAAGAACAGCCAGAGGGGCGGCGGGGTCCGATCCCGTCCTCGCTCGAGGCTCTAGAGGCCCTGCAGTCAGAGCTGGAGCCCGTGAATAAACAAGCCAGCAGGTCCTACTCCGGGCTCAGGCTCAGGTTTTGTCGGAGGCGGCAGCGTCCCCTGGAACACCGAAGCACCCTTATCCGGGGCATCCCTGGCTTCTGGGCCATGGCTGTATCCTTGACGCTGTCATGGAGGGACCCCAATGTGGCCGGGCTAGAGCAAGAAATACCGAAGGGAGGGGGCCGTTGCGTATCAAAATACATCGGTTGGAGAAACCCCACCCCCAGCCACACCCCAACTCCCCGGGTTCCGGTGGCCACGCCCATGCCCTGGTGATCCGGACAGCCTCGACATCCCCGCCCTGGGTGAGGGTGGGGGCTGTGCGCCTCAGGGTGCCCTTGATGTCACACGAGTCACCGGAAGTCCAGTGGAGGTGTAGGACCAGAGATCCAGCTTTCAATTAGGCATTAGGAGTCGCAGCAGGGCATCTTCCCACAAAACATGTCCAGCTCAAGCTCAGGTTCCCCTCGGGGTAACGTGGCAGGCGGAGGTTGTGAGTGCCCACCTGCTCAGCCTGAGGCAGGAAGGTGTGCTTGTCCGGAGATGAGCTGGTTGTGTCTGGCTGTCAGCAGAGGAGGATGAGCTGCGGAGGTGGGCCTGGGGCGGGAGGGGTTGTCTCTGAGGATTCACAGCCTCCACTGTGAGTGCGGAGACCTGCAGTATCCCATGACGGGGCCCAGGGGCATTGACGCAGCCCATGCAGAGGGAGTATGACCGGGGGCAGCAGAGGGAAAGCAGCACCCGAATGCTGTCCAGACATGCTCTGTAGTTCTAGCAGTTTCGTCTCCAGCCCTCGGAGGGTCCTTGACTTACAGCAGTTTGTGAACCACCCACAGATATCAGCCGTGATCAGGAAGCAAGATGAAGGCCCCCTTGGCTACATGACGGATTTGAAGGTCTGTACAGCCGACTGAGCCCAGAGCGCGGGACGGGAGAGGGGAGCGTGCCGAAGGGATCCTTCCCTGAAGTCAGTATGAGGAGGTTCGGCTGGACAGAGGTTTCACCCTCGTCCCCCGACTTGCCACCCGGGAGGTGGAGGAGCTCAGGTTTCCCCGTGATTGCCGCCAGATCCTGCTGTTCTTTGCCCAGAACCCCTACTTCCGGAATGTAGTCGTTGTGAAGGAGTATGTCCTCAGCGCTGCGGTTTACAAGCCGCCGCCAGGATGGGCGGCCATAGGGACAGGAGGGAGGGCCAAACACGATTCTATACCCTGCACCTTCTCCCAACCTCGTCTTCCGGCAGGGTATGGGCTGTCACATTCCACTCCCATCCAGTGGCACCAGGAATATGAACAGGAGGCCTACATGCAGGCACCAGAACACCACGCTTAACTTCTTCGACTGGTTCACTGACCACAGCTTTGCCAGCTCTAGCAGGATAGCTGAGTTGGGGCCCTGTGACAAACAGCGGGAAGGACCCCGCTGGGTTCCCCGGCTGCTTGGGATGGGCCTCTGAACCCTGCCCCGTTTCCCCTGCCAGATCATCATGGACGACCTGTGGCCCAACCCCTCCTGTACTACATGAGGAAGAAGGCCCCAGGAGAGGGAACCTAGAGGAGGACAGGTGAGGGGCCCGGGGTCGGCTGCTGAAATGTGCGCCATGGGCTCCATGGGACCTGGGCCCCTCCAATGGCGACACTGAGGCTCCGAGGAACTCAGCAATGCTGGGAGCCTGGGTCAAAAGGGCATCCACATGAGACAAGGAGACTGGACAAATGCGGGGCCAAATGGCTTCTGCATGATGAAGCTTGAGGCAGGCGGGGCCAGGGAGCGTCCATGAAGAGAGCTGGAGAGGCAAACCCGGGTCGGCCGCTGCACTTGTGAGAATTGTCTTTCCGGGGCCATGAACCTCAACCTTATATCTCCTAGCACCGCCTTTCACTTGGGCCCACTGAAGCTGCCTCCCGCCACGCTTCGCACAGTCATCTGGGTATCCTGGCGCAAAGGCAGACCCTACTGCCCTGTCTCCTTTCTGTATTGGTCTGGACACCACCACTGACCCCTTCATTTCCATAGGCATCTCCTCTCCCCCTGCCCACAGCCACAGCGAGAGCACTGGCCAGCGTGCACAGATTATTTGAATACGTGGGTGGAAGAAAGGTAAGGCGATCACAGTCAGCGGCAGGCAGTGTCATGGGAGAGTGCCCGCCATTTCCGGACAGGGTCTTCAACACTGAGGCAACCTATGGCCCAGAGATGGGACACACATGTCTGCTCCTTTGTGCCTGTGTGCACGTGTGTCTGTCTGCATGTATGATTGCCTGTCCCTCCCAGGGAGCGTCATGAATATGAGGTGAATATGAAGGAGCATCGCACTAGCCCGAAGCCAGTTCAAAAGCTTCAGATGGCGCCGAACGGTCGGGCCAGTTTCTCTGCGCAGGAAGTAACTGAAGACCGGTGCCGTGGTGAAGCATAGGGCAGATTGAGGCTCCGGGAGACCTGCAAATATATTAAAACTTGATGAACAGAGTCAAGTGTCCTTGTGTTTGTGTGTGTGTCTGTGTTTGTATACGCGCGGGTACTCGGGTGCGTGTGCTCCCCTTTCTGGCAGGGGGTCGGCGGAGTGCCTCAGCACTTCGGCCTCGTGTGGGTGACTGTTCTCCCTGGGCATCTCCAGCCGATCGAATGACTTGCACTGTATGCTTGACCAGAGGGCTAGGGCACACATGCTCTGGGACTGCATCCCAGGGGCCAGAGGTCCTTCTCCTTGGGGTGTGGGGTGTTAGGCAGGGAGAGGAAATGAGACCAAGGCCAGCTACCTAGGGCTCATCTCTTTCCTGGGGAAATGAGGACATTCAAGGAAAGGGAGCGTCGAGACAGGAACAAAAGTGTCTGGGACCAAGGTTCACTGGATGGCGATGACAGTCCCTAGGGATGCTCCCTGGTGGGTGACCTCAGACATATCCACTGCACACGCCACGGGGGAGCCGGGGGGAGAACCCAAGGTTCATTATTCAGTTGAACCCAGCGCTGGTGCTCTTCATGCCCTAGGAATGTGCACAGGCTCTTGCTGACACGGTTGGACTCTCAGGAACAGCCACAATAATAGCGAGTGTGGGTCAGGCTGTAAGGAGGGACGGTGGGAGAGGTGACTGAGGGAGGTGGGAAGGTAGGAAAGATGACACTCATTCAGGCACAGGACCCGGGCAAGGATCTAATTTGTGGGGAAGACTGACAGACACACACACCACACATGCAGACACTCTCAGATGCACACTCAGGTGCACAATCACACACCAACAAGCACACTCATTCAGGCACTCCCACACACTGACACACACACTCACTCTCAGTCACCCCCCACATGCTCATTCACTCACTCACATCCACTGACATACACCCACTTGGTCCCTCACTTGGGCACACACTCACTGAACCACCCACCCACAGGCTCCTTCACTCACATGCCCTGACACTCACACACTTATGCACCCATGCTTCCCGAGGATCACTAGCCCCCTATTGCCCTAAGTCCCTAGTTTTGGGTCCGCCAGGGTGCAGACAGTCAGAGGGGAGTGTCAGGGGTAGCACAGTTGCTAAGTGCAAGGGGAGGGTCCCCCACCCGTCTGCTCTCTGTCCTATGATGACTCTGGGGCTGATATCCCTTAGCCTTCTGTGCATAGGTCCATGGAAAGGCCACGAGCATACAGAGTACCTGTTGCAATCTGCACCTGGGAGGCAGTGAGGTGAGCCCTGGAATTTTTCCTCCACCAGGCGGGCTTCTGCTTGACTGAGACACCTGGGCCTAGGGATGAAGGCAGAGGACTGAATCTCCTGCCAGCAGAGTGGGGAGATATGAGCATTTCCCCACGAGGCTCTTCTCCATCGCCAGCTAAAGTGGCTGCACGGGTACCAGCCCTGAGCCTGACGGGTGATACTAAACTTCCACCCCCAAGGCTCCCCACTCCACAATTTCTGGGAAGTGCAGCAGCTGTTTCCTGGAGGAGTGTTTGGCAGTCAAACTGCAAGGATGCTCCTTGTCCCTTTCAGTAGGCAGGACGGATCGCCTGTCTGGCATCAGGTCGTGGAATGGATGATCTTTAGGACCTATCCTTGCCCCTTCCAGGGCAGGCGGAGGCACCTGAGACTCTAGAAAGGAAGGCTTGTCTCTCTTGGCCTGCATGGGAGATCGATCTTCTCAGCCTATTTTATTTAGGATTTTATTGATTTATTGAGAGAGAGAATGAGAGATAGCACGAGAGCGAAGAGGGTCAGAGGGGAAGCAGACTCCCCGCTGAGCAGGGAGCCCAACGTGGGCCTCCATCCGAGACTCCAGGACCATGACGCAAGATGAAGGCAGCTGCTTAACCAACTTAGCCACCCAATTGCCCTTCTTTTCAGCTTCTTGGTCTGTAAATGCCAGGTGCCGGCCTGCTGGCCCCTGGCTCTGCTTGTGCGGCTCAGATGAATGTGTGACTTCATCATCCACAGCAGGATTGGGACAGCTCCCATGTTGGCGAATGGGCTGAAGGGGTCCTAGGCTGGGCCATATTGGGGCACTGCAGGGTAGTCCACTACGCTGGTGCCGTTTTGTAGGGTGTTACCGAGGATGTACACTTTGGGGGAAGAGGTGGGCACGGTGTCCCCCTCATCTTAGGATCTCCCGCCAGTGCTCTAGCAACGGCATGATGGGGAGGCCCGTCCGGGAGAGAAGGGTGAGGCGGGGTTGGGGGGGATGATTATGGAGATCAGGGAGCCCCAGATGTCAGGAGTCAATTGGACGCTGTGGGCGTCGGGGCCAGGGTCCCCAAAAGGAAATCAGGTAGCCGGGAGAGCTAAGACAAACTGCGCTAGCGTCACGGTTGACTGCTCGGAGAAGACCACGATCGCATCCTGTCTAGCAGCCTCTGCAGGGGTGACCTTTTTCAGCACGACCCCACACAAAGCCACTAACCATGAAACATTGGTCGCTGTCACAAGTTGAGGCACTTAGTACCCAGATGTCAGCCCACAAGACCCATCAGCACAGGAGACGGAGGCATGATCCACGCCCTGACCAACCGCCCCTTGGCAGCGAATCCATAGGGGGCCCACACTTCAAGAACTGGAAGAGCTCAAAAGAACCCCCAAGTGGGAATGGGTACCTGGTAGCCCTCCCGGGGAGCTTTGTCCTCTGCCTCAATAAACTTTGCCCTGCTGCCCAGCGCTCTTCATCCAGTCTACCCCTTCCTTCCTCGAAGCGGCGCGGCCAAGAACCCGGGCACTAAGGCAACCAAACTCCTGTAACCCAGAGTGCTTTACCACATCTATGTTGAACACATTTTCTTCGGGGCTCTCCCCACTCACAGTTGCAGGGATCACCTTACCCTAGTGGGAGCAAGTTGGCAGACAACAGGGACATGGTTGGCGCAAGGCGCGAGGGGCCGGCTCAAGGCTGTCTGTCATGACTCCACGGAAGGGCACCCTACAGCTTCCAAGATACAGCTCTGTGCGTGCTCAGCCAAGGAAATGAAACAGATGCCTGCTTGGCGCATTTGTCTTTGGGGCCCCATAGGCCGCGCAGAGTACTTCCATACGCAAATCCTGCTCTGGTGTTTCTTATGCGTATACTTTACGGGGATGCCTTATTTCAGAATAGCAGCTTGACTTAATGGACACACGGACGAGCTTCATTTTCGCCGGCCGGACTTTCCTTAGCATAGAGCCCCGCCTCCCAACTCCATTCCTCTCCCACCCCTCCCGACCCACGGGCTCATCCTCCCACTCCTACTCCTTTTGTCTGATGAACGTTTTCTGGGTCATGGAAGCCGAACATCGCCTGCACGTTACAATAGTTTTTCCTCTGAACCCGTCGAATGTATCACACACTGATTTCTGGCCTTCCTGCTTCTGAAGTTGAAGCGGGTTCTTCCTCTCCTTGAGGATCCCCAGTGTGTGGTGGGTCAGTCCCACCTCTGTAGGCTGCCAAGAGACACGTCTTTGCCTCACTGGCCCAGTGGCCTGGGCGTCTCTTTGGAGCATGCCTTCCGCTAGGAGCGCATTGCATTCCTTGGATATGCAGAGTCAGCATTGTCAGGCAACTTGCAAAGCCCCGTCATGTTAGGTCTGCATGCACTTGCTTCGTGACTAGCTCCCTCCCACCTCCCTCTAGTGTTCCCGATTCGTGCATGTCGGTGGTGGGCATGAGGGTTTCCCGCATACCACTTTGGAGCCCTTCAGTTCATTTCTTTATAGCTTTGCCTCTCCATCTCACCCCGCATGATATCATGGGATCTGTCTGCAGGTCCACGGGTGCTTTCAGATCTCCTCTCGACGTCCATGAGGGAATGTTTCCTTTCAGGCTGTGGGCTTCACAATGTACAGAACTCAGCCTGCCTCCCTGCATCCGCCCATCCTCGCTCCCTCCCTCTCTACCTCCCCACCCTCCCTGTCCCCATGCCTGCCTCCTCCACTGCCCTCCTCTCTCCCTCGCACCCCCTCCTCTCCCTCCCTGTTCCTCTCCCTCTGTCCACCCTCTGTCCTCATCTCCTTCTCCTCACCACTCCTGTTGTTACCCCTCTCCCTGTCTAGACCCCGATCCCCAGTCTTCTCGATCTCCAAGGATGTGACATTTTTCTGCACTATTTCTTCGGGACCCTCCTTTAGTGTCCTGGGTTTGTATAAAAGAGCTAATTCAGTTTGGACTGTAGCAGTAAACACAGAGTCTGGGCTACGTCAGGGACAGTCTCAGAAAATTGTCTCTCCCCGCCCCCACAGATAGCCGGGCGTTTTTATCCCTGCTAGGTCTCTGGTTTGCATTGACGATATGAGTTCGTAACGGTGACGCGCGACCACCCAGAACCCTGCACTTCACCCCAAGGAGGTTGCCTCCTGCCTCCTTACGGTCAAAACACCCCTTCCTGCCACGGGAGCCCCGACCCGTTTCTCTTAGGTACGTGAGGCCCTCCCATGATGCAACATCAATGCCCTCGGCCGCGCCGTCACCCAGTGGGCATTCCTGGCATCTAAGGGGGCGTGCATCATACATATCCCAGTATGCCTCCATGCAGCAGAATGGCATGAGTTGTGGGACCTCGAGAAGGAACTCGTGAGTATCGGAGAAGGGACAGGGTGTGCCGCCAACACTCACTTTGCCATCCCCTCCCACACGGTCACTCCACTCAATGACAGAAAGACCAAGGAAGATATGCAGCAGAGCTGCGGCAGCCAAGACAGCCACAGCTCCTCAGGAAGACGGATTAAAGCAGGCTCCGAGCACCCTTATGCTGGAGCTCTGCCATCCCTGGCAGTTATGTTGAGGCAGGAAGGAAGACAAAGGGAAAGGGAGCACTGAAGTCAGACAAGGAGGAAGAAAGCAAAATGAAGGGCCAGGCAGAGGAATGTACAGTGGGAGCGAATCCTACCAGTTTCTTTGACGAAAGGCCATACCCAGAGTTACTCTTTATGCTACCTGGGCAGCCCATTAGAATGCCAAAGTGTCCCAATCCCGGGCCTGACCTGGGCTTTGCCAGTGGTTGTGTTAGCACGAAGGTGGCCTCGGACCTCGGCTCCTTGCTCATTCCAGGCCAATTATCTGTGTGCGGTTCGTCTCTTTTTAGGAGAGGCGGGAATTTGGGGCAGGGAGGACCCAGCATGCCGGATCCTCCTGGGCTGCCTCCGGACTCCTTCCCGCACCGGGTGGGTGAAGGGGTGGAAACCATGTGGACAGCCATATGGCAGTGGTTGGGGTACCAGCTGATGACTGCAGGGCTTCCCCCCGGTGTGATAAAGAAGAGGCCGGTGAGGTTCCCACGCGGCGGGGATCACCCTATTGAACCGCCGGGTTTGAATTCCCCGGTGCCAGCAGCGTGTTACCAGTGGACCTGATGAGAATGTAAATAGGAGTTTTGTGGTAGCAGGGAATTCCCGGGCATCGCCTGGATTGTGTCAACGAAGAAAATGGTCAGGGTCCAGGCAAGGACAGCAACCCTGAGGAGATGTAGCCGCGGGCTGGCTCTCGCGGGGCGGGGGCGAGGCCGGCTGCGGCCACGCCCACAGCCGTGGCACTGGTTGGTCCACTGGGCTGCTCAGCATCCTGGGCATGAGGGGGAGGTTACATCGCGCCAAGGCCACTTGCGTGCCGGGAGCGCCCTCCCCAATGCCACACAGATGCCACCAGGTCCCAAGCCTTTGTGCGCATGCGTCCCCCAGGCCCTCGGCCTCCGATGGGTACCCGCCTCCAAGCACGGGCTCCTGTCTTCAACTGCCCGGCGCTTGCCGGAGCCTCGTGCTCGCCCCTGCAGCACCTTCCGTAGTGGCTGTCGCGGTTGGTGTCCAGGGCCCCATGGAGAGCGAGGCGCGTTCTGGGGAAGGCGGAGATTCCCCGGAACTCCGCAGCACCTTCGTCCACGGAGGGGGCCGTGAGGAATCGGGGCCCGTGGGGAGGCAGCACCCGGCGCGAGTCGGGGACGGAACAGGCCCTAGGTCCGGGGGGCATGGCGGCAGAGGCTATGCAGGAGGCTGAGCCCCAGCAGAACAGAGGCGAAGCCAGTCCGGTGGAGGAGTTGGTGGTCGAGGTGGAGGATATCATGGCGGTGGTGGAGGTCGTGGCGGTGGAAGACATGGATGCGGCTCAAGCAAAACAGGACGATAAGCTGCAGGAACTGCTGCAGGAGCTGCCGCAGAAAGAGCCAGTGCTGGGTCCCGAGCCAGCCGGGGCCCCAGTGGCCGTGCTGGATGTTGTCCAGTTAGCGCTCAGCACTGTGGATGCCCAAGCTACGACGGCCTACCTGCAGCTCAAGCGCAGGAGGAATCAGAGGCGGAGTTCTCAACTCGCTCGCCGGAGGGCCATCATCCAGTGCAACCGTGGCTTCTGGGCCCAGGCCGTATCGATCCTCCGGCTGGTGGGGCTTGGTTGCTGTGGAAGAGCAACAGGAGGAGGGCAGGAGCAGAGCCAAGGCCATGGCCATCGGTGCTGGGGGCAAGGGTTCCTTTCCTACTCCTGGATAGGAGTGGGCTCAGGATCCCTATAATGCACAGCACACGAAGGCGGTTCGGGGCGGGACTGAGATCGCAGGGGCTGAGACCTGTCCAGACCATGTGTAAGCAGAAGTTGCAGGAGGAAGCTTTGGGGCTGCAGCACACTCCCAACAGCCTTGCGGGGTTCAGGGAACACGGGTCAACACGCTTGGACAAGTAGGGTAGCACAAAGCCCGCTTGGCTCAGAGCAGACATTGGAAGGAAACGTTTGCTGGGTACATGGGGCACACGGAGAGGCTGCCCTCCGCCGTTCCCTGTCCTTCAGAGCCTGTGTCGTTTTCCAAAGAGTTCAGGGCAGACCCAAAATCTCGTCCACGTGAAGGTTGGCAAGTCAGTCAGCGGGACGCCTTGCTTCAGCAAACCACGGGAACTCAGACAAGGTGCTGCCGGGGTGCTACAAACTCTGTCTCCACAAGCACCACGCAGACATGTTGGGGCCCTAGGCCCAGATGCCTATACGCACCTTTCTTCCCTGCCTGTCTCTCCCCTCTGTGTCCTGCCCGCCCTCTCGCTCTGTACTCCCTGCCCTCCCTATGTCCCTTCCTCCTGGTGTGGGGTCTCTCTGTCCCTCTCTCTCTTTTTCTTTCCCTCCTGCCCCCACCTACCCCTTTCCCTCCCTCACTCGCTGACTCTGCCTGGACCACCCTTTGTACCGTGCGTGCGCAGCCTTACTCAAGGTGAGCCGAGCGGCCCCCTCCCGGGCACTCAAAGTTATGGGGCCTCAGGCAAACACACAAGCAAACACAGCCGTCAGTGTGGGACGGAGCACATCCAGCCATCCAAAGCCCTGACTGATCGCAGGCCACACGCACAGGCCAGGGGGATGTGGGAACAGAGATCAATCAGGCCCTTGGCCTTGCCCTGTCGTGAGCAGGGTGCCTCAGTGGTGCTGGAAGCCAAGGAACTCCCCAGGTTTGAGCAGGTGGGAAGAAAGTGCAGGAGCTGACCAGGTTGGGAGGCCGGCAGAGCCTGTTGTTTCTGCACATGTGCTGTTCGGGTCCCTTTCACTCAGCCGGCAAGGGCTGGGTCACTCCTGGCTTTCCTTTCATACCATGTGCCGGCGAGGCTCCTTGACCCAAGACAGATCCTGAATCACCCCAAGATATCAGCCGTGATGGGGGACCAGGAGAGCGACGTGCTCGATACATGACCAATGTAGAGGCGAGTCCTGGGAGATGGAGGCTGGGGGAGGCCCTGTGGGAGTGTGGTTTGGGCAGGAGGGGGCCCGGCAAAGTGATTCAGAGCAGCAGCCAGGCAAGCAGCTAGGGATATGTAGAGAACACGTCCCCACGTGTCCTCCTCTTTCTTCGGTGGGGAAGGTGGTGGAATTGGGCCGTCCCAGGTACTGCTGCATGTTGATGTTTTTATTGAGAACAACCCCTACTTCCAGAAGAAAGTGATCCTTAAGGAGTATCACCTGAGCATTGACGGTAAGAGTGGGTTTGAGCTACGAGGATGCTGGGGGCAGGCGGGGGGGGCTCTTGGGAGCGGGAGGGAGGAGCATGTGGGGCCCTAGTGGGGGGCGGGGGCAGAACCCGGCCCAGGAGTGAGAGAGCCTGGGAGGCTGAGAGGGGAGAGGGCGGGCGGTCGTGGAACCTAGGCCGTGGAGAGGCTCTCCAAAATTTTCCTTTCCTTCAGGACATAGGGCACCTTGTTCCTCTCCAGTTCAGTGGTCATGGGACTATGAACGGGGAAATGCCAGCCGCAGGCACGACACCAAACGCCTTAACTTTTTCAACTGGTTGTGTGACCAGAGTGCCCAGGGTCTACCAGGTTCGCCGAGGTGAGGCCCCTGCGGTCTTGGTCAGCCGGGGTGATGCCCAAGCCCCCGCTGCCTGGGAACTTGGCCCGGGCCCAGTGCTCATGTCGCTTGTTTCCCCGAACAGGTCGTCATCGAGGACCTGTGGCCCAGTCCTCTGCAGTACTACCCAAGGCAGGAAGGCAGCTGAAGGTAATGAACTGAGAGGAGGGCCTGTCGGTGAGGAGCCATGGGGGCTGGGCCCTGACATGAGTGTGTGGCAGGTACCGGGGAACAGGAAGGTTAGCCTGGTGGGGAACCTGAAGCTCAGGGGAGCCTGCGCCCCAGCTCGACCAGGGAGCGGGTGGCATGGTGAAAAGGGAATCTGGGGGAAGTCAGGGCACACATCCAGGCAGATGCGCCCTGCAGGCAAGTTCAGGCCCCCAGCCTGTCTGCTGGAACGTCCCAGGTCACTCGGGAGAAGCAAGGCTCTCCAGCCCATTTCTCTATACTCTCACCTGTGCCCGTCGACCCTCTCTCAGGCCTTCGGCCGTTCGTTCATTTGGGGATGTCCTGTCTGTCTTTGGGAGTGGGGCTCCCTCCTTCCATTCCTGCTCCTGTGCCCAGAATCCCAGACTTCCCTCCGCGTTCCCGAACACCCCATGGCCTTGCACAGCCACACGGCCATTCTTGGGAATGGCACTGGGCCTTGAGCAGGAGGCTCGTGTTGCTCTTGCTGAGGAGGAAGAGGGATCCCACGAGGTCAGAGGACACCCTCAACACCGCCTTGGCTATCCTTTGTAGCATGCAATTTCACGAATCACTAAGGTGTGAGACTGTGAGTATGCGTGTGTGTGTGTGTGTGTGTATGGTTGTTGGTGGCATAGCAGCTGTCGCACGTGTATACCACAGCGGATCAGAATCTGAGCAACAAGAAGTTGAGGAGGCATCCGCCCCTGTGAGAGATGGTTGGAGGAATCTACGTGGTGCTCTGCCTGCACAGGACAGAATTGGGCGAAAGGATCAGAAGTGGCTACTCTGGAGAGTATCCAGCACCTATCTAGGGAAGGCGAGAGAGGCATAAACGAGTTAGGAAACTCTTTGCGTCTGTGTGTGCGTTTGTACTTGGAGCCCGGACATGGCGAGGAGGCAGTCAGCCTAGCGGGACCCTCCACCCCATGGCCTCTGGGATTCCATGTGTGGCGGTGATGTTCAGCATGGGGGCAGGGCAGGGCAGGGCTCGGCCTGCCGACAGAGCACCGTCTATCCTTGGCACGGTCAAGGAGGAGGACGGAAAAAGGCAGACCTCTGTTCATGGGAGCCTTGTCCTTTAGGGCAGGGCACACAAGTGGGGAAGCGTCCTGGTGAGCGGGGCCCTCGTGGCCTGGTGGCTCCTGGTACCACTGAGTTGACACCGCTTGGGGAGCTTGGCCCGGTAGCCTTGCTCCTGGAAATATACCCCACACTCCTGTGATGCCTTCCCATGCATTCATCTGCTCAGGAGCACAGCAAAACCCACGTGCCCTGGGAGGAGTAAGGAGGAGGCCATTCCTGGCGCTCCCTGTGATCCACGACCTCCTGCGCCGCACCACGTGCTGACGGGACAGTTCCAAGCCTGTGTGAGGGAAGGCAGTTTGAGTGATGTGCACTGTGGCTTTTTGAGTGGGCTGTATGAGGGAGTTGCATGCCCAGGTACACGTTCGGGTGTGTGTGTGCGCACGTGCGTGCCTGTATGTGTGCTTTCACGTGCAGCCACCTGAGCATGCCTCTTTGCCGGGGATCAAGTGTGTTTGTGTGGTGTGTGTGAGTTTGCAAGCGCACGTGAGTGAGTGGCAAGAGTGCATGCCTGTGGACCAGAGACCAGGTGTCTCGGTGTGTGTTTTGAGAGTGTGTGTTTGCAGGAGCACAGGTGTGTGTGTTTGCGAGGCCATGTTGCAGTGTGTAGGGACACTGGGTGTTTATGTGCTGCATGTGCACATTTGCATGCCCACGTATTTGTTGATTTGTGTGTCCAGGTGTGCATGCTTGTGTGCCATAGACCTTGTGAGTTGGTGGGTGTTGCCGGAGTGTGTGTTTGCGCAGGGATGTGTGTGTGTGCGTGTTCGTCTAAAAGCACATAACTGTGTGCTGGCATCGTGTGTGTTTATATCTCATGCCAATGCATGTTTGCATGCATCCTATGTGTGTATGTATGTTTCCAAGTGTGCGTTACTGTGTGTCGGTGATAGTGTGTACTTCCCAGTGTTGTGTGTGTGTATATATTTCATGTTCAGATCTGTGTGTTCCTGGATAGTGTGCATGACTGTGTACTGGAGATCAAATGTTTTAGGTGTGTATTTCCTGACTGTGTCTTTGCCGGCGCCGGGTGTAGTCTGTGTTTGTGCGGCCAAGTGTGCATGCCTGTGCTGGGGGACCGTGCGTGTGTTGCATGGTGTGTGTGCTTCCCAGTGCACATGAATGTGTTTGTGCCTGCGAGCAGAAATTTGCCTGTCTGTGCTATTCCATGGGTGTATTGTGTGTGTGTGTGTTTTCAGGCTCACCTGGGTGTGTGACTCTCTTCGGGATAAGTATGTATGGACATGTGCCAGACCCCTTCCGTGTAAGTGTTGAGTGTATGTGTGCTTGCATGCGCAAGGGTTTCTGTTGGGTGTTTGTGTGTTTGCAGGCCTTTGGGTGATTGTGTGTGTGTGTGTGTATGCGTGCGCACTCTCACGCGTGGGCATTCTGTAACCATCTGTTCATGCCCCTGTGTTGGAGATTGTTGGCATAACTGGTGTGTATATGTTGCATTAGGATGTGTGTGTGTATTTGGGTTGTCATGTTTGCACACCTGGGTGCCGGAAAAACGTGTGGGTGTGTGTGTGCTGCATGTATGTGTTTTCGCATGAGCTCCTGTGTGTGTGCGAGTCTGTGGTGCGGGACCAGCTGTGTATTTCTGTGTCCTGAAGACCGTGTGTGTTCCTCGAGATCTCTGTGCTGAACGGGCCATGTGTGTGTGTGTGTGAGTGTGTGTGTGGACGTGTGTTTTGTTCCGGGGCCAGTTGTGTACTTTCTGTACTGGAGAACATTTGTGTATGCTGTGCGTGAGGAATTACACATGCAAAAATGTGTGTATGTGTGTGTTGCAAATTTCACCGCACATGCCTGTGAGCCAGAGACTTTGTGGGGGCGCGTGTGGTCATTTGCATGACCACGTGCGTGTGTGTGTGTGTGTTGGTGTGGCTCACTGTGCCTTCCTGTGCAACCAAACAGTACACTTGTGTTCCGTGTGGGTATCCTGAGGGCAGGTGTGTGTGTGTGTGTGTCTGGGTGAGGGACAGTTGTAAATGCATGTGTGCCAAAGAAGGTGTTTATTTGTTGTGCGTGTGTGTGCGTGAGTTCCTGAGTGGAGTGGGCTTTGTGTGATAGTACGGGGTCACGCGTGTATGGCTGTGCCAGAGAACTTCTATGAGTTTTGTGGGAGGGTTTGCCAGTGCAGGTGTCTGTGTTTTCATGGGCAAAAGTGCATGCCTGTGTGTGGATGCATGTGTTGGTGTGTGATGTGTTCTGAGTGTGTGTGTATGCAAAGCTGTGCGTGCAAGTGGGTGTGTGAAGACACATGCATGCCTGTGGGGGGCAGATTGTGTGTGTGTGTGTGTGTATGTGTATTTCTGTGTGCACGAGATTGAGAGAGAGTAAGAGAGGGAGGGGTGCTTCTCTGCATGGGTTTGTGACTGTGTGCCTGTGTGCAGCCATCTTCATCCCCGTGTGTCGAGCCCGAGTATGTGGGTGGATAACTTGTGCGTGACTTTGCATGAGGTCGTGTGTGTGTTTTGTTTCTCTGTGTGTTTCAGGGCAGATGTGAGTGTGAGTGAGTATGGGCACTGGCCCATGCCTGTGTGTCGAGACCGTATGTGTGTCTGTCGTGTGTCCAGGCGTTTGCATGTGCACACGTGCGTATGAGTCTGTGTGTATGCCCCAGTCAGCAAAAGAGAGGGACTGCGATATTTCAAGCTCTGCCGATAATGAAGCAGGGGCCAGAGGCCGAGGGCAGCTGCCGGTCCCTGAGTGGGAGAGGGCTTTGATTGCCTGGGAAATGAGATGCTCCCAGACGCATCTGCATCTTCTATCCGAGAGCCTTTAGGGTCCAGAGGCCGTGTGGCCACAGGGGCAGAAAAATTACAGCGGTAGACACAGTCGGAGAGGAGGATGGAGAGGAGAGCGTGAGGAAAGGGCAGGCGGACCAGGAGACAGAGCGCTCTTGGTCATTTCCTCTTGACCAGCAGAGGGCATGTACTGGGACAAACTGTAGCCGCACATTTCCCCCGAGGAGGCAGACGGCTTAGGGGCCTCTGAATCCTGAAATCGCACAATGAATACTCCAGTGCCTGGGCTGACCATTTCCACGCACACTGGACCAGCTTCCGGGTGGTACCCACAGTGTCCTGAGTCTTACAGGAGGCTATTGGGGAAGGGCAAGAGACAGCTTCGCATGTCGATACAAAATCCAGGCAGAGGGTGCGCCCGACGAGGACGCAGGAGGGGCGGGGGCTAGGGGTTGGTGTTGGGGTGGTGTTGGGGGTGAGCGTGTGGGTGGGACGGGGGGTTCGGTGCTCCTGGGAGCCCGAGCCCACCCTGGAGGAGGCGCATCAGCAGGTTCCCTGGCTGGCTGGCTCGCTCCAGTGGGGTCGAGGAGTGGGGCCGTGGCGGGCACGCCCAACGCCCTGCCACTGGTTGGATCTGAGGGCCGGCCCGCGTCCTGGGCGTGGCTCGGGGACTCCATCCCGCCATGGCCACTTGCGAGCCCCGGCCACCTCTGCCCCTTGGACACCTGTCCCCAGGCCCTTGTGCGCATGCGTCCCAGAGTCTGGCGGCCTCCGGGACGAGACTGCAATCAGTTGCCGTCCGTGGGCGTCAGAGCTCTACTTGCCCAGCCGCCTGCCGTGTCCTGCGCTCACACCTCCAGCCCTTCCCTCCGCAGCTGCCCCGGCTAGGCAGTGACCGGGGGTGGCGTGGCGGGGTTCGGGGAGGCTGGTGGTCCCCAGAATCCTGGACCCGCCTCCGTCGGGGAAGGGGCCGTTCACGAGGCGGCTGTGCGTGGGGATAGAGGCCCCCGGGGCGCCCCGGGGACGCTGAAGGCCCTAGGTGTGGGGATGGCGGACAAGGCTGTGCGGGAAGGGGAGGAGCGATGGGAGAGAGAGGGTGCCATCCTGGTGGTGGAGCTGGGGCTAGTGGTGGCCGACTTAAGTTCGGTGCTGCCCACTTGCCGTGTTTGAGAGGGAGGAAGGAGAGGATGAGGAGGACAAGGAGGACACGGAGGAGGAAGGCGAGGCTAAGGAGGTAGAGGAGTCAGAGGAGGTGGGGGACAGGGATGGTGAGCAAGAGGGGGCTGAGGAAAGGAGGAGGGGTAGGAGGCTGACAAGCCTGTGGAGAGAGAGGGGGAGGAGACACAGACCACCCAGCCTCGGCAAAGACACATTCAGGAAACACGTACACAAAACATATGATCTCCAGTGCACAGGCATGCCTGCTTGACAGGAAGACACACTGATGTACACAAGAAACACACACAAACAGAAACTCACACAGCCCTGGGGAGCACACACTACCACCGGCACACAGGCACGCACTCATGGCAACACACATACACACATACGCACGCAGGCAAACACGCACACACAGGAAAGAGTAACACACACGATGTCCGCACACTGGTATGTGCAATTGGCCGCACACGCGCACACACACACAGAGGCCCATCCATATGCAAAAACACACTCAGGGAACACCCGCCAAATCCCAAGTTCTGTGGCACACAAGCATGCACACTTGGCCACACACACCAACACAAATGTGGGCGAGCATACACGCAACACAAAACCCAGGGTCCCGAAAGAGTGGCACAGAGACGTGGGCTCGCAAATACACACAACCGTGCACCGGCAAACACATCCTCCCGATACACACCTGATCTCCGATCAACATGTATGCACGCTTGCGACACTCACGTGCACATGCTAATTCACACACAGTGCACAAACGAAATGATGCCCGGCACAGAGGCTAACTCAGGTGCACGCACGCGCGAGCACACAGACACGCACGCACGCGCACGTGAAGAAGCCAAACGCAGACGCCCCTGACACAGCCCAATCACAAAGCCATAGTGCCTTCCAGCACTCACACCTCCCTTCCCTCACACGTCTTTGGAACTGTCCCCTGTGGGCGGGTTTTGCGGCACGGTACTGCAAGTGTCTGTCGGGAGGGTGAGGGATGTGCTCATCCTTCGTCCTGGCGGGACACGTGGGTTTTGCGGTGCTCCTGGCAGGACGCATGCATGGGAGCACATCACAGCAGGGCAGGGCCTGCGTCCAGGGTACTGGACCAAGCTCCCTAAGCGGTGTCAGCAGGCCGGGACCCGGAAGCACCAGGCCACGGGGGCTCCACTCACCAGGACCCTTCCCAGCTGTTTTCCCGGCCCTGAAGAATAAGGCACCCATGAACAGTAATCTGCATTTTCCGCCGTCCTCTGAGAGCCGCCCTCGGGTGTCCTGATTCCCTACCCTGCCTTGCCCTGCCCCCAGGCGGAACATCACCGCCACACAGGCAATCCCACACATCTGGAGTTGAAGGGTCCCACCAGGCAGACTGCCTCCTCGCCATGTCCTGGCTCAAAGGACAAACCCACACACAGACGCAAGCCCTTCTTAACTTCTTTATGTCTCCTTTCCCATCCATTCAGATACGTTCTGGATACTGTCAGAGCTGCGACTGGTGATCTGTTCCGCCATTTGTGTTCTGTGCAGGCAAAGCACCACGTAGTCATGTCCATAACGTTCTCAGAGCGGTCAAAGCCTCCTCGACTTCTTGTCACTGGTCAGACTCTGATGCTCTGCCGGGTCCACGTCCACAGAGCCCTCGGGCCTGGAAGCACCCCCCCACAGACACACACACACAAACCCTTTAGGGATTCATGAAATTGCATAATGCCAAGGTTAGCCAATGTGGGTTGAGGGTCTCCTCTGTCCTCATGGGAAACCTGTCCGTCCTCCCCTGGAGACTTAGGAGCCTCCAGCCCACGTCCCAGTGCCATTTCCAAGAAAGGCCATGTGGCTGTGGGAGGCCACGGGGTGGTCGGGAACATGGAGTAACGTGGGGGAATCAGCAAAGGGTGGGATGGGACAAGAGAGCGCCACTCCCAAAGACTGGCAGGCCATCCCCAAATGAACAACAGCAGGAGTCCTGACACAGGGGCCGAAGGCACGGGTGACAGTTTCAAAAAACAGGGTGGAGACGCATCGCCTCTCCCGATTGACCTGGGACATTCCAGCTGCCAGCCTGGCGTGCCTGAACTTGCCCGCGTGGATGCAACTCCCTGAATGTGTGCCTGACTTCCCCCAGGTTCCCTTCTCACCCGGCCACACGTTCCCTGGGCCAGCTGGGGCCAAGGCTCCACTGAACATCAGGTTCCCCACCACTAATTGTCCTCAACCGTGTTACCTTCCACACACACACACACACACACATGTGCACGTCAGGGCCCAGCTCCCGTGTCTCCTCACTGACAGGCCCTCCTCTCAGGTCATTCCTTTCAGCTGCCTTCCTGCCTCAGTTAGTACTTCAGGGGAATGGGCCACAGGTCTTGATGAATACCTAGTAGGGGAAACAGGCCAGCTCTACACAGTGTCTGAACCCCGTTCCCAATAACTGGGGCTCTGGCATCACCAGGGCTGACGAAGGCCGAAGGGCACCACTTCGGTGATCCTGGTAGACACTGGGAAGCTGCAGTCACACAAGCAGTTGAAGAGGTTAAGGCTGGTGGTGTTGTGCCTGCAGCTGGAAGCTCCACCTTCATAGTCCTAGAACCATTGACTGGAATGGAATGAGACGCCCGCCATCCTACAGGAATGGAAATTTTTGGAGAGGCTCTCCACGGCCCAGGACCCACGCCCTCTCATTTTCGCTCCTTCTCAACCACCCAGCCTCTCTCCCTCCTTGGCCCGAATCCGCCCCTACGCTGGAGAGGGCGCGCATCTCCCCTCCCTTTCCCAAGTGTCCCCTGCCCGCCCCCAGCATCCTCAAAGCTCAAGCCCACTCCTACCGGCAATGCTAAGTGGATACACCGTAACGGTCACTTTGTTATGGAGGTAGGGGTTTCTCCCAAATGAAAGTATCAACCTTCAGCAGTACTAGGGTGGGCCCATTTCCTCCACCCCCGCCCCCGCCTATGAAAGAGGAGGGGAGGGGGAATGTGTCTTCTGGGTGTCCCGAGCTGCTTGCCTGGCTGTGGAAATGAAATTCTTTGCCGGGCCCCCTGCTGCTCATACCCCACTCCCGCCGAGCCTCCGCTACCCTCCGTCTCCCAGGACTGACCTACAAATTGGTCATGTGGCTTAGCACGTCTCTGTTCTGGTCACACTTCACGGCTGATATCTTGGGGTGTTTCAGGATCTAACTTGCGTCAAGGAGGCTCGCCAGAACGAACTACGAAAGGAGAGCCAGGAGACCCCCGACATTCCCGGCTGAGAGCACGCGACCCGAATGTGCAAATGTGCAGAAACATCAGACACTGCCGCCCTCCCTCCTCGTCAGCTCCTACGCTTTCTTTCCAACTGCTCCATCCTGGGCAGTCCCTTGGCTTCCAGCACCTCTGAGGCTGCCTGCGCATGACAGGGCATGGTCGAGGGCTTAAATGCTCTCCTTTCCCACGTTTCCCTGTCCAGTCCATGCGACTGGCAGGCAGTTACAGCTTTGGATGTACACGTGTGTGTGTGGCAAGTGCGCATGCCTGTGGACCCTCCATCTTGCTTGTGTGTTTCCTGAAGCCCCGTGACATTGAGGGGCCTCCTGTGCCCAGAAAGGGTCCGCTTGCCTCACCTGGAACACAGCTGCGCACCCAAGGCGCAAAGGGTGATACTGGCTAAGTCCGTGAGAGAGGGAAGGAAAGCGGTTGGTGGGGGAAGGAGGGAACACAAAAGAGAGAGAGGGACAGAGAGACCCTACACAGGGAAGAAGGGACACAGCGAGAGGGCAGTGAGGACAGAGGGAGAGGCCGGGCGAGGACATAGACGGGGAGAGAAGGGCAGGGAGGAAAGGCAAGTGTAGGCGCCTGGGCCTGGGACCTCAGCCTGGATGCGTAGGGCATGTAGAGACAGAGTTTGTAGCACCCCAGCAGCCCCGTGTCTGCATTCCTGCGGTCCGCCGGAGGGAGGCGGCCCACTGACCGACTTGGCAACCTGCGTGCAGACAAGACAGTGAGTCTGCCCTGGACACTTTGGAAAAGCACGCAGGCTCTGAAGGACAGGGAAGGGGGGCAGGCAGCCTCTCTGCCTGGCCAGGTACCCATCAAACTTTTCCTTCCAATATCTGCTCTGATCCAAGGGTGCTTTGGGCTACACTACTTGGTGTTGGGTGTTGACCCGTGTTCCCTAAAGCCCGTAAGGCTGTTGGGAGTGCTGCAGGCCAATCCTTTGGCCCAAAATTTCTGCCCAGACATGGTCTGGACAGGTCTCAGATCCTACTTTCTCACCCCCACCCCGCCGTGGGCCAAGCCACCCACATTTGCTCTGAATTATAGGGATCGTGGGCCCACACCACTGGGTGCCTGGTGGTGGAGGGCCGTGCCCTTCTGCCCAGGGCTCGTGGCCCTGGCCGTTTCTCTGATCCTGCCCTCCTCCCGTTGTTCCTCCACAGTAGCCAAGCCACACCATCTGGATGGAGGATACGACCGGGGCCCAGAAGCTGGGGATGCAGAGGATGATGGCCCTCCGGCGAGCCAGGTGAGAACTTCGCTTCTGATTCATCCCGCGCTTGAGCTGCACGTAGGCCCTTGTAGCTTGGGCATCCACTGAGCCCAGCGCTAACAGAGCAACGGCCAGTGTGGCAAGTGGGTCCCCGGCTGACTTGGGACCAGGCACTGGCTCTTCCTGCGGCAGCTCCTGCAGGTTTTCGTCTTGCTCGGCTCGCGCCACCTCCTCGTCTTCCACCGCCACGACCTCCACCATGGCCATGATATACTCCACCACGACGACCAACTCCTACCCAGGGCCGGCCTCACCTCTGTGCATCCAGGCCTCAGCGTCCTGCACAGCCTGTGCCACAACGCCGCATACCTAGGGCCTGTGGCACCCCCTCCTCCCCGAGGTGCCTGCCTCCACGTGGGTCCCCGCCTCTTAAAGGCCCCCTCTGCGGACTACGTTGGTCCAGGATTCCGGGGAAGCCCCCGTGTACCCGGATCACACCTCGCTGTGCATTTGGACGTGGAGCCGATCTCGGTATGGAGCCACAGCAGCGGCAGAGGGAGTGAGCTGGAGGTGTGAGCACACATCTCCCGAAAGCAGCCGGTAAGGGGAGATCTGGGCCTAAGCCTAGAGGCGGGCAACACAAGAGGCTTTGTCTCTGGTGGTGAAGGAGTTTTTGCTGCCTGTTCCCTGGATGCCGTCCTCAGCTCCTTGCCACCTGGACTTCCAAAGAGTAGGCACTGAGGTCACCGAGCCGGGGGAGAGCATCGACCTGCCGCCCTCTCCAAGGGTTCGCCCAGACTGCCTCTTCAGGGAGGGCCATCTGGCTCCGTGTCTGTATTCTCTTGGCTCCAGGAAATGTATGCGTCCCTCTGTCCTCCATGCCAAACACAATGCCTGTGTTTGTGAATGTGTGAGCGTGGGTTTGGGTCACACCCAGCATGGCACGTTTTCGAGGCTCACCGGCCTGGCTTTCGGTCCCAATGATGGATAGGGCTTTGATCTCCTGGGAAAGGAATTGCTCCGAGACGCATCTGCATCTTCCTATTTGGAAGCCTTTATGTTCCAGAGGCCGTGTGGCCACAGGGTTTAGAGAAAGAGCGCCGGAAAAGAAATCAGAGAGGAGGACGGAGAGGAGAGCGTGAGGAAAGGACAGGCGGACCGGTGGACAGAGAACTCTTTGTCGCTCGCCTCCTGACCAGCAAAGTGCATGCACTGGGACAAACTGTAGCCCACATTTCCCCCGAGCAGACAGACAGGTTCGGAGGCTCTGTGTCCTGGAATCACACTATGAATAGTCCAGGGCCTGGGCTCACCAAATCCACGCACACTGGACCAGACTTCCCGATGGTGCACACGGTGTCCTCAGTCTTAGAGTAGTCTATTTCCAAAGGGCGAGGGACAGCGGCGCATTGTCAGTACAAATAACAAGCAGATGGCGTGCCCTACGGGGCCGTGGGTGCGTTTCACGCAGGCTGTATGGGTGGGGGTGTTAGTGCGGCGTGGGAGGGGTGTGTGAGGGTTGTTCCGTGAGGCACAGGGGTGGGCTCCCTGGCTGGCTGGCTGGCTCATGCTAGGGTGAGGGGTGGGGCCGGTTAAGGCCCCGACCACAGCCTTGCCACCGGGTGTTCCTGGCCTCGGGACAGCATCATGGGTTTGGCCATGGCATCCCATCTAGCCAAGGCGGCGAGCCAGGAGTCCACACACCCGCAACCCAGAAGCCACCTGGTCCCAAACCATTGTGTGCATGTATCCCCAGGTTCGAGGCCTCGAAAGGTGCCCGCTTCTAGCATGGAGCAGCGGAACTCCACATGACAGCAGCTTGAGGGAGCCGCATACCCACACCCAAAGCTCATTCCCTCTGCCCCTGGTGGTGTGGGCCCACGATCCCCACATTACACAGCATAGGAGGCTCTGTGCCTCCCCTGTCCTCCACCAGGGGAGGCACAGAGCGGGGAGGGGGTGATAAGCAGGGGCTGAGACCTGTCCAGACCATGTCTGAGCAAAAAGTGTGGGCCAAAGCTTTGGGGCTACAGCATGCCCAAAAGACTTGTGGAATTCAGGGAGCAAGGGTCAACATACTACAACAATAGTGTAGCCCAAAACACCCTTGGCTCAGAGCAGATATTGGAAGGAAACGTTTGCTGGGTACATGCAGCTGTCGGAGAGGCTGCCCGCTACCATTCCTTGTCTTTCAGAGCCTGGGTGGTTTTCCAAAGAGTTCAAGGCAGACCTACAATATCGCCCACACACGGGTTGCCAAGTCATTCAGCAGGCCGCCTCGCTTCAGCAGACCGCGTAACCTCAGACACGGCACAGCGGCAGTACTGCAAACTCTGTCTCCACAAGCCCCACACAGCCAGGGCGAGGCCCCAGGCCCAGGCGCCTACATGCACCTTTCCTCCCTTCCAGTGTCTCCCCCTCTGTGTCCTCGCCCGCCCCCTTGCTCTGTCCTCTCTGCCCTCCCCCTGTGTCCGTTCCTCCTGGTGTGGGGTCTCTCTGTCCCTGTCTCTCTTTTGCTTTCCCTTCTGTCCCCACCTTCCCCTTTCCCTCCCTCTCTCGTTGACTCTGCCAGAACCTCACTTTGCGCCATGGTGCACAGCCATGACCCGGATGAACCGAGCAGCCCTTCCCAGGGCACAGGAGGTCCCACAAAGACACGGGCCTCGGGCAAACACACAAGCAAACAAAGCCATCAGCGTGAGACGGAGCACATCCAGCCATCCAAAGCTCTGACTGTCTGCCAGCCACACTCATAGGCCAGGGAAATTTGGGAACGGAGAGCAATCAGGCCCTCTGCCTTGCCCTGTTGGGCGCAGGCAGCCCCTACGGTGCTGGAAGCCAAGGGACACCCCAGGGGGTGCAGGTGGGAAGACAGTGCAGGAGCTGAAGATGTTGGGAGGGCGGCATTGCCTGGTGTTTCTGCAATTTTGCATGTTTGGGTCACTTGCTCTCAGGCGGGAAGGGCTGGGTCGCTCCTGGCTCTCCTTCTGTATCACGTGCTGACGAAGCTCCTTGACCCAAGGCAGATCCTGAATCACCCCAAGATATCAGCCATGACGGGTGACCGGGACACAGTCGCGCTCAGCTACATGACCAATTTGTAGGTGAGTCCTGGGAGACGGAGGCTGGGGGAGGCCCGGTTGGATTGGTGTTTGAGCAGGATGGGGCCCGTCAAAGTCGTTCAGTGCTGCGCCCAGGCACACAGCTCGGGACACCTAGAAGACACGTTCCACCTTCCCCTCCTCGTTCTTCGTCGGGGCCGGGGGAGTAACTGGGCCGCCCCACTTACCGCTGCAGGTTGATGTTTTCCTGGCCCTACTTTCCTGGAAGCCCCTACTTCCAGATCAAAGGGATCGCTAAGGTGTATTGGTTGAGCATTACCGGTAGGAGTGCGCTTGAGCTTCCTAGAGGCTGCGGGCAGGCAGGGGGCACTTGGGAGCGGGAGGGGAGAAGCGCGAGGTCCCACGTGGGGGCGGGACCGGTCCCAGGATGGAGAGACATTGGGAGGTTGGGAGGGAGAAATGGCAAGAGAGCGTGGTTCCTAGGCTGTGGATAGCATTTCCTAAATTTACCCTTCCTGTAGGTTCGAGGGCAGTTCCTTCCACTCCACTCCAGTGGTCCTGTGTCTATGAAGGTTGAGCTGCCAGCTGCAGGCACAACACCAGCAGCCGTAACTTCTTCAACTGGTTGTGTGACCCATGCGGCCCAGGATCTAACAGGATCGCCGAGGTGGGGCGCTTCGTCCTTCATCAGCCGGAGTGATGGCCAAGCCCCTGCTGCTTGGGAGGGGAGCCAGGGCGCCGGGGTCAGCTGACCTGTTTCCCCTACCAGGTTGTCATCAAGGACCTTTAGCCCGATCCCTTGGAGTACTACCCATGGCAGGAATGCAGCTGAAAGTCATGAGCTGAAAAGAGGACCTGTCAGTGAGGAGCCAGGGGTTTGGGTCCTGATGTGTGTGTGTGGAAGGTGCCGGGGGACAGGCATTTTCATGGTGGGAAACTGAGGCTCAGAGGAGCCTTGGCCCCAGCTGGCCAAGGGAGTGGGTGGCAGGGTTAGAAGTGAAACTGTGGGAACTCAGCACACATCCAGTGGGTTGCGTCCATGCCGGCAAGTTCAGGCCCACCAAGCTGGCTGCCAGAGCTTCCCAGGTCACTCTGGAGAGGAGAACGGTCTCTACCCCATTGCTCGGAACTGTCAGCCATGCCTATCGAATCCTCTGTCCAGATTCCGGCCGCCTGTTCTGTTGGGGATGACCTGCCAGTGTTAGTTAGTGGGGCTCCCTTGTCCCAACCCGCTCCTGTGCTAAGAAACCCCCACTTCCCTCCGTGTTCCCGACCACCCCGGGGCCTCCCACAGCCACATGGCTATACTTGGGAATGGCACTGGGCCGTGGGCTGGAGACTCCTGGGTCTCTAGGGGAGGAGGAACAGGGATCCCACAAGGACAGAGAACAACATCAACCCACGTGGCTACCCTTCGCATTATGCATTTTAGCGAATCCCTAACGTGTGTGTGTGTGTGTGTGTGTGTGTGTGAGTGTGTGCCCCCGGGGGCACAGCAGCTGTGTGGACGTGGACATCGCAGAGCATCAGAGTCTGACCAACCACAAGAAGAGGAGGACCGTTCACCGCTGTGAGAGATTTGTGGACGAGGCTACGTGGTGCTTTCCCTGCACAGGACTGAAATGGGGGAAAGGATCACCAGGCGAGCTCTGGAGAGTATCCAGCACGTATCTGAAAGGATGGCGAGAGTGACATAAACAAATTAAGAAGCGCTTTACGTCTGTGTGTGTTTCTCCCTGGAGCCAGGACATGGAAAGAGACATTCTGCCTGGGGGTGACCCTCCATCTCTCGAAATGTGGGCTTGTATGAATGGCGGTGATGTCCAGCATGGGTGCAGGGGAGGGGAGGGCATGGCATGAGGATCTCCTAGGCAGGGTCTAGGAGGACAACGGGAAAAGGCAGAGTTCTCCTCATGGGTGCCTTATCCTTCAGGGCACGGAAACAGGTGGGGAAGGGTCCTGGCGAGCGGGGCCCTCGTGACCTGGTGGCTCCCGGTCCCGAGACATTGACACCGCTTAAGGAGCTTGGCCCAGTACCTTTAATGCTGGAAGCATGCCCCGCAATGCTGTGATGTGCTCCCTGCCTGCCTCCGGTAGGAGCACCACAAAACCTACGTGTCCCGGGAGGACTAAGGAGGCCATCCTTTGCGGTCCCTGCGGACCCAGGCCTTCCCGAGCCTCAAATCCCGACCACAGGGGACAGTTCCAAGGACGTGTGAGGGAAGGCACATTGAGTGGTGGAAGGCACTATGGCTGTATGAGTGCACTGTGTGAGGGAGGTCTGTGTTCAGCTCTCTGTGTGTGTGCGTGAGAGCATGTGTGTGAGTTGCACGTGCGGACACCTGAGCATGCCACTCTCCTGTGGATCGTGTGTGTTTGTGTAGTGTGTGTGAGGTTGCATGTACACGTGCGTGTGTGGCAAGTGCGCATGCCTGTGGACCTAAGACACTGTGTCTTGGTGTGTTTACCGGGAGAGAGTTTGCAGGTGACCGGGTATTCTGTTTGTGAAGCCACATGTGTGTGCCATGTGTAGGGATGCTGGGTGTTTATGTGCCACAATTTGCATGCCTACGTATGTGTTGGTGTGTGAGGCCATTGTGCATGTTTGTGTGCCACAGTCATTGTGAGTTGGTGGGTGTTGCCTGAGTGTGTGTTTGCTCACGGATGTGTGTGTCTGTGTGTGTGTGTGCGCGCTTGTGTGGCCCAGTGCACATAACTGTGTGCGGGCACCATGTGTGTTTCCATTTCATGTGTATGTTTCTTTACATGTGTGTATATGTGTATGTGTGTGGTCATGTGTTCGTGCCTGTGTGCCTGTGAGTGTGTGTGCTTCTCAGTGTTGTGAGAGTGTGTGTTTGTGTGTTTCTTGTGCACGTCAGTGTGTGTTCCTGTCAAGTTTCCATGCCTGTGCACCGGAGATCATATGTGTTGGGTGTTTATTTCCTGATTTTGTCTTTGCCCATGCATGGTGGACTGTGTTTGTGTGGCCAAGTGTGCATGCCTGTGTGCGGGGACAGTGTGTGTGTGTCCCGTGGTGTGTGTCTTTCCCCGTGTACATGGACGTGAGTGTGCAGGTAGGCACAAATCTGCCCGGGTGTGTGTTTTATTTGCAGAATGCAACGCAGGACACTCCGTCTCTCGTGGGGCCGGCGTTCCTGCTGCCTGTTGCCTGGGTGTCATCCTCAGCTCCTTGGCGCCTGGCCTTCCAAAGAGTGGGCACTGAGGTCACCGAGCCGGCGGACAGCATCCACCTGCCGCCCTACCCAGAGGGTTGGCCCAGACTTCCTCTTCAGGGAGGGGCATCTAGGTGCCATTTGCTGTATATTCTTGGCTCCAGGAAAGGCATGCCTCCCTCTGTCCTCCATGCCAAACACACTGTGTGTCTCTGTGAGTGTGTGTTTGTGTGGGCACCCAGCTTGGCAGCTTTTTGAGGGTCACCGGCCTGGCTGGCGGTCCCTGAGGGGCAGAGGGCTTTGATTTCCTGAGAAAAGAGATGCTCCAAGATGCATCTGCATTTTCTGTCTGGAAGACTTTAGGTTCCAGTGGCCGTGTGGGCACAGGGGTCAGAAAAAGAGCGCCGGGAGACAAAGTCATAGAGGAGAACGAGGGACGAGGCTGAGGTGGAGGAGGTTATGAATGAGGACGGAGAGGAGGCCATGAGGTCGGGAAAGGCGGACCCATGGACAGAGCACTCTTCGTCGTTTTCTTCTGACCAGCAGAGGGCATGCGCTGGGACAAACTGTTGCCGCACATTTCCCCTGAGGAGGCAGATGGCTTCTGGGCCTCTGTCTCCAGAAATGGCACTATGAATACTCCAGGCCCTGGGCTGACCATTTCCACGCACACTGGACCAGGCTTCCTGGAGGTGCACACAGTGTCCTGAGTCTTACATGAGTCTCTTCGGGAAGGGCCAGGGACAGCTTCACAAGGCGGTACAAAATCCAGGCAGAGGGCGTGCCCGACGAGGCCGCGGGTGGCGGGGGCAGGGGGGTGGGCTGGGGGTGGTGTTTCGCGGGAGGCATGGGGGTGAGAGGGGGTTTCGGTGAGGCTGCGAACCCGAAGGAGGTGAGGCCACCCCGGAGGAGGCGCGCTGGCAGGCTCCAAGCATGGCTGTCGGGCTCAGGTGGGGTCGAGGGGCAGGGTTGCGGGAGGACACGCCCCCCGCCGTGCCACTGGTTGGACGCGACGGCCGTCCCGCGTCCTGGAGGTGGCTCGCGGACTCTATCCCGCCTAGGCCGAATACGTGCCCCAGCCACCTCTGCCCCTTGGACACCTGGCCCCAGGCCTTAGGGTGCATTCTTCCCCGAGTCCAGCGTCCTCCGGGTGGAGACTGCTGTCGGTCGCCGTCCATGGGAGCCAGAGCTCCATTTGCCGTGCCGCCTGCGGAGTCTGCGCTCACATATCCAGCCCCTCCCACCGCAGCTGCCACAGCGAGGCAGGGCCCTGTGGTGTTGACGCGGTGCCCGGCGGAGTCGGGGCGGTCCCCAGAATCCTGGACCCGCCTCAGTCGGGAAAGGGGCCGTTCAAGAGGCAGCTGTGCACGGGGATAGAGGCCCCCGGGCTACGTACGCCGCGTTGGAGGCCCTAAGTGTGGGGATGGCGGCCGAGGCTGTGCGGGAAGGGGAGGAGCGATGGGAGAGCGAGGATGCCATCCTGGTGGAGGAGCTGGGGCTAGTGGGGGGTGACCTAAGGTTGGTGCTGCAACTGGCCGTGTTGGAGGGGGAGGACGGAGAGGACGAGGAGGACACGGAGGAGGCCGCGGAGGAGGTAGACGAGGCTGACACGGAGGAGGAAGACGAGGCTAGGGAGCTTGAGGAGTCGGAGGAGGAGGGGGAGGGGGATGGTGAGGGAGAGGAGGCGGAGGAGGAGGAGGAGGAGGAGGCTGACAAGGCTGTGGAGGAAGAGGGCGAGGAGGCTGTAGTGGCTGAGCAGGAGCAGGGGGAGGAGGAGGAGGATGTGGCAGGGAGGAGGAGGGGGAGCCTGAGCATGCTGAGAAGGAGGAAGCTGAGGAGGCTGAGCAGGAGCCAAGGGAGGAGGAGAAGCCCGAGGAAGAGGAGGAGGTGGAGGGGCCTGAAGAGGCTGAGCAAGAGGAGGGGGAGGAACAGGCTGAGGAGCAGGCTGTTGCGGAAGAGGCTGAGGTGGAGGAGGCTAAGGAGGAGCATGTTGGAGAGGAGGTGGCTGAGGCAGAGGAGGCTGGGGAGTGCGAGGAGCCTGAGGAGGGAGAGGAGGCTGAAGAGGCTGAGGAGGAGGCTGAGCACGAGGACCAGAGGGAGGAGGGCCAGAAGGAGGAAGAAGGGGCCCAGGAGCTGCAGGAGAAGCGGAAAGGGGAAGAACAGCCAGAGGGGCGGCGGGGTCCGATCCCGTCCTCGCTCGAGGCTCTAGAGGCCCTGCAGTCAGAGCTGGAGCCCGTGAATAAACAAGCCAGCAGGTCCTACTCCGGGCTCAGGCTCAGGTTTTGTCGGAGGCGGCAGCGTCCCCTGGAACACCGAAGCGCCCTTATCCGGGGCATCCCTGGCTTCTGGGCCATGGCTGTATCCTTGACGCTGTCATGGAGGGACCCCGATGTGGCCGGGCTAGAGCAAAAGGAACCGAAGGGAGGGGGCCGTTGATTATCAAAGTACATGGGTTGGTGAACCCCCCCACCCCCAGCCACACCCCCAGCCCCGCTGCGGTGTGGGGGCCACGCTCAGGCCCTGGTGATCCCGACAGCCTCGACATCCTCGCCCTGGGTGGGGGTGGGGGCTGGGGGCTGCAGGGTGCCCTTGATGTCAAATGAGGCACTTGAAGTCCAGTGGAGGTGTAGGACCAGAGATCCAGCTCTCAATTAGGCATTAGGAGTCGCAGCAGGGCGTCTTCCCACAAAACAGGTCCAGCTTAAGCTCAGGTTCCCCTCGGGGTAACGTGGCAGGCGGAGGTTGTGAGTGCCCACCTGCTCAGCCTGAGGCAGGAAGGTGTGCTTGTCCGGAGATAAGCTGGTTGTGTCTGGCTGTCAGCAGCGGAGGATGAGCTACGGAGGTGGGCCTGGGGTGGGAGGGGTGTCTCTGAGGATTCACAGCCCTCTGTGTGAGTGCTGAGACCTGCAATATACCGTGAGGGGGCCCAGGGGCATTGAGGCACACCGTGCAGATGGAGTATGACCCAGGGGACAGAGGGAAAGCAGCACCCCACTGCTGTCCAGACATGCTCTGTAGTTCTAGCACTTTCATCTCCAGCCGTCGGAGGGTTCTTGACTTACAGCAGTTTGTGAACCACCCTTCATATGTCGGCCATGATCAGGAAGCAAGATGAAGGCCTCCTTGTCTACATGACGGATTTGAAGGTCTGGCCCAGCAGACTGAGCCCGGAGCGCGGGAGGTGGAGGGGAGCGTGCCGAAGGGATCCATCCCCGGAGTCAGGACAGGGAGGTTCGGCTGGACAGAGGTTTCACCCCTGTCCCCCGACTCTGCCCCCCGGGAGGTGGAGAGCTCAGGGTTCCCCGTGATTGCCCCAGCATCCTGCTCTCCTTTGGCCAAAACCCCTATGTCCGGAATGTAGTCATTGTGAAGGAGTATGTCCTCAGCGCTGCGGTTAACAAGCCGCCGCCAGGATGGGCGGTCGCAGGTCCAGGAGGGAGGGCCAAACACGATTCTATACCCTGCACCTTCTCCCAACCTCGTCTTCCGGCAGGGTATGGGCCATCACATTCCACTCCCTTCCAGTGGCACCAGGAATATGAACGGGAGGCCTAAATGCAGGCACCACAACACCAGTCTTAACTTCTTCAACTGGTTCTCTGACCACAGCTTTGCCGTGTCTAGCTGGATAGCTGAGGTGGGTCCCTGTGACAAACAGCGGGAAGGACCCGGCTGGGTACCCCGGCTGCTTGGGATGGGACCCTGAGGCCTGCCAGATCATCATGGACGACCTGTGGCCCAACCCCCTGCAGTACTACGTGAGGAAGAAGGCCCCAGGAGAGGGAACCGAGAGGAGGACAGGTGAGGGGCTGGGTTGTGGGCGCTGGAATGTGCGTGATGGGCTCCATGGGACCTGGGCTCCACCAATGGCGACACTGAGGCTCTGAGGAACTCTCTGACGCAGGGAGCCCGGGTCAAAAGGGCATCCACGTGAGACAAGGAGACTGGACAAATGCAGGGCCAAATGGCTTCTGCATGATGAAGCTTGAGGCAGGCGGGGCCAGGGAGCGTCCATGAGGAGAGCTGGAGAGGCAAACCCGGGTCGGCCGCTGCACTTGTGAGAATTGTCTTTCCGGGGCCGTGAACCTCAACCTTATATCTCCTAGCACCGCCTTTCACTTGGGCCCACCAAAGCTGCCTCCCGCCATGCTTCGCACAGTCATCTGGGTATCCTGGCACAAAGGCACACCCCACCGCCCTGTCTCCTTTCTGTATTGGTCTGGACACCACCATTGACCCCTGAAGGGGGTCAAATAATCAACAGATTATTTGAATACGTGGGTGGAAGAAAGGTAAGGCGATCACAGTCAGCGGCAGGCAGTGTCATGGGAGAGTGCCCGCCATTTCCGGACAGGGTCTTCAAACACTGAAGCAACCTATGGCCCGGAGATGGGACACACGTGTCTGCTCCTCTGTGCCTGTGTGCACGTGTGTCTGTCTGCATGTATGATTGCCTGTCCCTCCCAGGGAGTGTCAGGAATATGAAATGAATATGAGGGAGCATCGCACTAGCGCGAAGCCAGTCCAAAAGCTTCAGATGGAGCCGAATGGTCGGGCCGGTTCCTCTGCGCGGGAAGTAACTGATGACCGGTGCCGGGGCGAAGCATAGGGCAGATTGAGGCTCCGGGAGACCTGGAAATATATTAAAACGTTGATAAACAGAGTGAAGTGTCCTTGTGTTTGTGTGTGTGTCTGTGTGTGTATACGCACGCGGGTGCTCGGGTGCGTATGCTCCCCTTTCTGGCAGGGGTCGGCGGAGTGCCTCAGCACTTCGGCCTCGTGTGGGTGTTTCACTCTTCTCCCTGGGCATCTCCATCCGATGGAATGACTTGCATTGTATGCTTGACCAGAAGACTAGGGCACACATGCTCTGGGACTGCATCCCAGGGGCCAGAGGTCCTTCTCCTTGGGGTGTGGGGTGTTAGGCAGGGAGAGGAAATGAGACCAAGGCCAGCTACCTGGGGATCATCTCTTCCCTGGGGAAATGAGGACGTTCAAGGAAAGGGAGCGTCGAGACAGGAATGAACGTGTCTGGGACCAAGGTTCACTGGATGGCGATGACAGTCCCTAGGGATGCTCCCTGGTGGGTGTCCTCAGACATATCCACTGCACACGCCACGGGGGAGCCGGGGGGAGAATCCAAGGTTCATTATTCAGTTGAACGCAGTGCTGGTGCTCTTCATGCCCTAGGAATGTGCACAGGCTCTTGCTGACACGGTTGGACTCTCAGGAACAGCCACAATAATAGCGAGTGTGGGTCAGGCTGTAAGGAGGGACGGTGGGAGAGGCTACTGAGGGAGGTGGGAAGGTAGGAAAGATGACACTCATTCAGGCACAGGAGCCAGGCAAGGATCTAATTTGTGGGGAAGACTGACAGACACACATACCACACACGCAGACACTCTCAGATGCACACTCAGGTGCACAATCACTCACACACCAACAATCACACTCATTCAGGCACTCCCACACACTGACACACACACTCACTCTCAGTCACCCCCCACATGCTCATTCACTCACTCACAGCCACTGACATACACCCACTTGGTCCCTCACTTGGGCACACACTCACTGAACCACCCACCCACAGGCTCCTTCACTCACATGCCCTGACACTCACACACTTACACACCCACGCTTCCCCAGGATCACTAGCCCCCTATTGCCCTAAGTCCCTAGTTTTGGGTCCGCCAGGGTGCAGAGAGCCAGAGGGGAGTGTCAGGGGTAGCACAGTTGCTAAGTGCCAGGGGCGGGGCCCACACCTGTCTGCTCTCTGTCCCATCATGACTCTGGGGCTGATATCCCTTAGCCTTCTGTGCATAGGTCCATGGAACGACCAGGAGCATACAGAGTACCTGTTGCAATCTGCACCTGGGTGGCGGTGAGGTGAGCCCCGGAGTTGCTCCTCCACCAGGCGGGCTTCTGCTTGCCTGAGACACCTGGGCCTAGGGATGCTGGCAGAGAACCGAATCTGCTGCAGGCAGAGTGGGGAGATGTGAGCATTTCCCCACGAGGCTCTTCTCCATCGCCAGCTAAAGTGGCTGCACGGGTACCAGCCCTGAGCCTGACGGGCGATACCAACCTTCCGCCCCCCCCCACCAGCCCCACCCCGTGAGGCTCCCCTCTCCACAACTTCTCGGAAGTGCGGCGGATGTTTCCTGGAGGAGTGTTTGGCAGTCAAACTGCAAGGATGCTCCATGTCCCTTTCAGTAGGCAGGACGGATCGCCTGTCCGGCATCAGGTTGTGGAATGGATGATCTTTAGGACCTATCCTTGCCCCTTCCAGGGCAGGCAGAGGCATCTGAGGCTCTAGGAAGGAAGGCTTGGCTCTCTTGGCCTGCGTGGGAGATCGGGCTTCTGAGACTCTTTTTTATTTAGGATTTTATTGATTTATTGAGAGAGAGAATGAGAGATAGCACGAGAGCGAAGAGGGTCAGAGGGGAAGCAGACACCCCGCTGAGCAGGGAGCCCGACGTGGGCCTCGATCCGAGACTCCAGGACCAAGACGCGAGACGAAGGCAGCTTCTTAACCGACTTAGCTACCCAGGCGCCCTTCTTTTCAGCTTCTTGGTCTGTCAATGCCAGGGTGCCAGCCTGCTGGCCCCTGGGTCTGCTTGTGAGGCTCAGAAGAATGTGTGACTTCATAATCCGCAGCGGGATTGGGACAGCTCCCATGTTGGCGAATGGTCTGAAGGGTTCCTAGGCTGGGACATATTGGGGGACCGCAGGGTAGTGCACTACCCTGGTGCCGTTTGGTAGGGTGTTTTCGAGGATGTACACCTTGGGGGAAGAGGTGGGCACGGTGTCCCCCTCATCTTAGCATCTTGCGCCAGCGCTCGAGCAAAGGCATGACGTGGAGGCCCGGCCGGGAGAGAAGGGTGAGGCAGGGGTGGGGGGATGATTATGGAGATCAGGGAGCCCCAGATGTCAGGAGTCAATTGGACACTGTGGGCGTCGGGGCCAGGGTCCCCTAAAGGAAATCTGGTAGCCAGGAGAGCTCAGACAAACCGCGCTAGCGTCACGGTTGACCACTTGGACAAGACCACGATCACATCCTGTCTAGCAGCCTCTGCAGGGGTGACCTTTTTCAGCACGACCCCACACAAAGCCACTAACCATGAAATATCGGTCGCTGTCACAAGCTGAGGCACTTAGTCCCCAGATGTCAGCCCAGAAGACCCATCAGCACAGGAGACGGCGGCGTGATCCAAACCCTGACTGACTGCACCTTGGCAGCAAATCCACAAGGGGCCCACTCATCAAGAACTGGAAAGAGCTCAAAAGAATGCCCGAGTCTGAAAGAGAACCTGGCAGCCCTCTCAGGGAGCTTTGTACTTTGGCTCAATAAACTGCCCCCCAGCGCTCTTCGTCCAGTCTAGCTCTTCCTTCCTCGAAGCGGCGCGGCCAAGAACCCGGGCACTAAGGCAACCAAACTCCTGTAACCCAGAGTGCTTTACCGCATCTACGTTGAACACATTTTCTTCGGGGCTCTCCCCACTCACAGTTGCAGGGATCACCTTACCCTGGTGGGAGCAAGTCCGCAGATAACAGGGACATGGTTGGCGCAAGGCACGAGGGGCCGGCTCAAGGCTGTCTGTCATGACTCCACGGAAGGGCACCCTACAGCTTCCAAGATACAGCTCTGTGCGTGCTCAGCCAAGGAAATGAAACAGATGCCTGCTTGGCGCATTTGTCTTTGGGACCCCATAGGCCACGCAGAGTACTTCCATACGCAAATCCTGCTCTGGTGTTTGTTATGCGTGTACTTTACGGGGATGCCTTATTTCAGAATAGCAGCTTGACTTAAGGGACACACGGACGAGCTTCATTTTCGCCGGCCGGACTCTCCTTAGCATAGAGCCCCGCCTCCCAACTCCATTCCTCTCCCACCCCTCCCGACCCACGGGCTCATCCTCCCACTCCTACCCCTTATGTCTGATGAACGTTTTCTGGGTCACGGAAGCCGAACACCACCTGCACGTTACACTAGTTTTTCCTCTGAACCCGTCGAACGTATCACGCACTGCTTTCTGGCCTTCCTGCATCTGAAGTTGAAGCGGGCTCTTCCTCTCCCTGAGGATCCCCGGTGTGTGGTGGGTCAGTCCCACCTCAATAGGCTGCCGAGAGACGCATCTTTGCCTCACTGTCCCAGTGGCCTGGGCATCTCTTTGGAGCATGCCTTCTGCTAGGAGCGCATTGCGTTTCCTTGGTTGTGCAGAGTCAGCGTTGTCAGGCAACTTGCAAAGCCCTGTCATGTTAGGTCTTCGTGCACTTGCTGCGTGCCTAACTCCCTCCCACCTCTCTCTGGCGTGCCCGACTCGTGCCTGTCCGTGGTGGGCATGAGGGGTTCCCGCATAGCACTTTGGAGCCCTTCACTTCATTTCTTTGTAGCTTTGCCTCTCCATCTCACCCGCATGACTTCGTGGGATCTGTCTGAAGGTCCACGGGTGCTTTCAGATCTCCTCTCGACGTCCACGAGGGAATGTTTTCTTTCAGGCTGTGGGCTTCACAATGTACAGAATTCAGCCTCCCTCCCTGCCTCCGCCCGTCCTCGCTCCCTCCCTCTCTCCCTCCCCCTCCCTCCCTGTCCCCAGGCCTCCCTCCTCCTCTGCCCTCCTCTCTCTGTCGCACCCCCTCCTCTCCCTCCCTGTTCCTCTCCCTCTGTCCATCCTCTCTCCTCCTCTCCTTCTCCTCACCACTCCTGCTGTTCCCCCTCTCCCTGTCTAGACCCCGTCCCCTAGTCTTCTTGATCTCCAAGGATGCGACATTTTTCTGCACTATCTTCGGGACCCTCCATTAGAGTCCTGGGTTTGTATAAAAGAGCTAATTCAGTTTGGACTGTAGCAGTAAACACAGAGTCTGGGCTACATCAGGGACAGTCTCAGAAAATTGTGCTCTCCCCCCGCTCCCACAGACAGTCGGGCGTTTTTATCCCTGCTAGGTCTCTGGTTTGCATTTACGAGTAGAGTTCATAACGGTGACTCGCGACCACCCAGTACTCTGCACTTCACCCCAAGGAGGTCCATCCTGCAACCTTACAGTCAAAACACTCCTTCCCACCATGGGAGGCCCGACCCATTTCTCTTCATTACGTGAGGCCCTCCCACGATGCAACATTTATGCCCTCGGCCTTGCCGTCACCCAGAGGGCATTCCTGGCATCTAAGGGGGAGTGCATCATACATATTCCGGTATGCCCCCTGCAGCAGAACAGCATGAGTTGTGGGACCTCGAGCAGGGACTCGTATCGGAGAAGGGGCAGGGTGTGCCGCCAACGCTCACTTTGCCATCCTCTCCCAGACTGTCACTCCACTCAATGACAGAAAGACCAAGGAAGATATGCAGCAGAGCTGCGGCGGCCAGGACAGACACAGCTCTTCAGGAAGGTGGATTAAAGCAGGCTCCGAGCACCTTTATGCTGGAGCTCGGCCATCCCTGGCAGTTATGTTGAGGCGGGAAGGAAGACAAAGGGAAAGGGAGCATGGAAGTCAGGCAAGGAGGGAGAAAGCAAAGATGAAGGGCCAGGCAGAGGAATGTACAGTGGGAGCGAATTCTACCAGTTATTTGATGAAAGGACATACCCAGAGTTACTCTTTATGCTACCTGGGCAGCCCATTAGAATGCCAAAGTGTCCCAATCCCGGGCCTGACCTGGGCTTTGCCAGTGCTTGTGTGAGCACGGAGGTGGCCTCAGACCTTGGCTCCTTGCTCATTCCAGGCCAATTATCTGTGTGCGGTTCGTCTCTTTTTAGGAGAGGTGGGACTTTGGGGGAAGCAGGACCCAGCATGCCGGATTCTCCTGGGCTGCCTCCTGACTCCTTCCCGCACCGGGTGGGTAAAGGGGTGGAAACCATGTGGACAGCCATATGGCAGTGGTTGGAGCACCAGCTGATGACTGCAGGGCTTCCCCCCGGTGTGATAAAGAAGAGGCCAGTGAGGTTCCCGCGCAGCGGGGAGTCACCGTATTGAGCCGCCGGGTTTGAATTCCCCGGTGCCAGTAGCGTGTTCCCAGGGGAACTGACGAGAAGGTGAACACGAGGTTTGTGATAGCAGGGACCTCCCGGGAATGGCCTGGGAGGTGTCAGCGAAGAAGATGGCCGGGGTCCGGGCACGGACGCCACCCCTGAGGAGACGCGCGTGCGGACCGGCTCCCGCGGGGGCGAGGGGCGGGGCCGGGTGCGGCCACGCCCACCGCCGTGCCACTGGTGGGGTCCCGGGGCCGGTCAGCGTCCTGGGCGTGAGGCCGGGCTTCCATCCCGCCAAGGCCACAGGCGCCCCCCCGCCCCGCCACCCAGACGCCACCCAGACGCCACCGGGCCCCAAGGCTTTGTGCGCATGCGTCCCCCAGGCCCGCCGCCTCCGCTGGGTCCCGGCCTCCAGCCGTGGGCGCCAGAGCGCCACCTGCCGGCCGCTTGTGGGAGCCGCGTGCTCGCCCCTCCAGCTCCTTCGCTCCGTGGCTTGCCGGGGGTTCGGGTCCACGGCCCCATGGAGAGCCAGGCGGGGTCCGGCGAAGCCGGGGCTGCCCCGGAATCCTGGACCACCTTAGTCCGCTGAGGGGGTCGTGAGGAGGAGGGGGCCCGGTGGGGAGGCAGGCGCCTGGGGCGAGGCGGGGGTGCCGCAGGCCCTAGGTGCGGGGGGCATGGCGGCAGAGGCTGCGCCGGAGGCTGCGACCCCGCAGCGCAGAGGCGAGGCCGGCGCGGGGGAGGATTTGGTGGTCGTGGGGGAGGATATCATGGCGCTGGTGGAGGTCGTGGCGGCGGAAGACGAGGAGGTGGCACAAGCAGAGCAGGACGAGAAGCTGCAGGAGCTGCGGCAGGAAGGGCCAGGGCTGGGTCCCGATCCAGCCGGGGGCCCCACTGGCCGCGCTGGAGGTTGTTCAGTTGGCGCTCAGCTCTGTGGACGCCCAAGCTACCAGGCCCTACTTGCGGCCCAAGCGCAGGATGAATCAGAAGCGGAGTTCTCACCTGGCTCGCCGGAGGGCCGTCATATCCAGGGCATCCCAGGCCGTATCCTTCCTCGGGCCTGTGGGGCTTGGCTGCTGTGGAGGATCACCGCGAGGAGGGCAGCAGCAGAGCCACGGCCACGGCCATGAGCGCTGGGGGGAAGGGCTCTCCGCCCCCTTGCCGGGTGGGAGTGGGCCCACGATCCCTACGATGCACAGCCGAGGAAGGCGGGGCGCGGCGGGGGTGAGAACGCTGGGGCTGCGACCTGTCCAGACCCTGTCTGTGCAGAAGCTGCGGGCGGAAGCTTTGGGGCTGCAGCACACTCCCAACAGCCTTGCGGGGTTCAGGGAACACGGGTCAACACGCTTCGACAAGGAGTGTAGCCCAAAGCCCGCTTGGCTCAGAGCAGATATTGGAAGGCAACGTTTGCTGGGTACGTGGGGCACACGGAGAGGCTGCCCTCCCCCGTTCCCTGTCCTTCAGAGCCTGCGTGGTTTTCCAAATTTCCAAAGTTCAGGGCAGACCCACAATGTCGTCCGCTCTCGGGTTGCCAAGCCAGTCAGCGGGCCGCCTCGCTTCGGCAGACCGCGGGAACCCAGACACGGCGCTGCCGGGGTGCTGCAAACTCTGTCTCCACAGGCCCCGCACAGCCAGGCCGGGGCCCCAGGCCCAGGCGCCTACCCGCACCTTTCCTCCCTGCCTGTCTCTCCCCCTCTGTGTCCTCGCCCGCCTCTCCCCCTGTCCTCTCTGCCCTCCCTCTGTGCCCCTTCCTCCCGGTGTGCGGTCTCTCTGTCCCTCTCTCTCTTTTGCTTTCCGCCTGCCCCCACCTACCGCTTTCCCTCCCTCACTCGCTGACTCTGCCAGGACCACGCTTTGGGCCGTGGGTGCGCAGCCGTGCTCCAGGTGACCCGAGCGGCCCCCTCCTGGGCACAGGAGGCCCCTCAAAGTCACGGGGCTTCAGGCCAACACACAAGCAATCCCGGCCGTGACAGTGGGACGGAGCACATCCAGCCGTCCAAAGCAGTGACTGCCTGCAGGCCACACGCACAGGCCAGGGGGACGTGGGAACAGAGCGCAGTCAGGCCCTCGGCCTTGCCCTGTCGGGGGCAGGCAGCCTCAGAGGTGCTGGAAGCCAAGGGACTCCCCAGGGTGGAGCAGGTGGGAAGAAAGGGCAGGAGCTGACCAGGTTGGGAGGGAGGCGGTGCTTGGCGTTTCCGCACTTTTGCAACTTCGGTCGCTTGCTCTCGGCCGGGAAGGTCCGGGTGGCTCCTGCCTCTCTTTCCGTAGCACGTGCCGGCGAGGCTCCTTGACCCAAGGCAGATCCTGAAACACCCCAAGATATCGGCCGTGACGGGTGACCAGGACAGACACGTGCTCAGCTCCATGACCCATTTGGAGGTCAGTCCTGGGAGACGGAGGCTGGGGGAGGCCCGGTGGGCGTGGGGTTTGAGCAGGAGGGGGCCGGGCAACGTGGTTCAGTGCCGCAGCCAGGCAAACAGCTCGGGGCACCTAGAAGACACGTTCCCCCTTCCCGTCCTCTTTCTTCGGCGGGGCAGGTGGAGGTACTGGGCCATCCCAAATACCGCTTCAGGTTGATGTTTTCCTTTGGGAGCAACCCCTACTTCCAGAACAAAGTGATCCTTAAGGTGTATCGCCTTAACATTGCCGGTGGGAGTGGGCTTGAGCTTCGAGGATGCTGGGGGCGGGCAGACGGGGGGGGGGCCACTTGGGAGCGGGAGGGGAGGTGCGCGGGGTCCCCAGCGTGGGGCGGGACCGGCCCAGGAGGGAGACGGGCTGGGAGGTTGAGAGGGAGAGAAGGCGAGAGGGCGTGGGTGCGAGGGGCCTGCTCCCGGCTGTCTGTCATGAGTCCACGGAAGGGCATCCTACAGCATACAAGAGACAGCTGGGTGCGTGCTCAGCCGAGGAATGCAAACGGATGCCTGCCCTGGACGCATTTGTCTTTGGGGCCAGATAGGCAACCCAGAGTACTTCCATACTCAAATCCTGCTCTGGTGTTTGTTTTGCATGTACTCTACGGGGATGCCTTATTTCAGGCTAGCAGCTTGACTTAACGGACTCAGGGACCCGCTTCATTTCGGCAGGCCGGACTCTCCTTAGCATAGAGCCTCGCCTCCCACCTCCATCCCAGCCCCACCCCTCCCGACCCACGGGCTCCTCCTCGCACTCCTTCTCCTTACGTCTTGTGAACATTTTCTGGGTCATTGGTGCCGAACGTCGCCTGCACGTTACGGTACTCTTTCTCTGAACCTGTCGAACGTATCACGCACCGCCTTCTGGCCTCCGCGCATGCTAAGGGGAAGCTGGCTCTTCCTCTCCCCGAGGCTCCCCCGGTGTGTGATGGGTCCGTCCCAACTCTGTAGGCTGCCGAGAGACGCGTCTCTGCCTCGCTCGTCCACTGGCCTGGGCATGTCTTTGGAGCGTGCCTTCCGCTAGGAGCGCATCGGGCTCCTTGGATGTGCAGAGTGAGCATTGTGGGCCAATGTGCAAAGCCCTGTCACCTTAGGTCTTCGTGCAACTGCTGCATGACTAACTCCCTCCCACCTCTCTCTGGCGTTCCGGACTCGGAGCAGAGCCTCGGCAACAAGCCACGGGCTCGGCCTAGGGAATGAGGTGGAGGTGTGAGCACGTGGCTTCCACAAGCACCTGCCAGGTGCAGATTTAGTGCCCAGACCTTGAGGCAGGCAGCTATTGGATGCCGTGTGGCTCCTGGATTCTGGCACACACTGGTTTGGTGCCAGGTGGCTTCCGGATCACGGGGGTGTCGGCTACCGGGACGTGGCCTTGGCTGGATGGAACCCTGTGGTCAAGCTCAGGATGCTGACAGGACCCTGAGACCACCTAGTGGCAGGGCGGTGATCGAGGCCGTAGCCTGCCCAGCCCCTCGCCCCAGCGGGAGCCAGACTGCCAGCCAGGGAGCCCGACCGTGTGCCCCCTCCTGGGTGGCCTTGGCCTCCCAGCCAAACTGAACACCCCTTGCACACCCACTCCCACGTCGCAACCCCAACCCCACACACGTTGCCAGCGCAATCTGTTCCCGCGGCTCCATCGGGCACGCCGTTCTCAGGGTATTTGTCCTGCCAATGAGAAGCTGTCCCTCAACCTTTCCGAATAGATTCTTTTAAGATTCAGGACATTGTGTGCACCAAGTGGAAGCCTGGTCGAGTGTGCGTGGAAATGTTCAGTCCAGGCCCTGGAGTATGAATAGTGTGATTCCAGGAGACAGAGGCCCCGAAGCCGTTTGCCTGCTCGGGGGAAATGTGCGGCTACACTTTGTCCCAGCGCATGCCCTTTGCTGGTCAGGAGCAGAGCCACGAAGAGTGCTCTGGCCATCGGTCCGCCTGTCCTTTCCTCATGCTCTGGTCTCCGCCCTCCTCTCTGACTTTCACTTCCAGCGATCTTTCTCTGACCGCTCTGGCCACACGGCTGCTGGAACCAAAGACTTCCGGAAGAAAGATGCAGATGCATCACTGAGCAGCTCCTTCCCCAGGAATTAAAAGCCCTCTCCCCCTTTGGGACTGGCAACCAGGCCGGTGAGCCTCGAAAAGGTGCCAAGCTGGGTGCCCACACAAACCCACGCTCACACAGTCACACAGACACGCAGTGTGTTTGGCATGGAGGATAGAGGATTGCCTCCCTTTCCCGGAGCCTAGAGCACACGCAATGTGGACCAAGATGCCCCACCCTGAAGAGGAAGACTGGGTGAATCCTGTGGAGAGGGCAGCAGGTGGATGCTGTCCGCCGGCTCGGTGACCTCAGTGCCCACTCTTTGGAAGGCCAAGCGGCAAGGAGCTGAGGATGGCACCCAGGCGACAGGCAGCACGAACGCCTTTACCAGTAGGATGGAGCGTCCTGTGTTGCATGCTGCCAAAGGCACGAATGCCCAAAGAGTGGTTCCTGGCTCATCTGACCTGGAGAGGAGAATGCATCCACTCTCGACTCCCCCACTGTGCGCCAGCCAGTTGAGACCGTGAGCGGAACATCAATCTGGGCTATCACGTCCCCAAAGCCGGCCCACAAATGTGGTGAGAGAATCCCCAAGTGTGGTTTCGAGTCAGGAAAGTAGGCTTGGTGCCGTTGGTCTGGCGCCAATGTCAGCCACTCTATCCAGGCATCACCGACAAACAGGTGATGTCTGCATGGGTTTGTGTCTGTGTGCTTGCATGTGGCTGTCCATCGTCTTTTCCTTGTGTCTAGCCTGGACGTCTGGGTGTGTGTCGTGTGCGTGTATGCCTAAGCTCGTGTGTTGTTGCGTGTCTCTGTGTGTTTCCAGTCACTGAGTGTTTCCGTCTCAGTCGGGGGAAGTGTGCACATATTACCCGGGATAGTTCCCGGCTAGGTCTCCACGCGTTTTCCCCAGAGTGGATTTCATATTTGCCCCGATGGTCTTGGACCGTGGTTACCATCTTTCGCCCTTCCTGTGGGCGTCCATGTCCACTCCCACGCCCGCGTGACATTCATGCAATGACAGACCTCTGGCTTTGTCCTTGCTGGGGATGGGAGCTGAGAGGGGCCACACGACAAGAGGAGTGTGGCCCTGGATGTAGCCTGAAAGCCGTAGCTCTTTCCCACATCTGGGACAATCCGTGTAAGCAGCGCAGATGGGTCGTGCGCCTCACACCCCCTGCCAACTCCCACCTGTCCCTCCTTGCCTTGGCCCCTGTGCGTCTGTGCTGCGACAGGGGGGACAGACCCCTGAAGATCCATGGAATTCATTCGAGACCTGTGTGTCCAGAGGGACGTGGCTGCACTCGGGCACTGGCCCCATTCTCTATAATCGGCAGAGCTGGAAATCACACTGTTCTCTCCTTTGCTACTCAGGGCCTACACACACACTGAAAGATACATGTGTGCACATGCAAACACTTAGGCCTATGACACCCGCATATGTTCTCCACACAGGGTCATGCGCCGGTGGCCACACTCTCTCCCAATAACACGTGAATGGAACCACATGGAGACATGAAACACACACACAAGCTCTTCCATACACACACCCACGACACACACCCACACACCCGGGCTCGACACACAGGAAAGTTGGCCGCATGCACACACGCAGACCCAAACACATGCAGACAGGCACCTCTCGCTCTCTAACTCACTCAGGTGTGTGCACACACCCACACATACACACACACCATCTGCGGGCAACAGATATGCATGTCAGCTTCACACATCCCCTCCCATGCACACCTGTGCATGCACACACACAGATCACATAACAAAAAAATACATGCGTCCTGCACACAGGCATGTGCACTTGGCCATGCAAACACACACAGCTGAGCTCGCAAATGCACCCACAACACTCACACAAGGTCTATGGCACAGCCACACACGCTTGCCCCGGCACTAACACAAACACCCTCCTCCACCCAAGAACTCACGCAGACACATGCGCAAAAAATACACACGGTTAGGCACACATGCATAAACAACTATCCCTCACCCACACACACGCAAACTACCTGCCCTCTGGATACCCACAGGGAACAGAAAGACTTGGTCTGCATCACACAGGAGCACAAACTGAGCCACACGAACACACACACATGTGCTCACGCAAACACGAACACATGCACCCCACACAAACTCCCTGGCTCTCAGGCATGTGTGGTGAGATTCCCAACACACACACACAGTTTTCCATGTGTAATCCCACACCCACAACATACAAAAACCTTCCCCAGTACAGAAGAATACATAATTGGCCCCAAACACACACACACACACACACACACACACACACAAACACATGCACAACACACACACATACTGCACAGGAACACTCAAGACACTCACACGGACCTCACTACACAGGTATTCACCACGGGTCCTGCACTGACCGACATGGAATTGCACACAAGCTCATGCAAAAACACATACATGAAATGCACACAGAGCCGCACTTGTTTTCAGCACACAGGTGTGCACACATCACCACCCAAATACACACACACATGCTAATGCAACAAACACACACACCAAGCATGCACATTGCCTCCTACAGAGAGGCATAAGCAGGTGGCTACAGAAATGCGCACACAGCCCCCCAACACACACAAAAAAACACTGAAAGGCCTGCAAGCACACAGACACACAACAGACCCCCTTGTGCATGTATACACACATACACTCAAACCTGACACGGAATTTCTCTGACACACGTCCATACATACATAGCCCCACATAAGTCACACACCCAGGTGTGCCTGAAAACACACACACGACATAGACCCATGGCCTAGCACACACAGCCAGGCAGATTTTTGTTCATGTGCACACGCACGTTCACGTGCACTGGGAAACACCCACACCACGCAACAAACACACAGTGTCACTGCACACAGGCTCTCACGCTTGGCTGCAAAACACAGACCACCGTGCATGGGCAAAGACACACTCAGGAAACACACACCCAACACATAGGATCTCCAGTGCAAAGGCATGCGCACTTGAGAGGAACACACACCGATGTGCACAAGAAACACACACAAACACACACACAACACTTGGAAGCACACACTGTCACCAACAGACAGGCAGGCACACATGGCCACACACAGACACACAAATGCACGCAGGCAAACATGCACACACATGAAATAGAAACACACACAGTGCCCTCACACAGGTATGTGCACTTGGTTGCACATGTGTGCACACACAAACACACCCATCCATGTGCAAACACACACTCAGAGAAATCCCGCCAACTCACATGGTCTGGGGCACACAAGCATGCACACTTGGCCACACACGCAAACACATACATGGGCATGCAACCACGCAACACATAAACACCCAGGGTCCCCCACAATGGCACACACATGTAGCCTCACAAACACACACACCCATGCACATCATAAACGTCCTCTCATTACACACAACAAGACACATGGTCTCAGGTCCACAGGCATGCACTCTTTCCACACTCACACGTGCACATGCAAACTCACACACACCACACAAACAACATGATCCCTGGCAGAGAGGCATGCTCAGGTGGCCACACACACAAGCACACACACACACACACACGAACACACGTGCACACTAACACAGCCAAATGCAGAACTCCCTCACACAAAGTCCACTCCAAAGTGCCACAATGCCTTCCACCTCTCACACCTGCCTTCCCTCACACGTCATCCGAACTGTCCCCAGTGGGCGGGTTTTGCGGCACAGGATGACGAGAGTCCGCAGGGACCATTTGGGATGGCCTCCTCCTTCGTCCACCTGGGATACGTGGGTTTTGCGGTACTCTTGACCGGACGCATGCATGAGACCACATCACAGTAGCGTGGGGCCCGCTTCCAGGAGCAAGGGTAATGGGCCAAGCTCCCTAAGTGGTGTCAGCGCGCCTGAACCGGGAGCCACCTGGCCACGAGGGCCCCACTCACCAGGACCCTACCACACCTGTGTGCCCTACGCTGAAGAATAAGGCACCAATGAACAGATGTCTGCCTTTTCCACCCACCTCCTAGAGCCTGCCTTGGGTGTCCTCATGCCATGCCCTACCCTGCCCTGCCCTCATGCTGAACATCACTGCCACACAGGCAATCCCACACGTCGGAGGTTGGAGGGTCCCACCAGGCAGACTGCCTCCTCTCCATGTCCTGGCTCCAAGGACAAACCCAAACACAGTCACAAAGCCCTTCTTAACTTGTTTATGTCTCCTTTCCCGTCGCTTCAAATATGTGCTGGATACTCCCAGAGCTGTCAGTGGTGATCCTTTCCCCCATTTCTGTCCTGTGCAGGGAAACACCAACGTAGACTCGTCCAATCATCTCTCACTGTGGTGAACTCCTCCTCGACTTCTTGTGGTTGGTCAGACTCTGATGCTCTGCGGTTTCCATGTCCACACACCTGCCGTGCCCCAGATGCACACACACACATGCACACACACACACACAAACAAACATGTTAGGAATTCGTGAAATTGCTTAATGCAAAGGACAGCTGAGGTGGGATGAGTGTGTCCTCTGTCGTCGGGGGATCCCTCTTCCTCAACAACCAGAGACTCAGGAGCCTCCAGCCCACGGCCCAGTACCTTTCCAAAGAATGGCCATGTGGCTGTGGGGAGACACGGGGTGGTCGGGATCACGTAGGGAAGTGGCGGATTCTCGGCACAGGGGCGGGATTGGACAAGGGAGCCCGGCTGTCGCGGTTACCAGCACTGGCTCTTCCGGCGGCAGCTCCTGCAGCTTCTCGTACTGCTCCGTTCATGCCGCCTCCTCGTCTTCTGCCACCAAGACCTACACCACCGCCATGATATCCTCCACCACGACGACCAACTCCTCCCCCGGGCTGGACTCGCCGCTGCGCTGCCGGGCCTCACCCTCCTGCACAGATTTGCTGCCATCCCCCCTAACATAGGGCCTTTGGCACGCGCGTCTCGCCTCAGGTGCCTGCCTCCCCATCGGCCCCCACCTCCTCACGACACTCTCCATGGACTAAAGTGGTCCAGGATTCTGGGGCGGCCCAGGGTTCCCCAGTCCATGCCTCGCTCTCTATTTGGACGGGGACCCGAGCCTCGGCACCAAGCCGCGGTCTCTGCAGAGGGAATGAGCTGGAAGTGTGAGCACGCGGGTTCCGCAAGCAGCCAGCAGGTGGTAATTTGGCGCCCAGGCCTTGAGGCGGGCTCCTATCAGAGGCTGCATGCCTGCGGGATGCATGTACACATGGTTTGTTCCCAGGTCGCTTCTGGGTGACGGGGGCATGGGCTCCCGGGACGTGGCCTTGGCTGGATGGAACCCCATGGCCAAGCTCAGGCTGCTGAGCGGACTCCGGGACCAATCAGTGGCAAGGAGGTGGTTGTGGCCATAACCGGCCCCACCCCTTGCCCAAGCGGGAGCCAGCCAGCCAGCCAGGGAGCCCGACTGTGCACCCCTCTAGGTAGCCTCGGCCTTCCAGCCACACCGAACAACTCTCACACAGCCACTCCCATGCCGCAACCCCACCCCCAACCACAAGGCCGGCGCGAACTGTTCCCATGGGCCGGTCGGTTGCGCTATCCGCCCGGTATTTGTACCACCAATGGGAAGCTGTCCCTCGCCCTTCTAGAATAGACTCCTGTAAGACTCAGGACACTGTGTGTATCACCGGGAAGGCTGGCCGGGTGTGCGTGGAAATGTTCAGCCCAGGCCCTGGAGTATATATCCAGAGTCACATCATGGACTCAAGCTGTACCTCCAGCAGTAAATCCCTGGACAGAGGCTGGTGCAACCAGAGTCACTCCATGGACCCAAGGAGTACCATCCTGGACGGAGGCTGTCACTTCCAGCATCACTCCATGGGCCCAAGCTGTACCTCCTACAATAAATGCCTTGACAGAGGCTGTCACTTCCAGAGTCATACCATGGGCCCAAGTTGCTCTTCCAGCAGTAAATCCCTGGACAGAGGCTGCTGCATCCAGAGTCATGCCATGGACCCATCCTGTACCTCCAGGAATAAATCCCTGGACAGAGGCTGGTGTATCCAGAATCACTTCATGGACCCAAGCTGGACCTCCAGCAGTAAATTCCTGGACAGACAATGATATATCCAGAGTCACATCATGGACTCAAGCTGTACCTCCAGCAGTAAATCCCTGGACAGAGGCTCTTGCTTCCAGAGTCATGTCATGGAATCAAGGTGTGTTTCCAGCAGTAAATCCCTGTACAGTGACGCTTGTTTCTACCGTCACAAAATGGACCCAGGCTACCTCTTCTCTAAATACTTTGACAGACACTAAAGCTTCTACAGTGAGAATATGGACTCATAAGGAATGTTCATTAGTAAAAACCTGGACACATTCTGCAATGTCCACAATTATATCCTGGACTCAGTCTGAATATCAAGCGGTAAATTCTTATATACCGAGTATAACTGATACGGTCATATTTTGGACTGTACTTATATCTGAGTCTAAGAAATCATGGATACTGCCTGAAGCTGGTATATTCAGTATTTCATTGCATCCTCAAAGTGATCCTACTCAATCCTTGATTCAAGGAGAAAACCAGGCATCTCTTTTGTCCACATATCCTGGAATTAATAATGTTAATACATGACATTTGCCTGAATTGAAACACTGGTATCATGGAGAGTGCCTTTGTCTCAAGCAGCCAGACTCTTACCCCTATCTAAAACTGATATTAGCAGATATTGTTTTAAAGCTGAAACAGAAAGAGTAAATACCTTGGCCCACTCAGAACTTAAAACAGTGGGAACTTGGACCCAGTTTGAAACTGATAGATTTGAGCCCTTGGCCCAACATGAAACTCCTACAGTCATACCATGGATTCCAACTAAAACTGGTATATCCAACCCCTGGAAAATGTCTGAAAAAGACAAAGTAAGAACCTGGACCCTTTCTGGAGGTGCCTTGCGACCATGGATTCAGATTGAAGCTAGTATATTCAACCTCTGGATCCAGTCTAAAAGCATTACAGTCACACCCTGGACCGAGCCTGAGTCTCAGTAAGACAGAATCTGGACTGAATGAAATACAGGCACATTTTGGTACCTGACTCAAAATGATGCAATTAGGCCTTGGTTCCAGCTTGAATCTCAGATGACATCTTCTGGGACCCAAAATGGTATAAGTAGCTCTTGGACTCAGTATGAAACTAGTACAGTCAGATCCTGGACCAAGCTTGAAATCAGTATAGTACAACCATGGATGCAGGTTGAAACTGCTACAATTAGATCATGGACCCAGTTGGAAAATATAGAAATATACTCCCTGACCCAGTTAGAAGCTGATACAGTAATAAGACACTGGTTCCAGACTAAACTGGATTCAATAAAACCTTGGAACCTGCCTGAAGCCAATAAAATTAGATCATGGACTCAACCTGAAGCTGAAACAATCCAAATTTGGAACCAGACAGAGGGGCAAGTAGTAAAACCTCCAACTTCATTGGAACTTGATACAATTACATCTTGGTTAGAGACTCAAAGTGATACAGTTCAACTCTGGATTAAATCTGACTCCCAATCTGTCAGTCCCTGGAATGAGGCTGACAGTATAAATCACCCCTCGATTTAGCAAAGAGGTACTGTGAATCAACCCTACTCAAGAATCCAAACAGTCAGACCCTGGATGAAGCTAGAACCTGATGCACTTAGATCTTGGTTCTACATTCAAATGAATAAAGTCAGACCATCGAACATTTCCGAATCTCAGATCTTCAGCTCCGGGTTGCAGCCTGAAATTGGTATGTTTCACCCTTGGATCCATCCTGAAACCCAAGCAGTGAGATCCTGGGCCCACCCTGAAACTGGTATGATTGCATCATTTGCTATTCATAAACATGACAAAGTCAGAACATGGATCCATACTGAAGTAGAAATCAGGCCTGACAGGCATTATAAAGCTGACAGAATTATATCATTTGTTCCTTCTGAGGTTGAGCCAGATAGAGCAACTCCCTTAACTAGCCATTTCAGTTCCTGGTCTAAACATGTACCTTTTTTAACCAATAGAATTAATTCCTTCCCCACATCAGTATTTTATAGCTTTGTCAACTGAGATAGGTACAACAGAAAGCCAATATCAAATCAATTCTCTCCGTTTGAGTGAGCTCACAAACATTCCCTTTCTTCCCCTTGCAAGTACTTGGCTCCCTGAAAGACCATTACCCGAAGTTTGTCAAATTACAAATTACAAAAACAAATGGAAGCCCTGGTGTAGCATCTACATCTCTTAGCCCCCTCTCTCCATCATTTTCCTTTCTTATTCCTTGTTCTCTCCCATCACCATGTGCATTGCCCCACTCCTATTTGGTCATTTCTTCTTGTATATTGCCTTTATTCTATATTTTCCCTTCTTGCTCCATTCTTTCTCCAGCAGCCTTCTCTCCTGTTCTCCTGCCTTAGCCTCCTCTTCTGATAGCTCTGTCAAGGAATTGTCTTCCTTAAAATTTACTGAACAGAACATTCTTTCTCATACTTTTTCATATCTGCTTGCTGCTCCAGCCACCCTTTTAAGAAAAGAACCTTCTCTGATGCCTGGGTCTCAATCTGGAACCAAGTCTCATCAGCCTGAACAAGATCCTCTCAAGTATTCACAACTCAACGTTTCTTTGGCTGAGTGTCACCTAGGTGTGGCCTGGAAAGGGAGGGTCCAGGCTTTCTGGCTCTTCAAGACAGCTGCTATTTCTCATGAAGCCACAGGCAAGTTCAGTGTAGTCATCTATTTGAGTTATTATCCTAAGAACCAAGGTCTTTGTTAGAGCCTAGTACAAGAGTTTCTCTATAGGTCAGAAGTCATGCCCTCATACATGGGCAGGACACAATTCAAACCATTATTTAAATCAGAGAATGGGGAATGGATAACAAAATGTTAACAGATGTCTACATATTCAGAGAAGACTAATTTTTGCTAGAAACAGTTTTTTATAAGTATAGTTCCTTTCAGAGCATATTATAAAAATGCTTTTAGTGCTTAGAAATGGATTACTGTTCTATTTGAGGAGTGAATAGACATATGTTATTTTCAGAGAGGTGTATTCAGACAATCTCTGTTCCCATACCCAACTATATAGGGTTAAAATTTATATTTCCAAGCACTTTCCTAAAGTTGGAAATTTACAAGCACTTTGATAAAGTAAAAAATAGGAAATCAAACTGTTCAGGTAAAGGAGGTAATAATACTTCCTTCACCTATTGAAAATATGGATTCCTTCTACAGAGTGTGGATTACGACCTGGCCTTGTGCCCCACTGTCCCAACTGCTGGGAGGCAGACATGGGTGAATTTCCTTGGATGCTTTCTGTGCAACTGTCTTTCTCCCGTTTCTGTGCTGGCTCTGTACTGAATGAACAGTGGATCCTTACCTCAGCTAGATGTGCAAATTTCATGTCAGTCTGAGTATGTCATTTCAAGATTCTTTAAAGACGGTACATATTCTTTGTTACAGAAATCAAATTTTGTGTATCTTCCTGCAGTAGTCACATCTGATACATTTTCTTAACTAAAGAGAAAGCATCTCTTCTTTTATCTTGTCATATCTCAAGTATCCATAAATCGGTGCTTTACCTGTTTTTCAGAGATAATTTCAGGATCCAAATCAATAGAACTGTAAAAAGATGCCCTATTTATGTATAATTTTACCTATAACAAAATGATGGGAAGTTTAAATAGTACGGTTCACAGTTTTCTATTTTCTGACTTCAACCATGTTATCTCTTAAATATATGGATCTGTAGAAGAATTATAACTCTTTGAAAAATATCCTTTTGAGCATAGATTTATTTCTTCTTTTAGCATAGTGAAGTAAGTCTTTGGACAAACAAGGAAAACAAAGCCCCCAGAAAGGGAATAACTGTCCAAAGTTATTTACATTATTCCTATACAATATTTCAACTCCTAACTTTCAAAATGTATTTCACAAAGTGTTTCTTATTATGTTATATTAGTCCCCATACTGTACATCATTAGTTTTTGGTGTATTTCACTAAGTGTTAAAAGATAAAAATTAGGATGCCTAATAATTTAAGTTAGGAATTTTCCACAAAGAAATGGTTTCCATTGTAAAACTTACCTCCTCATTTCTGAAGGTGTCTAAACACAGTGTTCCTAATAAGACAGAAGTAGTAAAGGGAATAGTAGTACTTTCATGCTCACCTGGACTTTATGTTATTCATGTTAACTCTAGAGTTCTTTTCCACTTTGAAATATGTAATAATAAAATGCTTGAAAAATTTCCCTCCCAGAAAAAAACTCAGAAGCACTAGCCCTGGTCCAAGTGGGGCTTACTGATCTTCAGGAGCCTGCTCAAGCTCAAACTGTAGGCATTCACCGTGCCATGCCCTACCTAGGTCCCAAGGGAACTTTGGGTCCTGGGCTAATCTTCCTGAAACAGCCCCTACATTTTCAACCCTTGGTGCTTCCTATCTGTCTAGAGGAGAACCTGGAGCAAGAGAAAAATATACAGCTGTATGACTGCTGGCTACCCAGTTGGTCCCTCATGAGAGGTGAGTAATGCAGCATATTTACATGAGCATAAGTATGATATATTTGAAAAGAAGGAGTAGTATGCTTTCATGTAATAGAAGGTTTGTGATTATCTTTTCCTTCAGCCATTTTTCTCCCTCTAACTAGGGTAAACCTAAAATCGTCTCTGTTCTCTTTTTTCCACTAGGAAGTCCTGGAATTCTGCAGAAAAGGCATCTAAGAATACTGCAAGTCAGCACATGTGCCCAGTTTTGCCCCAAGCTGAATGAATTCACTTTCTGTGTGGAAGCCAAGCAAGCTCTTGGCGAGACTGGCTGTAAGGTGATACAGCTGAGGGGTGTGGAAAGCAAAAGTTACTTCTTCAAAACCAGAAGTTACTTCCTAGCCTCCTTTAAAGTGTACATGGACATTTTGCTCTTTGTTTCTTGCAGGGTGACTTAGGGGCACCTCTGGTATGCCATCTACAACAAAAGGACACATGGGTGCAGGTGGGAATTTTGAGTCACTTTGATGAACATTGCACAAAGCCCTACGTCTTCAGCCAAGTGAGCCCTTTCCTTTTTTGGCTTCAGGGAGTCACACGGCCCAGCCATGCACCAGGGTCCCAGCAAGGGGCCATGACTACCTCTGCTTCCATCTCCCTTTCAGTCTCTACCTTTACAAACAACTCAGCTTTTACTGCCATTCCTGCTTCTGTTCCGCCAGAGTTCATCTCTCTGCCACAGCCTCAGAGTGAGGCCCAGGAAAATGGTAGTCAGGGAGGTTTGAAAAGAAATGAAGAGAAAATGATAATGGAAATAGAAAAGGAGGGGGAGAGTTTTTTCCAGAGAAATGCATGAGTTTTTAATACCAAATAATAGGAATCATTAACCTTAGGACTTCCAAAGGTATTTCATCCTTGGTGTATTATATAACTGCCATATTTCTTTCTGATACAGGTGACATGATTATAATAATTTTCTTAATTACTGTGATACCCATAGAACCAGAATAGTTTAATCACATTATCAGAATAGAAAGAGGGAACAAGGTTAGCATAGACACTCAAACTTTTTATTCTTCTAACAAGAACTTCTTTACTACCACAGAATCTTAACAAAAGTAATGTCAGATTTTTAAGTTGAGAATACACTTTCTTGGTAGAAATATATATAAAAATTTCTCTAATATGCTCTACTGAAATCTGTTACATTGTGACCATCTTTCTTTTCCTTAATATTATGAAATCTGTCATACTATCATCAGTGACAACCTCACTTTTCTTTCCTTAGAAATTTATTTCTAACACAATCATATTACTTCATATTATATTTTCACCTAATTAATCCTATTTATCATGTTCATACTGTCATATCCATAGTAATGGATGCTTTTTTTTAAGTTTTTTCTTAAAAAATTATTTTATTATGTTACGTTACTCACCATACATCACATCATTAGCTTTTGATGTAGTGTTCCATGATTTATTGTTGGCGTATAACAACCAGTGCTCCTTTCATTATGCTCTCCTTAATACCCATCACCAGGGTATTAATAACCCATCCCCCCAATTCCTACCCTCTAAAGCACTTGTGATGAGCACATGGTGTTGTATGGAAGTGTAGAATCTCTATACCGTACAACTGGAAATACTATTATCATGTATGCTAACTGGAATTTAAATAACAACTTAAAAATATTAAACCGTACTCTGATGTGTAGTTGTTACTTTATGATTTTCAGGTTTGCACTTAGGAAAGTGAAGTTTAGAGTTTGTCACAAAAGTTTTGAGTTGACTAATAGTAGTTAATACATATATAAATTGAAATAATGGTAGAGATAAGATGTATAAAAAGAATAAGGGAAGAGAATAGGTGAAGACAGAATCTAGACTATCCAGGGAATTACACTGTGTTAATTGTCAAAGTGATGAGGACTTTGAAATATCTGAGCAAAGAACTTCTTATCTTCTTATCTCTACCATATTTCAATTTATATATGTATTACTTCAACTCAAAACTTTTATGACAAACTCTAAACTTCACTTTCCTAAGTGGCAAACCTGAAAATCATATTTAAAGTAACAACTGCACATCACACTAAGGTTTAATTTTTTAAAGTTGTTATTTAAATTCCAGTTAGCATACATGGTAATATTACTTTCAGGTGTACAATATAGCGATTCTGCACTTCCATACAACACCATGTGCTCATCACAACAAGTGCATTGCTTCATTCCCATCACCTGTTTCACCCATCCTCCACCGAGTTCCCCTTGGTAACCATCAGTTTGTTCTCTAGAATTAACAGTCTGTTTCTTGGTTTGCCTCTCTTTTTTTCCCCTTTGCTCATCTCTTTTTTTTTTAGTTTTTTTTAAATTTCAAATGTGAGTGAATTATATGGTATTTGTCTTTCTCTGAATGACATATTTTGCTTAGAATAATACCTTCTAGTTCCATCCTTGTCATTGCAAATGGCAAGATTTCATTCCTTTCTGATGGCTGAGTAATATTCCAATGTATATATGTACCACGTTTCTTTATCCATTCATCTGTCGATGGGCTGCTTCCATATCTTGGCTATTGTGGACATTGCTACTCTAAACATCAGGGAGCATGTACCCCTCTGAATCAGTATTGTTTATTCTGAGGGTAAATATCTGGTACTGCAAATGCTGGGTCATAGTGCAGTTTTACTTTTAATGTCTTGAGGAACCTCCATACTGTTCTCCAGAGTGGCTGCACCAGTTCTCATTCCCACCAACAGTGCAAGAGGGTTCCTCTCTGCATCTTTGCCAACATCTGTTGTTTCTTCTTTTTTTTTTAATTTTAGCCATTCTGACTAGTGTGGGGTGATAACTCATGGTGGTTTTGATTTGTAGTTCCTTGATGATGAGTGATGTTGAGCATCTTTTCATGTGTCTGTTGGCCATTTGGATGTCTTCTTTGCAGAAATATCTTTCATATCTTCTGACCATTTCCTAACCGGGTTTTTGGCTTATGGGTGTTGAGTTTAACAAATGCTTTTTATATTTTTGATACTAACCTTTTAGCACATATATTGTTTACAAATATCTTTCCCCATTCTGCAGGCTGCCTTTTAGTTTTGTTGATTGTTTCCTTTTCTGTACAGAAGCTTTTATCCTGATGAAGTCCCAATAGTTAAATTTTGCTTTTGTTTCCTTTGCCTCAGGAGATGTGTCTAGTAAGAAGTTGCTGTGGCTTATGTCAACAGAAGTTACTATCTGTGCTCTCTTCTAGGATTTTAATGGTTTCAGCTTTCACATTTAATCCATTTTGAGTTTATTTTTGTGTATGCTGTAAGAAAGTGGTCCAGTTTCATTCTTCTGCATGTGGCTGTCCAGTTTTCCCAACACCATTTGTTGAAGAGACTGTCTGTTCCCCATTGGATATTCTTTTCTGCTTTGTCAAAGATTAGTTGACCACAAAATTGTGTGTTTATTTCTGGATTTTCTATTCTGTTTCATTGATCTATTTTTGTGTGTTATGTATCTGTATATTCTGTACCAATGCCATACTGTTTTGATCACTACAGCTTTGTAATATAACTTGAAGACTAGATGTACTGCTTCCAGCTTAGCTTTTCTTTTTCAACATTGCTTTGACAATTAAAGCTCTTCTGTATATGTTCACTAACTGAACATAATAATAAAAATATATATGTAAAATAATTTAAAAACAAAGTTCTTCTCTGGTTCCAAACAAATTTTTGGATTGTTCTAGCTCTATGAAAAACCCTGGTGGTATTTTGATAGGATTACATTAAATTTGTAGATTGTTGTGGGTTAGAGACATTTTCACAGTAATTTTTCTTCCAGTGCATGACTGTAGGATGTTCATCATTTTTTGTGTGCTCTACAAATTCTTTCATCCGTGTTTTACAGTTCAGAGTACAGGTCTTTCAACCCTCTGGTTAGATTTATTCCTAGATATCTTATTGTTTTTGGTAAAACTGTAAATGGGATTGCTTTCTTAATTTCTCTTTTTGCTGCTCATTAATTGGTGTATAGAAATGTAACAGATTTCTGCACATTTACTTTGTATCCTGCGACTTGACTTTATCAGTTCTACCTGAATTTTTGTTGGCGTCTTGTCAGTTTTCTGTATGTAGTGTCATGTCATCTGCAGGTAGTGAAAGTTTTGCTTCTTTCTTGCTGACTGGATGCCTTTGATTCTAGTGCTTGTCTGATTGCCGGGGCTAGAACTTCTAATACTATGATTAATAACAGTGGTAAGAGTGGACATCCTTTTTCTTTTTTCCTAAATAGGGAAAGAGCTCTGTTTCTTGCCATTGTGGTTGATGTTATCTGGGGTTTTCATATATGGCCTTTATTTTGTTGCAGTATGTTCCTTCTAAATCTACCTTGTTGAGGATTTTTATCATGAATGGATATTGTACTTTGTCAAATGCTTTTTCTGTGTCTCTTGAAATAATCATATGGTTTCATCCTTTGATTGATGGTATATCACACATTGATGTGTGATAATTGAACCACCTACAACTCAGGAATAAATCCCATTTGAGTGGGTGAATGGTTTATTTAATGTATTGTTCTATTTGATTTGCTAGTATTTTATCAGGAATTTTTCCATCCATGTTCATCAGATATTGGCCTATTGTGTTTTTAGTGGAGTGTTTCTCTGGTTTTGATTTTAGAGTAATTCTCTCCTCATAGAATGGACTTGGAGGTAATCCTTCCTTTTCTGTTTTTTGGAATAGTTTGAGAAGAATAGGTATTAACTCTGAATGCTTGGTAGAATTCATCTGGGGAGCCATCTCGTCCTGGACTTTGGCAGTTTTTTTTTCTTCATTATTATTACTGATTCAATGTATAAGTTTGTAATCAATCTTTTCATATTTTCTATTTCTTCCTGTTTCTAGGAATTTACCAATTTCTTCCAGGTTGTCCAGCTTGTTAGCATATAGTTTCTCATATTTTTTATAATTATTTGTATATCTCTTTGTATTTTTGTGGTGTTGGTTGTTATTTCTCTCTCATTTGTAATTTTATTTATTTTAGTCCTTCCTCTTTTCTTCTTGATAAATAGCCTGGAGGCTTATCAATTTTATTATTATTTTTCAGAGAACCAGCTCTTGGTTTAATTGATCTGTTCTGTTGTTGTTGTTTATAGTTTCTATATCATTTATTTCTGCTTTCATGTTTATAATTTCCTTCCTTCTCCTGGTTTTAGGCTTTGATTATTGTTCTTTCTCTAGCTCCTTTAGGTGTAAGGTGAGGTTATTTGAGACCTTTCTTGCTGGTTGAACTAGGTATGTATTGCTATGTACTTCCCTCTTAGCACCACTTCTGATGAAACTCAGTAGTTTTGGACAGTTGTGTTTTCGTTTTCATTTGTTTCTATGTATTTTTTATTCCTTCTCTGATTTCCTGGTTCACTCATTCATTATTTATATTTAGTTTAACTTCCATGTATTTGTGGTCTTTCCAGATTTTTTTTCTTGTGGTTGACTTCTCATTTTATAGCATTGTGGTCAGAAAAAATGCATGGTATGACTTCCATCTTGAATTTCTGGAGGCCTGTTTTGTGGGCTTACTTGTGATCTATTCTGGAGAATGACCCATGTGCCCTTAAAAAGAATGTGTCCTTTGCTCTTTTAGGTTGGAATGTCATGATTATATTTGTTAAGTTTATCTGGTCCATTATGTCATTTAAAGCCCTGTTTCCTTGTTGATTTTCTGTTTGGATGATCTGTCCATTGATGTAAGTGTGGTGGTAAATTCCCCTACTATTATTGTTTTATTACCAATGAATTCCTTAATGTTATTAACAGCTTTATGTATTTGGGTGCTCCCATGTTGGGTGTATAAATATTTACAAGTTTTAGATCTTCTTGTTGGATTGTCCCGTTTATGATTATATAGTGCTCTTGTTTGTCTCTTGTTAATAGTCTTTGTTTTAAAATCTAGTTTGGGGTGCCTGGGTGGCTCAGTTGGTTTGGCGACTGCCTTCAGCTCAGGTCATGATCCTGGGATCCGGGGTCCTGGGATGGAGTCCCACATTGGGCTCCCCCTGCTCCGTGGGGAGACTGCTTCTCCCTCTGCCTCTGCCGGCCACTCCCCCTGCTTGTGCTCTCTCTCTCTCTGTCAAATAAAAAAAAATTTAAAAAATCTAAAATCTAGTTTGTACAATAAAAGTATTGCCACTCCAGCTTTCTTTTTATAGCCATTTGCATGATAAATGTTTTCCGTCCCCTCATTTTAATCTGCAGGTGTCTTTAGGTCTTAAATGAGTCTATTATAGACAGCATACAGATGGGTCTTCCCCATGGAAGGACACAACCATTGTGTCACTCTTTGTCTTCCAATTCGAATAGTCAGTCCATTTACATTCAACATAATTATTGATAAATACATATCAGTGTATTTGTTTTGTGGTTGTTTATGAAGATTTTCTTTGATACGTTCTTGTCTTCCTTTAATGGTTTGCTGATTTTCTTTAGTGATATACCTGGGTTATTTTCTCTTTATTCTTTGCATATTTATTAGTGGCTTTGATTTGTAGTTACCATTAGGTTTGTATATAACATCTTCTACATATAGCAGTCTATATTATGTTTTTGAACATTTAAGCTTGAAACCATTCTTTACTCCTTTCCTCCTCTCATTTTCATATCTGCTGTTATTTATCTATCTATTTATTTATCTATTTGTTTATTTTTTGAGAAAGCATGAGCAAGAGGGGAGGGGAGGGACGGGGGAAAGGGAGAGTGAGAATCTTAAACAGACTCTATGCCCAACATGGAGCTGGACTTGAGTTCAAACTCAAAACCCTGAGATCATAAACCAGGGCAAAATCAAGGGGCTTAACCAAATGAGCCACCCAGTCCCCATATGGTGTCATATTTTTTTTATTTTTTAAAGATTGTATTTATTTATTTGAGAGAAAGAGAATGAGAGATAGCACGACAGAAGAGGGTCAGAGGGAGAAACACAGTCCCTGCCGAGCAGGGAGCCCAATGCGGGACTCGATCCCCAACTCGAGGATCATGACCTGAGCTGAAGGCAGTCGCTTAACAAACTGAGCCACCCAGGCGCCCTGCTATCATATTTTAAATCCTTTTATTTTCTTAGTTCCTTGCATGACATTTCATAGAAGTGTTAATTTTACTGCTTTTATGTTTCCTACCTTCATAATTTTGGTCTCCTGTTTCCACTCAAAGAGTCCCCTTTCAATATTACTTGCAGAACTGGTTTACGGGTCATCAACTCCTTTAGCTGTATTTTGCCTGGAAAACTCTATTTTTTCCTTTTGTTCTGAGGATAGCCTTGCTAGATAGAGTATTCTTGGCTGCAGATTTTCCACATTTAGCACTTTGAAAATATCATGCAACTCCTTCCTGCTGGAAATCCACTCTTATTCTTATGCATTTTTCCTTGTATGTAACTGTCTTCTTTTGTCTTGTTGCTTTCAAAATTTTGTCTTGTCACTCTATTTTGCTAGTTTAATTACAGTATATCTTGGTGTCGGTCTACTTTTGTTGATTTTATTGAGGACTTCTGTTCTGCCACAGTTCATCAATCTGCCACAGCTTCAGAGTAAGGCTTCCAGCCTGGTGGGACAAAAGTTGCCCGCATGGAAGCACCCCCCGGATGTGTGCTCTGAGTTCCCCCAGTTTCCCTTCCACCCTTCCCACTGCTACCTGGGCCAGCTGGGGCCCAGTCTCCTCTGAGCCTCAGTTTCCCCACCGCTAATCTGCCTGTCCCCCGGGACCTTCCACACACACACACACATCAGGACACAGCACCCTGGCTCTTCATCAACAGACCCTCTTCTCAGTTCATTCCCTTCAGCTGCCTTCCTGCCTCAGGTAGTGCTGCAGGAGATTTTGCCACAGGTCCTCCCTGACGACCTGGTAGGGGAAACAGGCCAGCTGAGCACGGGACCCGGGCCCCATTCCCAAGCAGCTGGGGCTCAGGCATCACCTCTGCTGACGAAGGCTGCAGGGGCACCACCTCGGTGATCCTGTTAGACCCGGGCAGCTGGGGTCACACAACGAGTTGAAGAAGTTAGGCTGGTGATATCGTGCCTGTGGCTGGCACCTCCATGTTCATAGTCACAGAACTCTGGGACTGGAGTAGAATGAGATGCCCTCTATCCTAGAGGACGGGAAAATTTCGAGGCAGCTGTCCACGGCCTAGGACCCACGCCCTCTCACCATCTCTCCCCCTCAACCTCCCAGCCTCTCTCCATCCTGAGTCAGGTCCCGCCCCCATGATGGGGACCCCGCGCACCTCCCCTCCCGATCCCAAGTGCCCCCCTGCCTGCCCCCCAGCATCCTTGAAGCTCAAGCCCACTCTTAACGGCAAACCTAAGCTGATAATCCTTAACGATCACTTTGTTCTGGAAGTAGGGTTTGCTCCCAAAGAAAAACATCAACCTGCAGCAGTACTTGGGATAGCACAATTCCTCCACCTGCCCCGCCGAAGAAATAGGAGGGGAAGGGAGAACATATCTTCTAGGTGTTCCGAGCTGCTTGCCTGGCTGCAGCACTGAACCACTTTGCCGGGCCTCCTCCTGCCCAAACCCTGCTCCCAACGGGCCCCCCAAGTCTCCGTCTCCCAGGACTGACCTCCAAATTGGTCATGTAGCTGAGCATGTCTCTTGTCTTGGTCACCCGTCACGGCTGATATCTTGGGGTGATTCAGGATCTGCCTTGCGTCAAGGAGCCTCGCCAGCATGTGCTACGGAAGGAGAGCCAGGAGCAACCCAGGACTTCCTGGCTGAGAGCAAGCGTCCTGAACATGCAAAAGTGCAGAAACATCAGGCACTGCCGCCTTCCCATCCTCGTCAGTTCCTGCCGTTTCTTCCCACCTGCTCCACCCAGGGGAGTCCCTTGGCTTCCAGCACCTCAGAGGAAGCCTGCGCCCAACAGGGCAAGGCCAAGGGCCTGATTGCTCTCCGTTCCCATGGTTCCCTGGCCTGTGCGTGTGGCCTGCAGGCAGTCAGAGCTTTGGATGCCTGGATGTGCTCCATCCCACGCTGACGGCTGTGTTTTCTTGTGTGTTTGCCTGAAGCCCCATGGTTTGAAGGGCGCCCTCTGCCCAGAAGGGGGCCGCTTGGCTCACCTGGAGCCTGGCTGGTCACGCATGGCGCAATGGGTGGTCCTGGCAGAGTCAGCGAGTGAGGGAGGGAAAGGGGTAGGTAGGAGCAGGAGGGAAAAGAAAAGAGAGACAGGGACAGAGAGACCGCACACCGGGAGGAAGGGACACAGAGGGAGGGCAGAGAGGACAGAGTGAGGGGGCGGGCGAGGACCCAGAGGGGGAGAGACAGGCAGGGAGGAAAGGTGCTTGTAGGTGCCTGGGCCTGGGGCCTCGGCCCGGCTGTGTGGGGCTTGTGGAGACAGAGTTTGCAGCACCGCCGCTGCGCCGTGTCTGAGGTTTCGCGGTCTGCTGAAGCGAGGCGGCCCGCTGACTGGCTTGCAACCCACGAGCGGATGAGACTGTGGGTCTGCCCTGAACCCTTTGGAAAACCACGTAGGCTCTGAAGGACAGGGAAGGGGGGTGGGCAGCCTGTCTGTCTGCCCCATGTACCCAGCAATCTTTTCCTTCCAATATCTGCTCTGAGTCAAGGGTTTTTTGGGCTCCACTACTTGTCGTATAGTTTTGTCCCCTGTTCCCTGATGCCCGCAAGGCTGTTGGGAGTACGGCAGGCCCAAGGCTTTGGCCCAAAGCTTCTGCTCAGACACATTGGGACAGGTCCCAGCCCCTGTGTTCTCACCCCCGCCCTGCCCTGAACCTTGCCACTGCCTATGCTGTGCATAGAGGGAATGGGGTCCCACTCCACCCCGGGCGTTTGAGGGAAGATCCCTTCACCCCAGCACTCATGGCCCTGGCCGTGGCTCTGCTGCTGCCCTCCTCCCAGTGTTCCTCAATAGCAGCCAAACCCCACCAGCCGGAGGAAGGATACAGCCTGGGCCCAGAAGCCAGGGATGCACCAGATGATGGCCCTCCGGCAAGCCAGATAAGAACTCCGCCTCTGATTCATCCTCTCCTTGAGCCTTAAATAGTCCCTGGTAACTTGGGCGTCCACTGAGACTAGCGCTAACTGAACGACCTCCAGCATGACAAGTGGGGCCCCCGATGTCTCGGGACCCAGCACTGGCTCTTCCTGCGGCAGCTCCTATAGCTTCTTGTCCTGCTCGGGTTGCGGCACCTCCTTGTCTCCTGGCAACAGGACCTCCACCACTGCCATATCCTCCACCACGATGACCAACTCCTCCCCCGGCCAGACTCACCTCTGCACTGCTGGGCCTCACCCCCCTTCACAGCCTGTGCTGCCATTCCTCCTAACGTAGGGCCTTCGGCACCCTCACCTCACCTCTGGTGCCTGCGTCCCCATTGGCCCCCGCCTCCTCATGACACCCTCTGCGGACTAAGGTGGTCCAGGATTCCGGGGCAGCCCGGGGTTCCCCGGACCACACCTCACTCTCCATTTGGACATGGAGCTGAGCCTCGGCAATGAGCCGCGGCATAAACAGAGGGAATGAGCTGGAGGTGTGAGCACGTGTCTTCCTCAAGCTGTCGGCAGGTGGAGATTTGGCGCCCAGGCCTAGAGGCAGGCACCTATAAGAGACCGCGTGCCTGCGGGATGCATGCACAAAGTGGTTTGGTGCCAGGTGGCTTCTGGGTCAAGGGGGCGTGGGCTCCTGGGACTCGGCCTTGCCTGGATGGAATCCCATGCCCAAGGCCAGGATGCTGAATTGACCCCGGGATAACCCAGTGGCGAGGCGGTTGTCGTGGCTTTAGCCGGGCCTGCACCTCGCCCCAGTGGGAGCCAGACAGCCAGGAAGGGAGCCCGACCGCGTGCCCATTCCGGGGAAGCCTTGGGGTCCCAGCCGCAACAAACACCCTTCGCTCACCCACTCCCATGCCGAACACCCACCCCACCCCCACCAACAACACTGGCGTGAACCGTTCCTGCGGCCCCGTCGAGCGTGCAGTTGCCTCGTATTTTACAGCCAATGGGAAGCTGTCCCTCGCCCTTCCTGAATAGATTCCTATAAGACTTAGGACACTGTGTGCCCCCCGAGAAAGCCTGGTCGGGTGTGCATGGAAAAGTTCAGCCCAAGTCCTGGGGTATCAATAGTGTGATTTCAGGAAACAGAGGCCCCGAAGCCATCTCCTGGCAAGGGGGAAAGGTGCGGCTAGAGTTTATCCCAGTGCATGCCCTTTGCTGGTCAGGAACAGAGCGACGAAAAGTGCTCTGGCCATCCATTTGCCTGTCCTTCCCTCACGCTCTCCTCTATGTCCTCCTCTCTGACATTCTCTTCCGGCGCTCTTTCTCTGGCACTCTGGCCACACGGCCTCTGGAACATAAAGGCTTTTGGAAGGAAGATGCAGATGCATCTCTGTGCAGCTCCTTTCCCGGGAATTCAAAGCCCTCTCCCCCTTTTCGATCCGGCAGCCAGGCCAGTGAGCCTCGGAAAGGTGCCAAGCTGGTGCCCACACAAACCCAAGCTCACACTCACACAGACACGCAGTGTGTTTGGCATGGAGGAGAGAGAGACCCCTGCCTTTCCCGGAGCCAAGAGCATACAGCAAAGGGGACCCAGATACCCCACTCTGAACAGGAAGAGTGGGTGAACCCTTTGGAGAGGGCAGCAGGTGGATGCTGTCTGCCGGCTCGGTGACCTCAGTGCCCACACATTGGAAGCCCAGGCAGCAAGGAGTTGAGGACGGCACCCAGGTGACAGGCAGCACGAACACCTACATCAGCAGAGATGGAGCGTCTTGTGTTGCATGCTGCCAAAGGCACGAATGCCCTGGGAAGGGGTTCCCGGCTCATCTGACCTGCAGAGGAGAAAGCATCCACTCTCGACTCCCCCCGTCTGGGCCAGCTGGGTGAGACCATTAGCGGAACACCAAGTCAGGCCATCATGTCCCCAGAGCTGGCCCACAAATGTGGTGAGAGAATGCTCAGGCGTGTTTTCGAGTCAAAAAATTAGGCGTGGGCCCGTTGGTCTGACGCCAGTGCAAGCCAGTCTCTCCAGGCATCACTGACAAGCAGGTGATATCTGCATGAGTTTGTGTCTGCATTCGTGTGTGTGGCCATCTTCTCTTCCATGTGTGGAGCCCGGGGGTCTGGCTGTATGTCGTGTGTGTGTGTATGCATGACCTCGTGTGTGTATGCATGAGCTCATGTGTGTGTTGCGTGTCGCTCTGTGTTTCCAGTCATTGAGTGTTTCCGTCTCAGTTGGGGGAAGCGTGCACATATATCCAGGCATATTCCCCGACCAGGTCTCCACACGTTTCCCCCAGAGTGGATTTCATATTTGCCCCACAGTCTTGGACCATGGTTACCATCTGTTCACCCTTCATGTGGATGCTATCCACGTCTACTCCCACTCCCGGGTGACATTCGTGCAATGACAGACCTCTGGCATTGTCCTTGCTGGGTAGGGAAGGTGAGAGGGGCCACAGGACAAGAGGAGAGTCACCTGGGAATGAGACTCTTGCCCCTTTCTCCATCTTTGGCAGAGCTGGAAATCCCGCAGTCCCTCTCCTTTGCTGCCTGGGGTCTACACACACACAGTCATACACATGTGTGCACATGCAAACCCTTGGACACACGACACACACGCATACGGTCTCCACACAGAGGCATGTGCCGTTGGCCACACACTCTCACAATCACACGTGACTGGAAACACACAGAGACACGAAACCCACACACGAGGTCATGCATACACACACACACGACACACACCCACACACCCGGGCTAGACGCACGGCAAAGATGGCTGCATGCACACACAGAGACAGAAACCCATGCAGACCGGCACTGCTCTCGCTCTCTCACACAGGTGTGCGCACGCACACACACACAAACACACACACAATCTGTGGCCAAAAGGCATGCATGTTGGCTCACACTTCCACTCCCACACACCCCTGTGCATGAACACAGTCAGACCTAATAATACAAAAACACACGTGTCCTGCACACCGGCATGCACAATTGCCTGGGCAAACACACTCAGCTGCGCTCACAAACACACGCACAACACCTACACAAGGTCTATGTCACAGCCATACCCGCTTGCCCCTGCACTAACACACACATTCCCTCCACACAATAAATCACTCAGACACACGTGCAACAAATACACATGGTCTTAGGCACACAGGCATACACAACTGGCCCTCACCCAGACACAAAACACACACCTGCCCTCAGGATACCCACAGGGAACAGAAACACACGTTCTGCATCACAAAGAAATGCAAACTGGGCTGCACCAACACACACACATTCATGTGCTCATGAGAACATGCACACACGCACCCCACACAAACTCTCTGGCTCACAGTCATGTGCGGTGAGCTTCCCAACACACACAAACACACTGTGCACGTGTAATCCCACACCCACAACATACACAGCCCTTCTCCAGTACAGAAGAATACAAATTTGGCCCCCAAAACATACACACACCTACCGACACACACAAACACACACACACACACAGTGCATACTGCACAGAAACACTCAAGGAGGACACATGGTCCTCACTACACAGGCATACACTGCTTGTCCCTCACTGAGAGACACACACACGCACACATGTGCTTTGTCAATACACATATATGCAATGCACACAGAGCCACACTAGTTTTCAGCACACAGGTGTGCACACATGACCACCCAAATACACACAGAAGTGCTAATGCAACACACACACACCAAGCCCACACACAGTCTCCAACACAGAGACATAAGCAGGTGGCTACAGACATGCGCACACACGCCACCCACACACACACAATCACTGAAAGGCCTGCAAACACAGACACACAATAGACACCATTGAGCATGCAAACACACATACACTCAACACTCACACAGAAGTTCTCTGGCACATGTCCAAACATATGTAGGCCCGCAGAATGTCACACACACACCATACAACCATGGACTAGCACACTCAGCCAGGCAGATTTCTGTTCTCATGTACACACAAGTTCACATGCACTGGGAAACACACACAACACACAACACACACAGGGTCCCCGCACACAGGCACTCACACATGGCCACACAAGCACAGACCACCATGCGTGGGCAAAGACACCCTCAGGAAACACACACCCAACACATATGATCTCCAGTGACTGGCATGCACACTTGACAGGAAAACACACTGATGTGCACACAAAACACACACAAACACACAATCCTGGGAATCACAAACTATCACTGGCACACAGGCAAGCACAATGGCCACACACATACAAACATACGCACACAGGCAAACACGCATGTACATGAAATAGAAACACACACGGTACCCACACACTGGTATGTGCACTTGGCCGCACACACGCACAACACACCCATCCGTGTGAAAACACACACTCAGGGAACACCCACCAACTCAGAAGGTCTGTGACACACAAGCATTCACACTTGGCCACACACACCAACACATACGTGGGCATGCAAACATTCAACACATAAACACCCGGGGTCCCAACACAGTGGCACACCCATGTGGCCTCGCAAGTACACACACCCGTGCACCTGCAAACATGCCATCCTGTTACACATGAAGACACATGGTCCCCGTTCCACAGGCAGGCACTCTTGCCACACTCACACATGCACACAGAAACTCACACACACCACACAAACAACATAATCCCTGGCACAGAGGCATGCTCAGGTGGCCGCACACGCAAGTACACGCACACACACGAACGCAAGCGCAAACACACACAGCCGAACGCAGACCTCCCTCACACACAGCTCACTCAAAAACCGCAGTGCCTTCCACAACTCACAACTTCCTTCCCTCATACGTCCTTGGAAATGTCCCCACTGGACGGGTTTTGAAGCGTGGGAAGATGAGGGTCCACAGGGCCCATGTGGGTTGGACTCCTCCTTCGTCCTCCTGGAATACATGGGTTTTGCGGTGCTCCTGACTGGACACTTGCATGAGATCGCATGACAGCAGTGCGGGCCTGCATCCAGTAGCAAGGGTGTTGGGCCAAGCTCCCTAAGCAGTGTCAATGTGCCGGGACCAGGAGCCACAAGACCACGAGAGCCCCGCTCCCCAGGCCCCTTTCCCCCATTGTGCCCTACGCTGAAGAATAAGGTACACACGGACAGAGGTCTGCCTTTTCCGCCCTCCTCCTAGAATGTGCCTCGGGTATCCTGATGCCATGCCATGCCCTGCCCTGCCCTCATGCTGAACAACACCGACACACAGGCAATCCCAAACTTCACGGGTTGGAAAGCCCCACCAGGTAGACTGCCTCCTCACCATGTCCTGGCTCCAAGGACAAACCCACACACAGACACAAAGCACTTCTTAAATTGTTTATCTCTCCTTTCCCGTCCCTTCAGATATGTGCTGGATACTCTCCAGAGCTGCCAATGATGATCCTTGCCCCCATTTCTGTCCTGTGCATGCAAAGCACCACGTAGACTTGTCCACACATCTCTCACAGCGGTGAACTCCTCCTCAACTTCTTGTGGTTGGCCAGACTCTGATGCTCGGCGGGGTCCATGTCCACAGAGCTGCCGTGCCCCAGACACACACACACACACACACACACACTCACACACAAACATGTTAGGGATTCATGAAATTGCGTAATACCAAGGATAGCCAAGGTGGGTTGAGGGTGTCCTCTGTCCTCATGGGATCCCCCTTACTCCTCACCTAGAGACTCAGGAGATGCCAGCCTATGGCCCAGTGCCATTGCCAAAAATGGCCAAGTAGCTGTGGGAGGCCACGAGGTGGTCGGGAACATGGAGGGACTTGGTGGATTCTCGGCACAGGAGCTGGATGGGACAAGGCAGCCCAGCTGTCTCAGGAACTAGCAATGGCTCTTCTAGTGGCAGCTCCTGATGCTTCTCGTACTGCTTGGCTCGCCCCACCTCCTCATTTCCGCCGCCAGAACCTCCACCACGCCATGATATCCTCCACCATGACGTCCAACACCTTCAGCGGGCCAGACTCACCTATGCGCTGCCGGGCCTCACCCTTCTGCACAGGCTGTGCCGCCATACCCCCTAATGTAGGGCCTTCAGCACCCATGCCTAGCCTCAGCGCCTGCCTCCCCATTGGCCCCCGCCTCCTCATGCCTCTCTCCGCGGACAAAGATGGTCCAGGATTCCGTGGCAGCCCGGGGTTCCCAGACCACGCCTCCTTCTCCATTTGGAAATGGAGCAGTGCTTCAGCACAGAGCCACGGTCTTGGCAGAGGGAATGAGCTGGAGGTGTGAGCATGGGGTTTCTGCAAGCAGCCCGCAGGTGGAGATTTGGCGCCCAAGCCTAGAGGCGGGCACCTATCAGAGGCCGCGCGCCTGCGGGATGCATGCACACAATGGTTGTGTGCCAGGTCGCTTCTGAGTGGTGGTGCAAGGGCTCCCAGGACGTGGCCTTGCCTGGATGGAAACCCATGGCCAAGCCCAGGATGCTGACTGGACCCCGGGACCACCCAGTGGCCAGTCGGTGGTTGGGGCTGTACCCGGCCCCACCCCTCGCCCCATAGGGAGCCAGACAGCTGGCCAGGGAGCCGGAAAATGCGCCCCCTCCAAGGTGGCCTCGGCCTCCCAGCCACACCAAACACCCCTCGCACACCCACTCCCCTGCCGCAAACCCACCCATACCCACAACACCAGCGCGAGCTGTTCCCACGGCCCCATCAGGCCCGCAGTCGGCCTGGAATTTGTACTGCCAGTGGGAAGCGGTCCCTCATCCTTCCCGAATAGATTCCTGTAAGGCTCATGACACTGTGTGCACCACTGGGTAGGCTGGTCAGATGTGTTTGGAAATGTTCAGCCCAGGCCCTGGGGTATGAATAGTGTGATTCCAGGAGAAGAGGCCATGAAGCGGTCTGCCTGCTAGGGGAAATGTGCGGCTACATTTTGTCCCATTGCGTGCCCTTTGCTGGTCAGGAGCAGAGCATCGAAGAGTGCTTTGGCCGTCGGTCTGCCTGTCCATTCCTCATGCTCTCCTCTCCATCCTCTTCTCTGACTTTCTCTTCCAGGGCTCTTTCTCTGACCCCTCTGGCCACATGGCCTCTTGAACCTAAAGGATTCCGGAAGAAAGATGCAGATGCATCTCTGAGCAGCTCCTTTCACAGGAATTCAAAGCCCTCTCCCCCTTTTCTTACCGGCAGCCAGGCCGGTGAGCCTTGGAATGGTGCCAAGCTGGGTGCCCACACAAACCCACTTTCACACAGTCACACTGACATGCAGTGTGTTCGGCAAGGAGGACAGAGGGACGCCTGCCTTTCCCGGAGCCAATTGCATACAGCAAAGTGGAATCAGATGCCCCACCATGAAGAGGAAGCCTGGGTGAAACCTGTGCAGAGGGCAGCGGGTGGATTCTGTCCACCAGCTTGGTGACTTCAGTGCCCACTCTTTGGAAGGCCAGGTGGCAAGAGCTGAGAACAGCACCCAGGCAACAGGCAGCACGAACACCTTCACCAGCAGAGACGGAGTGTCTTGTGTTGCATGCTCTCAAAGGCACGAATGCCCCGGGAATATGTTCCAAGCTCGTCTGGCCTACAGAGGATAACACATCCACTCTCGACTCCCTCGCCCCACGGCCCCTGGGTTAGACCGTGAGCGGAAAATCAAGTGGGACCATCATGTCTGCAGAGCTGACCCACAAATATGGTGAGAGATTGCCCAAGTGTGGTTTTGAGTCAGCAAATTAGGCTTGGGGCCATTGGTGTGGCGCCAATGCCAGACAGTCTCTCCAGGCATCACTGACCAGCAGGTGATGTCTGCATGGGTTTGTGTCTCCATGCGTGCATGCTGCCATCTTGTCGTCCATGTGTCGAGCACGGGGGTCTGGGTGTGTGTCGTGTGTGTGTGTATGCTTGAGCTCGTGTGTGTGTTGTGTGTCTCTATGTGTTTCCAGTCACTGAGTGTTTCCATCTCATTCAGGGGAAGAGTGCACCTATATCCAACCATAGTCCCCGACCGGGTCTCCAAGTGTTTCCCCCAGAGTGTTATTCATAAGTGCCCCCATGGTCTTGGACCTTGGTTACCATCTGTTCGCCCTTCATGTGGATGATTTCTACGTCCACACCCACTCCTGGGTGACATTCGTGCAATGACAGACATCTGGCATTGTCCTTGCCAGGGATGGAAGATGAGAGGGGCAACATGACAAGAGGTGTGCGGCCTGGGAATCAGCCTGAAACCCCGAGCTATTTCCCACACCTGGGACCATTCATGCAAGCAGCACAGATGGGTGGTGCGCCTCACACCCACCTGCCAACTAAAACCTGTCCCTCCTTGCCTTGGCACCTTTCTGTCTCTGCAAGGACAGGGGAGACAGACCCCTGACGATCCCCAGAATGCATTCGAAACCTGTGTGTCCTGAGGGACGTGTCTGCACTCGGCCTCTTGCCCCTTTCTTCATAATCGGCAGAGCTGGAAGTCCCACAGTCCTTCTCCTTTGCTGCCCGGGACCTACATACACTCTTATACACATGTGTGCACATGGAAACGCCTTGACACACGACACACACGAATACGGTTTCCACACACAGGCATGCGCCGGTGGCCACACACACTCACAATCACACGTGACTGGAAACACACAGAGACACGAAACTCACATGAAACTCACACACAAGGTCATGCATACACACACACATGACACAAACCCACACAACCGGGCTAGACACATGGGAAATATGGCCGCATGCACGCTGTCTCACACAGGTGTGCACCTGCACACACACACACACACACACACACACGCACGGTCCATACCGCACACAGACAATCAAGGAACACACACGGTCATCAGTACACAGGCATACACCGCTGGTCCCACACCCACAGACACGCACACACACACAAGCACATGCCAACACACATACAAGCAACGCACACACAGTCACACGTGTTTTTGGCTTCACTATTATATGTTAAGTTGAACTACTTTTATTGATATTGAGGGGGGTTTCTCTGTCCCTCCCGGACTGAATGCCTGTTTCTTTACCCAGATTAGGGAAGTTCTCACTATAATTTTTTGAAATCAACCTTATTCTCCCCTCCCCCTGTCCTCATTTTCTGGGACCTCTGTTATTCAAATATTATTGTCCTTTATGATTTTGCTGATTTCTTGAAGTCTCCCCTGATGATCCAGTAGTTGTTTTTCTCTTTTTTTCTCAGCTTTTTTATCCCCATCATTTTTCTTCTTTGTCACTCTCTTCTGCCTCGTTTATCCTCATTTGTGATTACATCTCAGTACTAGCATATTTAATTTTGTCCTGATTAGATTCTAGTTCTTTTATTTCTACAGTAAGGGATTCTCTAGTGTCTTCTATGCTTTTATTCATGCCCAGGTAGTTATTTTATACTCATGCCTAAGTTCTAGTTCTGACATGTACATATATCTGTGTGGATTAAATCCGTGTTTGTGAGTACTACCTTCTGTTGTTTATTTTGGGGTCAATTTCTCCATTTCATCATTATGTCCAGAAAAGAAAAGAAGAAAGAGAAAACACAATCACAAAAAGAAAAGAAAAGAAAACAAACCAAAAGGAAACAAATTAAGAAATATAAAACAAGGAACAAAACTGAAAAAAACAAAGAACGAGATCCTGGGTGTATTTTGTTGTGTATCGAAAGAAGCTAAATCCCAAAATAGGAAAGAAAGAAAAAAATTTTTTGTATACAAAAAAAAAATAAAATAAATGGAAAGGAAACAATAAATAAATAAATAAATAAATAAATATCTGAAAATAAAAGCTAAAAATAGAAAAGAATTCAAAAACTAAGAAAATAGGTGAGAAACATAAACCTGAAAGACTAAAGAATAATTTAAAAATATATGAATATATATATCAATATATATCAATATATATGAATAAAATATATGAATAAAGAATATAAAATATAATATATTATATATATATAATACTGTCTTCCCCAAGAGCTGGAATTTTACAGTTCTCTGTAATAGGTAAACTTGGTGCTAGTGAGTTGTACCTGTGGTCTTCTGGGGGAGGGCCTGTTGCCTGATTCTCAGGTTACCTTGTACTTGTACTATAAGACTCCTGTCCAGGGAGCCAGCCTCAGTGTAAGCACCTCTGGATTGCACTATGTGGTGCTACTTTGTTCCCTGAAAGCTTTCAGCACTGATTGGGGGTTGAATACGGTGGCACCACACTCTCAAGCCCTAAAGCTGAAAGTCCATACTCTTCATTCTTTAGTTAGCCCTCAAAGTAAAGCAGTCACTCTTGTCATCCTGGTTTACATGTGAACTTTGTGTTCACCCAGCCTGTAACTGAGTGTTTTGATCTCAGGCACACAACTGACTTAAAGTCTCCAAATTTTACAGACTCCTTTGCTGAGGACCCACACTTTTCCTTCCAGGGGAGGGAGGGGAGTCTCAACTCACTTCTGTCTTTTGTTGGGCTCCTACGCCGAGTGTGGTCACTCAACAGTGTAGTGGTTCACAGTTTACGACCATACCAAGCAGAAAGCCAGGACCTAGACTTGCTGATCTCAGCCAGCTTCTCTGTTCCCCAGCCTAGGAACTTGGCTGCTCTCAGAAACACCCATTCTTCTTGTGACCCGAGGGATCCTGAGACCACACCGTCACACCTGGGATTCTTCCCACCTGACCACTTATAAGCCAGGCACATTCCCACCGTGGCAGACATCTAAATGTTCACCGTTTGTGCTCTGCTGCTTATAATCCTTTGCAGTAGCCGCCTCCAACAGCCACCCTCCCTGCTGCCATATCCACAGCTATATTCCATGCGGTTCAACTCTCCTCATCTCCTACCTTCCAAAGGGTGGACACTTTTCCATTTGTAGAATTGCAGCATTTTATTTTCTCAGATCTCTGATTGATTTCACAGTTGTTCAGAATGATTTGATAACTATCTCACTGAATTCCAGGAATCAGATGAACCCAGGGTTCCCTACTCTCCCATAATCCTAACTCCCTCCTCAGTTATGTTTTTTATTATTTTTTTATTTAAATTCAATTCAATCTGAATTGAATTCAAATTGAATTCACACATTCAGTACATACTGTATTATTAGTTTCAGGAGTAGAATTTAGTGATTGATCAGTTGCATATCACACCCAGTACTTATTATATCCAAGTACCCTCCTTAATGCCCATCACCCAGCTACCCCATCACCCACCCTCCTCAACCCTCCCCTCGAGGAACCCTCACCTTGTTCTCTAGAGTTAACAGTCTCTTATGGTTTGCCTCGCTCTCAATTTTCATCTTATTTTTCCTTCCCTTCCCTTAATGTTCACCTCTTTCTTTCTTAAATTATACATAGGTGAATTCATATGGTATTTGTCTTTCTCTGACTGACTTCTTTTGCTTAGCATAATACCGTCTAGTTCCATACATATCATTGCAAATGGCAAGGTTTCATCCTTTTTGGTGGCTGAGTAATATCCCTCTGTGTGTGTGTGTGTGTGTGTGTGTGTGTGTGTGTGTGTGTGGTGAGTGTGTACACTTTTTCTTTATCCATTCATCTGTCAATGGGCAATGGAGTTTTTTCTATAGTTTGACTATTATGGACATTGCTGCTGTAAAAATTAGGGTGCATGTGCCCCTTTTAATCACCAGGACCCTGCTTTTATTTCTTTTAAATATATACCCAATACTGGAATTGCTGAATCATATGGTAATTCTATTTTTATTTTTTGAGAAAGCTCTGTAATGTTTTCCACAATAGTGGTATCATTTTACATTCCTACCAGCAGTGTACAGGGTTTCAAAATTCATCACATTCTTGCCAACTCTTGTTATTTTCTGTTGTTCTAGATGTTGTTGTTTTTATTTTATTTTTAAGGTCTATTTTAATTACCTGCTCCTCATCAAAACAAGGATACTTCTTGATCCCATCTCCTGTTTTCCCATCCCCTTGCCCACCTTCCCTCTGATAACCGTCAGTTTGTTCTCTAGAGTCAAGAGTCTGTTGAGTCTCTTTCTTGGTCTGCCTCAATCTTTTTTTTTTTTCCATTCGCTCATTTATTTTGTTTCTTAAATTCCACATATGAGTGAAATTATGAGGTATGTATCTTTGACTGACTTGGTTCACTTAGCTTAATACACTCTAGTTCGATCCGTGTCAGGTTCTATTCTTTTTATACCTATTTTCCATTTTAGTATTTTTATATGTATGTAAGTATATGTTTTTTTAAAGATTTATTTATTTATTTACTTGAAAGAGAGAGAATGAGAGAGAGAGAGAGCACATTAGAGGGGGGAGGGTCAGAGGGAGAAGCAGACTCCCTGCCGAGCAGGGAGCCCGATGTGGGACTTGATCCCAGGACTCCAGGATCATGACCTGAGCCGAAGGCAGTCGCTTAACCAACTGAGCCACCCAGGCGCCCTGTAAGTAGAAGTTTTTATATATACACACACACACATATATGTAAGTAAAATAGATGTATAGGTCTTATTATATCTATCTCACATTTTCTTTATCCATTTATCAGTTACGGACACTTGGGCTCTTTCCATATTGTGGCTACTGTAGATAATGCTGCTATAAACATAGGGGTGCATGTATTGCTTTGAATTAGCATTGTGTTCTGTGGGTAAGTATCCAGTAGCAATAATGCTGGGTCATAGGGTAGTTCTATTTTTAACCTTTTAAGCAAGCTCCATACTGTTTTCCAGAGTGGCTGCACCAGTTTGCATTCCCACCAAGAGTGTAAGAGTTTTCCACTTTCTCCACATCCTCACCAACATCTGTTGTTTTTTAGGTTGTTAATTGTAGGCATTCTGACAGGTGTGAGGTGATATCTCATTGTAGTTTTATGATGTTCACCTCCCTGATGATGAGTGATATTGAGCATCCTTTCTTATGTCTCTTCATCATCTGGATGTCTTCTTTAGAGAAAAGTCTGCTCCTATCTTGACTGGATTATTGTGTTTTGGGGTATTGAGTTGTATGGGTTCTTTATACGTTTTGGATACTCACCCTTTATCAGATATGCCATTTGCAAATATTTTCTCCCATTCTGTAGGTTGCCTTTTAGTATAATTATTTCCTTCCCTGTGCAGAAGCTTTTTCTTTTGAAGAAGTTCCAATAGTTCATTTTTGCATTTGTTTCCTTGTCTCCAGACACATATATATATGCTGATTCAGAGAAATCACTCCCTGTGCTCTTTTCCAGGATTCTTATGGTTTCATGCCTCACATTTAGGCCTTTAATGCATTTTGAATTTATTTTTGTGTATGGTGTAAGAAAGTCATCCAGTTTCATTCTCTTCCATGTTGCTGTCCAGTTTTTGTAACACGATTTTTTGAAGAGATTATGTTTTTCCCATTCTTTCCTGCTTGTCAAGATTAAATGACCACATAGTTCTGGGCTTATTTCTAGGTTTTCTATTCTGTTCCATGGACATGTGTGTCTGTTTTTGTGCTATTACCATACTGTTTTGATTAATATATCTTGAATCCAAAATCTTAATGCCTCCAGCTTTGTTTTGCTTTGCTTTGCTTTTCCGAAACTACTTTTGGATATTCAGGGTCTTTTGTGGTTCCATACAAATGTAAGGATTGTTTGTTCTAGCTCTGTGAGAAATGCTGGTGGTATTTTGATAGACACTGCGTTGAATGTGTAGATTGCTTTGGGTAGTATAATCATTTTAACAATATTTGTTCATCCAATCCATGAATATGGAATAATTTTCCATTTCTTTGTGTCTTCCTCAATTTCTTTCATCAGTATTTTATAATTTTCAGTGTACAGGTTGTTTACCTCTTTGGTGAGGTTTATCTCTAGGCATTTTATGGTTTTTGGTCCAATTGTAAATGGAACTGACTTCTTGATTTCTCTTTATGCTGCTTCATTGTTGGTGTAGAGTAATGCAGCAAATTTATGTACATTGAATTTGTATCCTGTGACTTTGCTGAATTTGTGTGTCAACTCTAACAATTTTTGGTGGAGTCTTCCAGGTTTTCTTTTCTCTTTTCTTTCAGGTTTCTATATTTGGTGTCATGTCATCTGCAACAGTGAAAGTTTGACTTCTTCCTCCTGATTTCAATGTGTATTGCTTCTTTTTGTTGTCTCATTGTTGAGGCTAGGAATTCCAGTACTGCGATGAACAACAGTTGGTGAGGGTGGATATCCCTATCATGTTCCTGACATTAGGGGAAAGGTTTTCAGTCTTCCATGTTGAGGATAATGTTCACTGTAGGTTTTTCATAGATGGGCTTTATTATATTGAGGTATGTTTCCTCTAAACCTACATTTTTGGGGTTTTTTCATGGATGGATATTGTCCTTTGTCAAATGCTTTTTCTGTGTCTCTTGAAGTGATATGTTTCTTACCCTTTCTTTTCGATGTATTCTGTTGATTGATTTGCAAATATTGAACCACTTTGCAACCCAGGGATAATATTGGACCAAAAGTTATATTCAACCAAATTCAATTGACATTGGGAAATTATTATTTTTTATTTTTATTTTTTTTTAAAAAGAGTGTGTGTGAGCATGAGTAGGTGAGGGGTAGATGGAGAGAGAGAATCTAAAGCAGGGTCCATGTCCAACACAGAGCCTGATGCAGGGTTCGATTTCACGATGCTGAGATCATGACCTGAACCAAAATCAAGAGTTCTATGTTTACCCAGCTGAGCCACCCAAACATCCTGTGAATTATATATATGAGTAGTTTTGATGATATTTTATTGAAGATTTTTGCACCAGTATTCATCAGAGATTTTGGCCTATAATTTTGTTTTGTTTTGTTTTATAATGTCTATCTGCCTTGGGTATCAGGATAATGCTGGCCTTATACAATGAATTTGTATACTTACAACTCTTTCCTATTTTATTGGAATAGGGTGAGAAGAATAGGTATTATCTCATCCTTAAGTGTTTGTAAAATTCACATCTGAAGCCCTCTGGTCCTGAAATTTTTGGGGGGGAGGTTTTGTGACTACTGATTACTGCTAGTCATTCGTCTGTTCAGATTTTCTATTTCTTCTTGATTCAGTTTTGGAAGATTTTGTGTTTCTAGGAATTTATCCATTTCTTCTTGGTTGTTCAATTTTTTGGCATGTCATAATATTCTCTTATAATGCATTGAATTTCTCTGCTGTCATTTGTCATTTCTTCTTCATTTTTGTTTTCAGTTATTTGAGTCTTCTTTCATTTTTTTTTTCTTGATGAGTCTGGCTAAAGGTTTATCAATTTTATCTTTTCAAAGATAAATGAAACCAGCTCGTTTCATTGACCTGTGTTTTTAGTCTCTATTTCCTTTATTTCTTCTCAAGTCTTTTTACTTCCTTCCTTATAATGGCTTTGGCTTTGTTCCTATTCTAGCTCCTCTAGGTATAATGTTTCTTACTTTCTGATATAGTTTTATATTGCTGCAGTCTTCCCTGTGAGAACAGCTTTTCCTGAGTCCTAAAGATTTGGGGCCATTATTTGTTCATTTTGATTTTTCTTCATTTTTTTAAATTTGCTGTTTGATTTTTTGGTTGACCCATTTAATGTAGTTAAGCCTCCAGGTATTTTGGTTTACAGTTTTTCCAAGTTTTTACTTAAATTCCAGTTAGTACATAGGAGCAATGTCCACAATAGCCAAACTGTGGAAAGAGCCAAGATTGCCTTCAACAGATGAATGGATAAAGAATAATTGGTCCATATATACAATGGAATATTACTCAGCCATCAGAAAAGATGAATATCGAACTTTTGCATGAACATGGATGGAACTGGAGGAGATTACTCTAAGTGAATAAGTCAAGTAGAGAAAGTCAATTATCATATGGTTTCACTTCTTTGTGGAATCATAAGGAATAGCATGGAAGACATTAGGAGAAGTAAAGGAAAAATGAAGTGGGGGAATTGGAGGGGGAGTTGAACCATGAGAGACTATGGACTCTGAGAAACAAACTGAGGGGTTTAGAGGGGAGGCGGGTGGGGAATGGGTTACCCAGTGATGGGTATTAAAGAGGGCGTATATTGCATGGAGCACTAGGTATTACATGCAAACAATAAATCATGGAACGCTACATCAAAAGATAATGATGGGGTGCCTGGGTGGCTCAGATGGTTAAGCGTCTGCCTTCAGCTCGGGTCATGATCCCAGGGTCCTGGGATCGAGTCCCGCATCGGGCTCCCTGCTCCTTGGGAGCCTGCTTCTCCCTCTGCCTCTCTCTCTCTCTCTCTGTCTCTCATGAATAAATAAATAAAATCTTAAAAAAAAAGCTAATGATGTGCTGTATGGTCACTTACATAACATAATAAAAAATAAATTAATGAAAATAAATTCTAGTTAGTTAACAGTGTAATATCAGTTTCAACTGTACAATTTAGTAATTCAACAATTCCATATACACCACCCCAATGTTCATCACAAGCGCACTCCTTAATTCCCATCAACTATTTCACTCATCTTCCCACCCACTTCCACTCTAGGAACCACCAATATTTATGTTTAAGAATCTATTTCTATTTTTTTTAAGATTTTTATTTTTTTTAAGATTTTATTTATTTATTTGAGAGAGAGAATGAGAGAGAGCACGAGAGGGAAGAGGGTCAGAGGGAGAAGCAGACTCCCCGCTGAGCAGGGAGCCCAATGCAGGACTCGATCCCGGGACTCCAGGATCATGACCTGAGCTGAAGGCAGTCGCTTAACCAACTGAGTCACCCAGGCGCCCCTAAGAATCTATTTCTTATTTTCATTTATTTCTCACCCCAATATTCATTTGTTTTCTTTCTTAAATTTCTCATACGAGTGAAGTCATATAGTATTTGTCTTTCTCTGACTGACTTATTTCACTGAACATAATACAGTCTAGCTTCATCCATGTGGTTGCAAAGGGCAAGATTTCATTCTATTTCCTAACTGAGTATATTCTATTGTATACATATATACCACTTTTTCTTTGTTCCTTCATCAGTTGATGGTCATTTGGGGTCTTTCCAGAATTTGGCTCTTGATAATTCTGCTGTAAACATCTGCATGGATCTCTTCAAATTAGTGTTTTTGTAGACTGCAGGTAAAAACCTATAGTGCAATGACTGTCTTGTAGGTTAGTTCTGGTTTAACTTTTTGAAGAAACTTTGTACTCTTTTCCACAGTGGCTGTACCAGTTTGCATTCCCAACAACAGTGTGAGAGGGTTGCCCTTTCTCTGCATCCTCGCTAACATCTGCTGTTTCTTTCATTGTTGGTTTTAGCCACTCTGGCTGGTCTTAAGAGATACCACCTGTGTTTTTGATTTTCATTTCCCTGATGATGGTGATAATGAACATCTTTTCATGTGGCTGTTGATCATCTGTATATCTTCCTTGTAAAAATGTCTATTCCTGTATTCTGCACACTTTTAATTGGATTATTTGTTTTTAGGGTACTCAGTTGTATAAATTCTTTATATATTTGGATACCAACACTTTGTCAGATATGTCATTTGCAAATATCTTCCATTCTATATGTTTTCAGTTTTGTTGATTGCTTCCTTCACTGTCCAGAAGATTTTCATTTTCATGTAATCCTGATATTTTATTTTTGCTTTTGTTTCACTTGCCTAAGGAGACATGTCTAGTAAGAAGTTGCTACAGCCAGTGTCAAAGAGCTATACTGCCTGTAATCTCCTCTGGCATTTTTAATGATTTCAGGTCTCACATTTACATTTTTAATGCATTTTGAATTTATTTGGTTCATAGTGTAACAAAGTGATTCAGTTTCATTCTTTTGCCTGTTACTGTCTATTTTCCAAACACCATTTGTTGAAGACACTGTCTTTTTTTCATTGGATATTCTTTCCTACTTTGTCAAAAATTAATTGACCCTACAGTTGTGGGTTTATTTCTGCCTTTTCAATTCTGCTCCATTGATCTGTGTGCAAGTACAGTATTGTCTATTTTTTTAAGATTTTATTTATTTATTTGACAGAGAGAGACACAGCAAGAGAGGGAACACAAGCAGGGGGAGTGGGAGAGGGAGACGTAGGCTCCCTGCTGAGCAGGGAGCCTGATGCGGGGCTCCATCCCAGGACCCTGTGATCATGACCTGGGCCAAAGGCAGATGCTTAATGCCTGAGCCACCCAGGCACGCCAGTGTTGTCTTGATCAATAGAGATTGCACTGTAACTTGAGTCCAGAATTGTGATTCCTCCAGCTTTGTTTTTCTTTGTCAAGATTGCTTTGGCTATTCAGGGTCTTCTGCAGTTCCATAAAAGGTTAGGATTGTTTGTTCTACCTCTGTGAAAAATGCTGGTGGTATTTTGATAGGCATTGCACTAAATGTGTAGATTGCTTAGGTGATATAGACACTAAAAATTTTGCTTCCAGTGCATGAACATCGAATGTCTTTCCATATCTTTGTGTCATCTTCACTTTCTTTCATCAGTGTACCTTTTACCTCTTTGATTAGTTTTATTCCTAGGTAGCTTATGGTTTGGGTGTGATTCCTGAAACAGCCCCTACATTTTCAACCCTTGGTGCTTCCTTTCTGGCTAGAGGAGAACATGGAGCAAGAGAAAAATATACAGCTGTATGACTGCTGGCTACTCAGTGGGTCCCTGGTGAGAGGTGAATAATGCAGTATATTTACACGAGCATAAGTATGATATATTTGAAAAGAAGGAGTAGTATCCTTTCATGTAATAGAAGGTTTGTGGTTATATTTTCCTTCAGCCATTTTTCTCCCTCTAACTAGGGTAAAACTAAAATCCTCTCTGTTCTCTTTTTTCCACTAGGAAGTCCTGGAATTCTGCAGAAAAGGCATCTAAGAATACTGCAAGTCAGCACATGTGCCCAGTTTTGCCCCAAGCTCAATGAATTCACTTTCTGTGTGGAGGCCAAGCAAGCTCTTGGCGAGACTGGCTGTAAGGTGATACAGCTGAGGGGTGTGGAAAGCAAAAGTTCCTTCTTCAAAACCAGAAGTTACTTCCTAGCCTCCTTTAAAATGTACATGGACATTTTGCTCTTTGTTTCTTGCAGGGTGACTTAGGGGCACCTCTGGTATGCCATCTACAACAAAAAGACACATGGGTGCAAGTGGGAATTTTGAGTCACTTCGATGAACATTGCACAAAGCCCTACGTCTTCAGCCAAGGGAGACCTTTCCTTTTTTGGCTTCAGGGAGTCACACGGCCCAGCCATGCACCAAGGTCCCAGCAAGGGGCCATGACTACCTCTGCTTCCATCTCCCTTTCAGTCTCTACCTCTACAAACAACTCAGCTTTTACTGGCACTCCTGCTTCTGTTCCGCCAGAGTTCATCTCTCTGCCACAGCCTCAGAGTGAGGCCCAGGAAAATGGTAGTCAGGGAGGTATGAAAAAAATGAAGAGAAAATGATAATGGAAATAGAAAAGGAGGGGGAGAGTTTTTTCCAGAGAAATGCATGAGTTTTCAATACCAAATAATAGGAATCATTAACCTTAGGACTTCCAAAGGTATTTCATCCTTGGTGTATTATATAACTGCCATATTTCTTTCTGATACAGGTGACATGATAATAATAATTTTCTTAATTACTGTGATACCCATAGAACCAGAATAGTTCAATCACATTATCAGAATAGAAAGAGGGAACAAGGTTAGCATAGACACTCAAACTTTTTATTCTTCTAACAAGAACTTCTTTACTACCACAGAATCTTAACAAAAGTAATGTCAGATTTTTAAGTTGAGAATATACTTTCTTGGTAGAAATATATATAAAAATTTCTCTAATATGCTCTACTGAAATCTGTTACATTGTGACCATCTTTCTTTTCCTTACTATTATGAAATCTGTCATACTATCATCAATGACAACCTCACTTTTCTTTCCTTAGAAATTTATTTCTAACACAATCATATTACTTCATATTATATTTTCACCTAATTAATCCTATGTATCATGTTCATACTGTCATATCCATAGTAATGGATGCCTTTTTTAATATTTTCTTAAAAATTGTTTTATTTTGTTATGTTACTCACCATACATCACATCATTAGTTTTTGATGTAGTGTTCCATGATTCATTGTTGGCGTATAACAACCAGTGCTCCTTTTATTATGCCTTCCTTAATTCCCATCACCAGGGTTTTAATAACCCATCCCCCCAATTCCTACCCTCTAAAGCACTTGTGATGAGCACATGGTGTTGTATGGAAGTATAGAATCTCTATATCGTACAACTGGAAATAATATCATGTATGCTAACTGGAATTTAAATAACAACTTTAAAATATTAAACCATACTCTGATGTGCAGTTGTTACTTTATGATTTTCAGGTTTGCACTTAGGAAAGTGAAGTTTAGAGTTTGTCACAAAAGTTTTGAGTTGAATAATAGTAGTTAATACATATATAAATTGAAATAATGGTAGAGATATGATGTATAAAAAGAATAAGGGGAGAGAATAGGTGAAGACAATCTAGACTATCCAGGGAATTACACTGTGTTAATTGTCAAAGTGATGAGGACTTTGAAATATCTGAGCAAAGAACTTCTTATCTTCTTATCTCTACCATATTTCAATTTATATATGTATTACTTCAACTCAAAACTTTTATGACAAACTCTAAACTTCACTTTCCTAAGTGGCAAACCTGAAAATCATATTTAAAGTAACAACTGCACATCACACTAAGGTTTAATTTTTTAAAGTTGTTATTTAAATTCCAGTTAGCATACATGGTAATATGACTTTCAGGTGTACAATATAGCGATTCTGCACTTCCATACAACACCATGTGCTCATCACAACAAGTGCATTGCTTCATTCCCATCACCTGTTTCACCCATCCTCCACCGAGTTCCCCTTGGTAACCATCAGTTTGTTCTCTAGAATTTCTTGAGAATAGAATTTCTGTTTCTTGGTTTGCCTCTCTTTTTTTTCCCCCTTTGCTCATCTCTTTTTTTTTTTTTTTAATTTCAAATGTGAGTGAATTATATGGTATTTGTCTTTCTCTGAATGACATATTTTGCTTAGAATAATACCTTCTAGTTCCATCCTTGTCATTGCAAATGGCAAGATTTCATTCCTTTCTGATGACTGAGTAATATTCCAAAGTATATATGTACCACATTTCTTTATCCATTCATCTGTCGATGGGCTGCTTCCATATCTTGGCTATTGTGGACATTGCTACTATAAACATCAGGGAGCATGTACCCCTCTGAATCGGTATTGTTTATTCTGAGGGTCAATACCTGGTACTGCAATTGCTGGGTCATAGTGCAGTTTTATTTTAATGTCTTGAGGAACCTCCATACTGTTCTCCAGAGTGGCTGCACCAGTTTTCATTCCCACCAACAGTGCAAGACGGTTCCTCTCTGCATCCTTGCCAACATCTGTTGTTTCTTCTTTTTTTTTTTAATTTTAGCCATTCTGACTAGTGTGGGGTGATAACTCCTGGTGGTTTTGATTTGCAGTTCCTTGATGATGAGTGATGTTGAGCATCTTTTCATGTGTCTGTTGTCCATTTGGATGTCTTCTTTGCAGGAATATCTGTTCATATCTTCTGAAAATTTCCTAACTGGGGTTTGGGCTTTTGGGTGTTAAGTTTAACAAATGCTTTTTATATTTTCGATACTAGCCTTTTATCAGATACATTGTTTACAAATATCTTTCCCCATTCTGCAGGCTGTCTTTAGTTTTGTTGATTGTTTCCTTTTCTGTACAGAAGCTTTTTATCCTGATGAAGTCCCAATAGTTAAATTTTGCTTTTGTTTCCTTTGCCTCAGGAGATGTGTCTAGTAAGAAGTTGCTGTAGCTGATGTCAAGAGAAGTTACTATTGGTGCTCTCTTCTAGGATTTTAATGGTTTCAGCTTTCACATTTAATCCATTTTGAGTTTATTTTTGTGTATGCTGTAAGAAAGTGGTCCAGTTTCATTCTTCTGCATGTGACTGTCCAGTTTTCCCAACACCATTTGTTGAAGAGACTGTCTTTTTGCCATTGGATATTCTTTTCTGCTTTGTCAAAGATTAGTTGACCACAAAATTGTGTGTTTATTTCTGGATTTTCTATTCTGTTTCATTGATCTATTTTTGTGTGTTATGTATCTGTATATTCTGTACCAGTACCACACTGTATTGATCACTACAGCTTTGTAATATAACTTGAAGACTAGATGTACTGCTTCCAGCTTAACTTTTCTTTTTCAACATTGCTTTGACAATTAAAGTTCTTCTGTATATGTTTGCTAACTGAACATAATAATAAAAATATATACGTAAAATAATTTAAAAACAAAGTTCTTCTGTGGTTCCAAACAAATTTTTGGATTGTTCTAGCTCTATGAAAAACCCTGGTGGTGTTTTGATAGGATTACATTAAATTTGTAGATTGCTGTGTGTTAGAGACATTTTCAAGTAATTTTTCTTCCAGTGCATGACTGTGGGATGTTCATCATTTTTGTGTGCTCTACAAATTCTTTCATCGTGTTTTACAGTTCAGAGTACAGGTATTTCAAACCTCTGGTTACATTTATTCCTAGATATCTTATTGCTTTTGGTAAAACTGTAAATGGGATTGTTTTCTTAATTTCTCTTTTTGCTGCTCATTAATTGGTGTATAGAAATGTAACAGATTTCTGCACATTTACTTTGTATCCTGAGACTTGACTTTATCAGTTCTACCTGAATTTTTGTTGGAGTCATGTCAGTTTTCTGTATATAGTGTCACGTCATCTGCAGGTAGTGAAAGTTTTGCTTCTTTCTTGCTGACTGGATGCCTTTGATTCTAGTGCTTATCTGATTGCCGAGGCTAGGACTTCTAATACTATGATTAATAACAGTGGTGAGAGTGGACATCATTTTTTTTTTCCTAAATAGGGAAAGAGCTCTGTTTTTTGCCATTGCGGTTGATGGTGTCTGGGGTTTTCATATATGGCCTTTATTATGTTGCAGTATGTTCCTTCTAAATCTACCTTGGTGAGGATCTTTATCATGAATGGATATTTGTACTTTGTCAAATGCTTTTCCTGTGTCTCTTGAAATAATCATATGGTTTTATCCTTTTATTGATGGTATATCACATTGATTTGTGATAATTGAACCACCTACCACTCAGAAATAAATCCGATTTGAGTGGGTGAATGATTTATTTAATGTATTGTTCTATTTGATTTGCTAGTATTTTCTCAGGAATTTTTCCATCCGTGTTCATCAGATATTGGCCTATTGTCTTTTTTAGTGGAGCGTTTCTCTGGTTTTGATTTTAGAGTAATTCTCTCCTCATAGAATGGATTTGGAAGTGATCCTTCCTTTTCTGTATTTAGGAATAGTTTGAGAACAGGTATTAACTCTGAATGTTTGGTAGAATTCATCTGGGGAGCCATCTCATCCTGGACTTTTGTTTGTTGGGAGTTTTTTTTATCATTATTATTACTGATTCAATTTATAGGTTGGTAATCAATCTTTTCAAATTTTCTATTCCTTTTTCTAGGAATTTACCAATTGCTTCCAAGTTGTCCAGTTTGTTGGCATATAGTTTCTCATATTTTCTTATAATTATCTGTATATCTGTTTGTATTTTTGTGGTATTGGTTGTTATTTCTCTCTCATTTGTAATTTTATTTATTTTAGTCCTTCCTCTTTGCTTCTTGATAAATCTGCCTGGAGGCTTATCAATTTTATTAGTATTTTTCCGAGAACCAGCTCTTGGTTTCATTGATCTGTTCTGTTGTTTTTAGTTTCTATATCATTTATTTCTGTTTTCATGTTTATAATTTCCTTCCTTCTCCTGGTTTTAGGCTTTGTTTATTGTTCTTTCTCTAGCTCCTTTAGGTGTAAGGTGAGCTTATTTGAGACTTTTCTTGCTGGTTGAACTAGGTATGTATTGCTATGTACTTCCCTCTTAGGACCACTTTTGATGAAACTCAACAGTTTTGGACTGTTGTGTTTTCATTTTCATTTATTTCCATGTACTTTTTTATTCCTTCTCTGATTTCCTGGTTCACTCATTCATTACTTATATTTAGTTTAACTTCCATGTATTTGTGGTTTTTCCAGATTTTTTTTTCTTGTGGTTGATTTCTCATTTTATAGCATTGTGGTCAGAAAAGATGCATGGTATGACTTCCATCTTGAATTTCTTGAGGCCTGTTTTGTGGGCTTACATGTGATCTATTCTGGAGAATGACCCAAATGCACTTGAAAAGAATGTGTCCTTTGCTCTTTTAGGTTGGAATGTCATGATTATATATGTTAAGTTTATCTGGTCCATTATGTCATTTAAAGCCCTGTTTCCTTGTTGATTTTCTGTTTGGATGATCTGTCCATTGATGTAAGTGTGGTGTTAAAGTCCACTACTATTATTTCATTATTATCAATGAGTTCCTTAATGTTATTAACTGCTTTATGTATTTGGGTTCTCCCATGTTGGGTGTAGAAATATTTACAAGTTTTAGATCTTCTTGTTGGATTGTCCCCTTTATGATTATATAGTGCCCTTCTTTGTCTTTTGTTAATTGTCTTTGTTTTAAAGTCCAGTTTGGGGTGCCTGGGTGGCTCAGTTGGTTTGGCGACTGCCTTCGGCTCAGGTCATGATCCTGGGATCCGGGATCCTGGGATAGAGTCACACATTGGGCTCCTGCTCCTCCATGGGGAGCCTGCTTCTCCCTCTGCCTCTGCCTGCCACTCCCCCTGCTTGTGCTCTCTCTCTCTCTCTCTCTGTCAAATAAAATTTTTTTAAAAAATCTAAAGTCTAGTTTGTACAATAAAAGTATTGCCACTCCGGCTTTCTTTTTATAGCCATTTGCATGATAAATGTTTTTCCATCCCCTCATTTCAATCTGCAGGTGTCTTTAGGTCTCAAATGATTCTATTATAGACAGCATACAGATGGGTCTTCCCCATCGATGGACACATCCATTGTGTCACTCTTTGTCTTCTGATTGGAATATTCACTCCATTTACATTCAACATAATTATTGATAAATACATATCAATGTATTTGCTTTGTGGTTGTTTATGAAGATTTTCTTTGATATGTTCTTGTCTTTCTTTAATGGTTTGCTGATTTTCTTTAGTGATATACCTGGTTATTTTTTCTTTATTCTTTGCATATTTATCAGTCTATATTAAGTTTATGGTCATTTAAGCTTGAAACCATTCTTTACTCCTTTCCGCCTCTCATTTTATTTTCTGCTGATATTTATCTATTTATTTATCTATTTGTTTATTTTTTGAGAAAGCATGAGCAAGAAGGGAGGGGAGGGATGGGGGAAAGGGAGAGAGAGAATCTTAAACAGACTCTATGCCCAACATGGAGCTGGACTTGGGCTCAAACTCAAAACCCTGAGATCATAAACCAGACCAAAATCAAGGGGCTTAACCAAATGAGCCACTCAGTCCCCGTATGCTGTCATATTTTAAATCCTTTTATTTTCTGAGTTCCTTGCATGACATTTTATAGAAGTGTTAATTTTTACTGCTTTTATGTTTCCTACCTTTATACTGTAACGTTTGGTCTCCTGTTTCCACTCAAAGAGTCCCCATTTCTTGCAGAACTGGTTTACTGGTCACCAAATTCTTTAGTTCTTTTGCCTGGAAAACTATCTTTCCTTCTGTTCTGAAGGATAGCCTTGCTAGATAGAGTATTCTTGGCTGCAGATTTTCCGCACTTAGCACTTTGAAAATATCATGCCACTCCTTCCTGCTGAAAATCCACTCTTATCCTTATGCATTTTCCTTGTATATAACTGTCTTCTTTTGTTTTGCTGCTTTCAAAATTTTGTCTTGTCACTGTATTTTGCTAGTTTAATTACAGTATATCTTGGTGTGGGTCTAGTTTTGTTGATTTTGTGGAGGGGTTTCTGTGCTTCTTGGATCTGGATATGTTTCCTTCTCCAGATTAGGGGAGTTTCAGTTACTATCTCTTTAAATAATTTCTGTGCCCCCTTTTCTCTCTACTTCTTGGCTCCTATAAAATGAATGTTATTACATTTGATGGAGTCACTGAGTTTATTCTCATTTTGTGTACTTCTCTCTTCTCTCTTTTGTTCAGCTTGATTACTTTCCATTATTCTGTCTCCTAGATCATTAATTTGTTCCTCATTTCATCTATTCTTCATGCCATCAAGAATGTTTCTCATTTCATTTATTAAGCCCTTTATCTCCTATGTTATTTTTTGTGTTAGTAGTCTCACTGACGCCTTCCAGTCTTTTCTCAATCCAGTGAGTATCCTTATGACCATTATTTTGAATCCTCTATCAAGCATGCCACTTATAGCAGTTTTGCTTAGACATCTGGCCTTGGCCTTATCTTGTTCTTTCATTTAAGACAGCTTTCTCCATCTTTTTATTTTGTCTAAGTCTCCATGCCTATTTCTCTGTGTTAGGGAGGTTAGCTACAATTCCTCTTCGGACAGTAATGGCCTTAGGAAGAAGAGGTCCTGTAGTGACCTGCTGTAACGTGTTACTGGTCCCCAAATGCTGCCACTTCCAGGCATGCTTCCAGTGTGTGCTGCCTTTGTTCTTTTGTTTCATTCTGGCCACTTTATCATTTCAGCCAGTCTTTTACAGTGGCTCTCTTCACCTGCTCTGGGTAGTGTTTAAACTCTGGCCTGAATGTGGTTGGTTTTAACTAGGTGTGTTCTGGACTGCTTGTGAAATGAGATGTGTTACCACTGCCTCTGGATGCAAGGCTTCACAAAACTCTCAGGTTGGGAGATGTGACATAGGCAGGAGTTTGTACTAGGGTTATGGGAAGCCCACCATGGTGAAAAATCCACCACACTGAGACAGAGGCAAATTTGACTGAGAAGGGCAGTCTTGCCAGAGCACAAAGGGGTGGAACATGGTGTAAAAAAGTTGTGTAGCAAGCAACCATGCTGCACTGGTTACCTCAGGTGGCCCTGTGTTTATTCTGAGGGGCAGGGGACGTAAATGGTACTTTCTAGATCCTTTGTTCCTGGAGATGGTCTGTCTATGAACACTGCCTCTGGGACATTCTCTGAACTGAAGCCTCTCTGCTGTGTGGCCCAGGTGCTCTTCAGATTGCTGTTTCCACAATGTATGTTCCCAGGCTGTTTACCTGTCTTTTCTCTAGGAGCAGCCTCAAGGCCTCTGGGCTCTCCCAGAGCCAAGCCTACTGACTTTTAAAACCACAAAATTCAGCCCCTTTCACTTTCCAAGCTAATTCCTATGGGGTTTGTTATCCTTGTGCACTGCTATGTGTGCTAGTCTGTCTGTCACCCTTCTTTTACATCATTGCTCCCTACCCACAGCAGTGGCCATGAGCCATTTCTCTCCCAAACAACATCTCCACACTTCCTGCTTTCTTTGATATGGCTGCTTCTGTCTCTTTTGCTGTATAATTTGTTCTCTCAGTCTTCAGATCAAATTATGTTGCATATCAGACAATATGATGGTTATATAGTTGTGTTCATTGCATGGGGTGACTATAGTGTCTTCCTGCTATACCACCATCATCCCCTCCTAAGTGTCACTGAATTTTTAAAAAGTAATTAAGCTCAGTTCCTTCTGTTCCACTTAAATTTTTAACTTTATTTCTCCAATAAATGGTCAAATAAATTTTGCTTCTTTTTTTATTGCTTACTATGTTAATGACTCCTAACTAAGCAAACTAACAGCTGAAAAAGAATTCCCCTTGGGAAGAGACCTATAATAGTTCCCAATAGTTTGACAAATGAAAGGTAATTAAACTTGACCATAAAGAAATGATGGATCTGGAAACATAACAATAAGGCAATTATTCCTTTTAGGGAAATAGCATATATGTAACAATACAGACTGTGTGTTTGCAAGTCAATTTTAGTAACAGTGATAAGTTTAGAAGGGCTAGGAAGGATGAAAAACTTTAAAGATGGGCTACAGATGACGATTCTACTGAATTTACTTTTATTCTCAGCTTTAGCAGATCGAATTTCTCTACGATATACCATGCCTTGGCAAGCCATGATCATCAGCTGTGGCAGTCAAATTTGCAATGGTTCCCTTGTTAGCAGCTCTTGGGTTCTCACTGCTGCCCACTGTGTCAGGAACATGTAAGTTTGCATCCTGCTTCATATAATATATTGTGCTAGAGTATTTTCAAATTAGTTTGTTGAAGTCTTCTTTGAATTAATTCACTTCATATTATGTCTGAACAGTATCTCTTATCTCTATAGAATCTTTGCATCAGGCTAGGCAAGAAATTTGCCTCAGTGTGTTTGACTGATATTTCCCTTAGTTAATACCTCCCTAATTCCACTGTGTATGAATTTTGAGTTTTCATAGTGTTCTGATTTCCCTACAGGTAAAGTAGGAACTTTATACATCATAGCTAATGGAATACATTACAAAGCCTAATACTGATGGCTGTTAAGGCCTCATATATCCTAGTGAATATATTCTAATTAGTCTCTAACTACACACTTAGGAATCCTGAAGACACTGCTGTAATACTAGGCCTGAAGCACCCTGGAGCACCTCTGAGAGTTATTAAGGTGTCTAACATTCTACTGCATGAGAGATTTCGGTTGGTGAGTGGGGCAGCAAGAAATGATCTAGCACTGCTGCTCCTTCAAGAGGTCCAGACTCCCATTCAGCTCTTAGCACCATTGGGACATCTGAAGAATCTCAGTAGCTCAGAATGCTGGCTTTCTGGGCCAAGAGTTCTCAATCCAGGTCAGTAGTTAATTTGCTTATTGGGACAGTGGTTCTAAAATATGTGAGATGGGGGATCCATTTGTTTGATGTTAAAATTCAGATAAGAATTCTAGCCAATATTGTCTCCATTATTAATTTTAAATTTTTGATCAAACTCAGAGATATTCTCTGGGATTTGTTTTGGTTTTAGAAAATGATAGTTTTGATAATGACTACATAAGATTTCAAATGTGCAAAATGATACAAGGTAGATCTTTCTGTGTACAGTCAAGTTTAGTAAATAAAGTAGACATGGACTGCTTCCTAAATGTGCTAACTTTATAATAATGAAAAACATAGGTCATTGTGTTTACTTATACTTAAGAAAATGAAGTTAGATATGACTTGAAATATATTTTACAAATGAAAATAAAATTGCAAATTATTTGGAATGGCATTTAAAAAGTGAAGAAAATTATTAGAATGGATAAATATGTGCAGTAAGAAGGTGATAACAAAATAAATGAAGTTTTTTGGCATTAAAACTTAGAGATAATTTAAAGTGATGATGATATCATCTCATTAGTTAGTGTTACAATGCAGGCTATATCTCTTGGACTTCTTATTTTATACCTGTTTTTCTAGGAGAAACAGATGAGAATCCAGAAATGTTACAGATGCAGGTGATGGGAGCTTCAGGCTGTGCCCACCTCCACCCTGACATTGGCAGTTCTATTATCTGCTTCATTACTCAGGAGAAAGGCTCTGATACGAATGTGGTAAACAGTTCCTGTTCATTTTTTAATTCTAATTCATAGAAACTATAAATTTTTCTACATATAAAAATGTAGACCATGCAATTAGTAAGTTATAAATATAAGAAATTGGGTTTTTGTTCAGTGGGAATAAACAAAATTACTTACAGAACAAACTTCCTCAAAAATGTATGCTATTAATCTCTGGTTTATCTGACACTTGTTATTCTTAACTATCCACACTGAAATGCTGTTTTGGTGGTGTCCATAGAAATTAGGAATTTCATATAATTCTGTATATTCTAATACATGGCTTCTAAATTTCATCATATCTGAAACCTTAATTTGCCTTTATAAATGCCATCTTTATGGACTAACGGTCAATGGCATTATCAGTAGTTTCCTATGAGAAGAATCTATTTGGTAATTATATTGATTGGCTGCTAGCTATTTGAGACCTCTTTATTTTCTGAATAGTTTTTCTCTTTTCCAACTAACAAAGTCTAATAATA